>NW_027468870.1:29923065-29935565 GCF_046254945.1 Alosa pseudoharengus | reverse complement strand
TGGTATATACTCATTAAATAATTCATATAAAATAACAGGAGATAAGACACACAAAAGGCTTTTCACTATAAATATCTTGAGGGTGTCTGCATTATACATGGAAAAGGTCTAATTGAAAGCAATGTCCTTTGTAGTAAAAAACATGCTTACAAATTTACAGATGACAGTCCTTCAGACAAAATACTTTTTTAAATAAAGTTTTTGACTGGTTAAGAAATTCCAGTATCATTGATATGAAACATATAAATATGTTACACATTAAACTGACTCAGAAGTGTTTAAATATTCCGTAATGTAATGTAGTAACAAGAAACAAGTGCAATTGTGAAATGGTGCAATTGTGACATGGTTAAATTAATTTAGGTTAAAATTCATTTAGGAGGTAATCAGCAGCTCAAAATGTTCAAAATCTCAAATGAAAAGGTGTTGGTTATGTTATATTCAGTTTATTTTTATTATTATGTTTCATCTATTCTACCACAACACCTACAGTGAACTTAAACAATTGAGCCAACCTTATTTGGTAACCTGTTTAACAAGCAGTTTGTTATAATATATGATGAACTTGGTTCCACTTGAAAAAGCAGAAAGCCTCCAAAAAAGGTGTAGTTGCTTCCATTATTAAAGATCTTATAGACCTGGCGTAGAGTTTTGTGTAGACCACATCTCTGACTTCCAGTAGCAGAGTTACAGCTAGCGATGCATATTTATAAAGGTTGCCATTAGGGTAATCAAACAAATATATAACTTGCTGTTGATTCTTCATCAGACAGATTGCCACAACATTAGGACCGGCCGTGCTTACAGCATTAACGTAAACCAAAGACTGTATTCAGTCTACGAGAAGAACCAATGAGCTCCTTTCACAAGTGCTCTAAAGATACCTTGAAAAACAGACAAACAATTAGTGATGTCCCACTTACCTTTTTTATATGTGTATGAAAGTATGAATATTTGTGTATGTGTGTGTTAATGCATGTGTGTGTGTGTGTGTGTGTGTGTGTGTGTGTGTGTGTGTGTGTGTGTGTGTGTGTGTGTGTGTGCGTTCGTATGTGTGCATTTGCATGTGCACATGTACATCTTCTGATGCTTGAGAAATGTGGGGATGAAGCTGGTTTATCAACAAAACCCAAAACATAAAGTTCCATAATTTACTGTCTAAATAGTTATGCTTGTGCATTATATGCATAAGGAAAGCCCTGCAGCGCATAGTGAACACAGCTGGAAGGATTATTGGTGCTTCACTCCCCTCCCTGAAGGACATTTACACCACCCACCTCACCCGCAAGGCGACCAAAATTGTGAGTGATGCAAGTCACCCCGCTCACAATCTGTTTGATCTACTGCCCTCTGGGAAGAGGTACAGAAGCCTGCGCTCCCGCACTACCAGACTCACCAACAGCTTCATACACCAAGCTGTTAGGATGCTGAACTCTCTCCCTCCTCTCCCCCCTCCACCCTCAGCTACATAACATCCTGGACATTGGACCCACAAATGGCCGCCTGCACCACTCCACTTGCACACTTGTACACTTTGCAACTTGTTGTTGTTGTCCTGGAAACACAACACTTCTGCTGCTCTTACATAACTTGCACCACTATGCCACTTTATTTCTTACTTAGGTCAAACAGAACTACCTCAGCCTCTTATTGGCCTGACTTTGCACTAGTATTTTATTTTATTGACTGTCTATGCACAATTTCAACCAAATTTTGCTGCTCTTATTTTTTCATTATATGTGCCCTCTTATTTACTTATTTACTTACTTTTTTTGTTTACTTGAATGTTATGTTTGTCTGTGGACTTAAAATTGTTTAAAATATGTCTTGTCTCCACCGTGGGATAGTGAGAAACGTAATTTCGATCTCTTTGTATGTCTGGAACATGTGAAGAAATTGACAATAAAGCTGACTTTGACTTTGACTTTGACTTTGACTTTATAGGTTTATCTGTTATGGGATTGTACGCATTGCCAGTGTTTGTTAAGACCTTAGACCAAAGTGACTTCAGTGCTGAATGTTCCAACAGCCCCAGCATTGGTTAAATCAGCAGAGAATGCCACCTTAGGTTTGTCTTTGCATTGGGACCACCGAAACCTGAAAAATGTACAGCATCTGGGGGTATGCTAAGTTTCGTGGAATTCCATCCATGGGGGGGGGGGGGGGGGGGGGGCGGCATACAATTCATTTATGTGTACATATAGTGACTGTACACCCATCGGCCTGTAGATGGTGTTATTGAGCGAAGGGTTGCCGGTAGGGTATGGTGAGAAATTACACACACACACACACACACACACACACACACACACACACACACACACACACACACACACACACACACACACACACACATACACATTCATAAATTTTGAGACAAACACACGCATGAACACACTCGCGCACACACACAGAGACACACAAAGACACACATACACACACACACACACACACACACACTCCCACAGTAGCACAAACACAGGTATATCCCCCCCCCCACACACACACACACACACACACAAAAACTAAAAACTAAAACTAAATGCTTGTGTGTGTGTGTATGTATCTGTGTGTGTGCAAACGTATTGTTCTTGTGTTTGGGAGTCTTGGGCATGTGCACAAACTTGTTTTACATGGGCTACAACTGTGTGGAATAAGCGAGCCAAATGCAAAAAACGAAAAAAGTAGCAAAGTACTGCTCCATTTCTGCAAAAAAGGGCAACGTATCCATTTGGAAACAATAATGTCATGTTCATCCATATCCACTTGTGCTGAAAGGATGAAAAATAGCACAACACAGTCTGTGCTTGATCAGACCTGTTTAAACCTCAGAACTAGGCTGAGAACAGGTGTACAGAATAAAAAGAGGATGACTGTGATAGCACCACCAAGCAACAAGGCAATATTAACATGCCATCATAACTCATTACTATCGAAAGCTTAATGTGACTTCATAAGATGTCCAGCTGTATGTCAGGGATTCATATGAATTACCTCACCAGCAAAACTTAGCTTCACTGTTTCCACTTGGTTCTCTGTGGAGGTCATTCTCTCCAGATTTACCTAATTTCATTGCTTCAACCATTACTTGCAAATGTGTTGAACCAGCTGTCATAACTAGTTGTCATAGGCTGTCTAGCATATATACAGTATGTGACCTGACGGATAGGAATGTCAGGATGAATAAAAAGTTGTACAGTGGTGCACAGCTCTGACCAAGGGGTGTTTTACTGTATATCTTTTGCACAATGCTGTAAAAGCCTTTGTTTTCTTTAAACTGTCACAATCCACCCCTTCCACACACAATAATGTGTAACGATGTAGTTTTATTGTAGATTTGTTGTTCAAATGTTCATTATGATTTGAGAAATGCATCAAAGCGACTGAGAAAAACTGTAAGTGGATCCAGGCGTATTTTATCATATGCAAATGTCAGTGTTGTCAAGGTATTGATTAATGACCAATCAGAAAGCGAGCTGGCAGTCAGCCATGTTGGAATTAAATAATGCAGTTCAGTTGAATAGCATCTCATGTACGGTTGCATGTGTTGGAGAGTTACAGTTTTTCTCAGTCGCTTTGGTACATTTCTCAGATCATCATTAAAGTTTGCATAACAGTTAGTGCCTTTCTCAAAACAATTAGTGAAAACTGCACCACATAATGGATTACCTGCAAAAGTGTGTATCTTGCTCAAAATGCTTAGTCTACGTCTCAAAAGCAAGTCAATCAAAATGACAAGTACTTACGCCATTGTTTATGTCAAGATAGCCAAACTGTTTTGTCTTGTTGTCAATATGACAGTTTACTCTGTAAGTATTTTCTAATGAACAATGTGCAAGGCAGCACTATTTTATACTGTATGTGGCATAGCTATTTCAGAACTACAGTTACACATTATTGTGTGTGGAGGGGCTCGATTGCAAGAGAGTAAATATGTTTCAAAGACTTTACAATTGACAGACATTGCAACAGTATACAGAAAACAAAGGCTTTTACAGCATTGTTCAAATGAAATATACAGTACATACCTTGGTCAGAGCTGTGCACCACTGTACATCTTTCTATACATTCTCACGTTCCTGTCTGTCAGGTCAAATATGCTAGACAGATTATGAAGACTAGTTATGACAGCTAGTTCAACACTTTTGCATGTAATGACTCAAGTGATGAAATAAGGCCAATATGTTTTATGGGGTAATGCTATTCAGCCTGGAACCAGTATAGTGCATTTTGACCAACATCACATTAGCAATTGAAAATGTAAAAAAACAGCAGATATTTGTACAAAATCAGTCGCATGGATGCACTAAAGCATTGCTATTTGTTCAAGATGGTTCAAGTTTGATGATGTGCACAAGTGCTAAGATAACTTTGACTTGGACTTTTGGACTTTGAACAAGCAGTTTTGGGAATTTAAATTCTGATCTGAGAAATGTGCCAAAGCGATTAAGAAAAACTGTAGTAAAGAACCAACAAGTTGAGTACAAATATTCTGTATTGGCCAGCAGTTTATTTAATCATATTAGGCATCTATATATAGTTGTGCTGTGTCTGTTTCCCAACATCAAGGAATATATTTAACCACAGTGGCCATTATTCCTTTCTTTCTTCTGCCAAGGGAGCACCACTAATGTGTATCTGAAACATTAGAGTTGATGGGACTACATTGGTCAGAATGAGTAGAGTGGGACATAAGCTTGTTGTGTGAATGCTACTCATTTTGAGAAGGAGCAGAAGGGGCATTTGATTGTATTGCCATTTACAGTCATTTATTCAGCATAACATGGGTAAAATAGTTACTTAAAGCTCATCTATGCATTGTATCACCATAGCAGCATAAATACATTTTTTTTTACATTTATTCATTTAGCAGATACTTTTAATCCAAAGTGACTTACATATGTCACCTTATCGAACCACCATATAGACATACGTATAGGTCCTTGATTTGCCTCAGTGTTTATTTGCATTAATTTCATTTGAAGGTGTGTTCACTGTATCACTGTTGGTGTTCCCTGGCTTTTGAACCCACCTGTGCCTTTCTCTGCTACATGAGCTACAGACACAAACATGTGATGAATGAACATTGTTGTATTTATTCACCCTAATCATAGGGTGAAGATCAGAAAGCCACTGAAGGTTGTGTGGTTGTTTGTGTTATCAAAAGTCTGATAGGTTGAGGGGAGCTGCATGTAGATGAGATCCCCCACCTCTAGCTGCAAAACCACAGCATTATTCACATATTCATTGTCATTGGGAAGCTCATACATAGCCATTATTTGCTGCCCATTCTTCATCAGTTTAATGACCAACCAATTGGAGTTGGATTTTCCCACAGCCGTGAATCTAAAATAGTACACTCCTCTCAATGGAACTGTAAAGATCCCTTAAGAAGAGGATAAGAGAGGAACATCTTTTAAAATGAATATTCTCAAACTGAACCTGAAATCAAACTGTGCGGAATATGCTTTTGCATCATACCATAGGGGAGTAAGCATTGCCAATGTTTGAGAAGATCTTCTTGTACACCAGTGTGATGTCAACGTTGAATGGTCCAACATACTCAGCGTCTGTCAATGCAGCAGAGAATGCCACCTTGGGTCTGTCTGTAATGACACCAGTAAAGCAGAGGGCCCAATCAGTTAGCTGTTTAAGACACTGCTACTATGAGTTATCCTGGCTCTGAGGAGCCATAGCACAAACTGAGGTAAAGTCTGTCACCTGAGATGTTTATCTTCAGATTTCCCATTTCATTCTCCACCGAAGTCAGCCTGATATCTACATCTACAAATTAATATACAAGCTATAAGTGAACTGCTGCTTAAATACAACAACTCAGTACTTTCGCTGAACTTTTGTATACTGAGATTACCATTATTTTCTGTTCTGATCTCCTTCATTTCATTGGTCAGCCTCACCTCCATTGCTAAAAGAGGAAACACAAGGAAATACATGTTAAGTGTGATTCCTGGAACTCCGTTCTAGGTGATTACACTGGTACTTTTATCATGTCCAGTATGGGCCTTATTGCTATTATATTACCTGTATTGATTTACTTCAGCTCCTCCACTTGGGCCTTGCTGTGTTGCAGCTCCACCCTCTGCTCCCTGCACCACATTTCTCATATCGCGGAGCTCAGTCCAGATATCTGGCTGGCCGGTTGCATCTGAAGTCCCTGCAGTCATCCTGAGCTTGGATTCAGTCTGATCCTCATCGGCTCTGCCTTGTCCGTGAACGTCCAGATCTTTCTCCAGGACATTCCCTACAACTTCTCTGCAGGCCAGGTGAAGAAACAGCAGCACTGTGAAACTCCTCATGATTACATTCAGTCACATCAGGTTTGAAGAACTCTTTATATACAAACATGAATTTAGTGGATAACATCCTGGGAGCAAAAACATATGTGTTGACAAAAAACATGAAGGCCATGTTCATATTCTGATCTGATAGGATGAGTGCTCTAGAAGCTACAAGCACAAGGGGATACTCATCTTTATTAAGTTTGACAGAGACAATAGCGATTTTTTTTTTAATATTCAAAGTAAATAGCACAGCAACTAATACAAAAACATGATCAACTGCACAATTACTAAACTAATTACCCCCCCACCCGTCTTGCCTCACGTGCCTTTGTGAATTCTTCAGAGACTCCAGTATGCTTTCAAAGGTAAACATGTTTCAGCATTCCCCACAGCCATGGATCTGTAAATATTTAACAAACACAACAGATTGGAAGTTCTCACCGTTCCCCCCAGTCATGCACTCATCTGCTGGAATGAGCGCAGGGGGAATTCTCTGACCCATTTGGCTCCCGCACCTTCCCTCCTTCCTTCCAGTCAGCAAAAACTCAACAGTTTTAATAATGCACACTGCTCGGTGTTTGGCTAAGCTTTTGTTGTTTTGTTTTCTCTACGGGGGGTATCTATCTGCTTACTAACAATTAAGAAATGTGTGTGTGGGTGTGTGTGTGTGTGTGTGTGTGTGTGTGTGTGTGTGTGTGTGTGTGTGTGTGTGTGTGAGTGTATGTGTGTGTGTGTGTATGTGTGTGTGTGTGTGTGTGTGTGTGTGTGTGTGTGTGTGCGCGCAACAGAGAGAGAGAGAAAGAGAGAGTTTGTGTCAACACGAAAACGCAACTGATAAAAAACACCATACTTTTCACTGCAGCTGTGATCCTTCTTACTCTGATAGATGCACACTCAACTATATCCTAGACACAAACCACAGCATAATCAAAAGGCTCACAAACTCACACACACAGTTTCATACACTCTCTTGACCACACACTCTCTACAAACATACAGAAGATGACCATAAGCACATTTGCACACACACAAGCATATTGCAGTCCACACACACACACACTCACACACGCACGCATGCACGCACGCACGCACACTCACTCTCTCTCTCTTAATGAATCATAAATGGGATGTGTATCCTGTGTGTAGAGACATGGAACCATTAACATGCAGACTTTTAAGTGCATTCTGTTGCAGGGCTTAAATCTCATGAATCTCAAAGGCTTCCTGAGCTCAGAGCGTGTGCCCACGGGGGGGGGGGGGTGACCGATGCCAAGGTGAGCACAAACACTGGCACACCTCTCAGAAGCAAACGGCGTCTCGTCCCACTTTGGGCACGGTGCCATGCTTTTGTGGTGCGGGAGGAGTGTTATTCAGTAACTCTAAACAGAATCATTAACAGCAATAGAACACAGGTGGTCCACTGGCTGGCGCTCTGACAGCCTAGTTCCTGCTGTGGTCAAGGCTACAGCCAAGTCTTCTGCTCCGCTCCTGGGGCAACCGAGGGGTCGTTTAGTCCCCTGCTGTGGTCAAGGCTACAGCCAAGTCTTCTGCTCCGCTCCTGGGGCAACCGAGGGGTCGTTTAGTCCCCTGTTGTGGTTTCTGTGGAAGCCAATTTGCATCATTCATTTTTGCATCATCTCCTCATCGTAGTGTGTTAAGCATGGCTTTAAAAGTAGGCCAGAGTTGGGTTCAGTGTGGTGTCTAAGGGCTCATGATCATGGAGGGATGTTGTTGTTCAAAAGAGACTGGCAGCCGCCAACACAACGCTATTTCCAAGAACATTATTCCAACAATCTGTCCTATCCCAGGTGCAACTGGCTCTAGAGAGATGCTCTGATGCCATGGGATGCAGCCTGAAGTTTTTCCATGTCATTCTTAGGTTATTCTATGGTAGCTGGAGACAAATAGGTATCTGTGTAGAATATCTGCATAATCTTTATGAGTGGCTAAATGTATAAACACTCAAGATATACAGTTTTACAATTTCACAATGGGTATTTAGCATACTTTCCATATCCACAATTTTGTTTTGTTGAATGGTGTGTCACTTTTAATGAAAATATATAATACCAGCAACTCTGAAGTGAAGATTTCAAGCTTTATGACTTCAATAACCAGGCCCTTAACAAACTGACCAGGATGAATATGCAAATGACTACCAGTTTGAAAGATGACATCCAAGTGAAGACATTTAGAGCAAAGTAATTCATGTCCCCTTGAGATTCTGATGAATATGTTTTATTAAAATTCTCCCACTCAGTTCTCGCCTTGGTGAATTCAAACGATTCATCTTAATGCAAAAGATGTGTTTTTCCAGACAGGATGCTCTCCACGGTACCAAGTTTCCATCAGGTTTTTTATTCAAATAAGTGTCGTTCCACTAAGCCATTTGGGGACCTTGTGTTTGGAAGTAAGCGCAACAAATACTGGGAAGTCCTTTGATATGCACCAACAGAAAAATGTACTTAAGATCCCATCATCTCTCCAGGCTCTGGGGGGACTGTGAGGGGGTGTAGGAATCATTTGGAAAGATGCGTAGAAACCTCCAAGGAAAAACTCAGAACTGAAAATTAGTGCATTTACACGCATGCTGGAGCACGGGAAAACAAATTGTCACAACAGCTGTGAAAGCAATCAATGTACACAGACAGAAGTTCATACAAGGCCGTGTGATTGGAGAAGTATTTAGAAAAATGCAAAACACCCAGAAGCACACTGAAAATAGGATCATTAGCTTGACCTTTAAAACACTCATACAGTATTGGTTATTCATGATGACAATGTTCTATGCTAACCTTTAAAGCTGTCTGCTAAGGTTAGTGTGTCAGAGGACACCTTCACTTCAATGCCATTATCTCACATATGAGCCAGTACCTCTGGCAGTTTTTTTACAACTGTTTACACACTTTTTTAAAACTCTGTGTCTATTTCTCAAAACTCCACACACAAAACCCACAATTGCTCACACAAAATGCAAAATGCCTCAAATCTCCAGCAAAATGACACACAACATTCAAAATGTCATAAACACATATTTAAAGCAAACATTCGCCTCACATTACAATGTCATAATATGACATTTTGGATACATCAGGTACACACTGTTGCTCAAAACCTAATGCTCTTCTGTCTTTCATATGCTTTATGTATTTCCATACAAGAGTGAAAGTTACGCTATCTACAGAGAGAAGTTAAAATACAAAGTAAAAATGCTAGCAATATTGAAACCAAAAATAGTGATTTTTCCCAAATAATTTGCTGTTGCGAATACAGTATTTTACAGCCAACAAGAACAAAGCAAAGCAAAATACAATGACCACCAGATGGAGTTCTGAAAAAGCTGATTTTGCCTAAGACAGAAATGACTGACTACTATCAAATTACTTTGCTTTTTCCAAAGAAATGTGTGTGTGTGTGTGTGTCTCTGTGTGTGTGTGTGTCTGTGTCTGTGTGTGTGTGTGCGGGGGTGGGGGGCTATTGAGCTAATGGTACCTTGGGGAGACACAAAAATTAAGTTTTACATAAAATATTTTTTTTTTAGAACATTACTGTAAGCTAAAGTCCGATTACTGTAATTGTCCTTTCAAAGTATCTGCATTGGTTCTGAACATTTCAACTGGAAATCCTCTAGGGCCAGATTGAAAGGGTCCATACCTACATATAGAGTATATCTATTCATATAGGCCTGTACTAAGGCAATGATTGGATGGTGTTCCGTAAAGTAATGAGTGTTTACACATGTGAAGAGAGAGAGAGTGAAGCACTGGTGATTTAGTGTGGCATTTTGATGGGTTGTGTTTGAAAAATGAAATCAAGTTACTTCCTGTTTGAGTTTTGTGTGTGGTGTTTTGCAAAATGTGTTTTAGTCAATTGAAAACTGAGTCAAACACTGAGAATTAGTGTATGGTTTTGCAGATTTGGTGTGGGGTTATGATGTTTGGAAGACATGTTTAGAAAATTGTGTGACAAGCAAAGATTTAGTGTGTAAGCAGTTGAAAAATACTGTGCAGTAATAGTATAGTTAATATTAATTTCAGTTAATAGTTAATATTATAGCACTTTATGAATCAAATGGTTACACATTTCATGAAATATAAACATGTGAACAGTTCGCTCTGAAATCGAGTAAAGTCAACAGTGTGCGGTAGAGCGATCTTTTTATTGTTATTTAAGTATGTTCCTGCAATACCTGCACGTAATCAGGCTGTGCGTGGACTTTGTGTTGATTTAAAAATATTGCTTTATCGATGGTATGAACTTCATGGAACAATAGTGTTTGGCTACTGACCAAATATCATGAACCTTTGTTTTTTTCTCTGTTTGTAATCTATGTCTTTGTTCCAGATATGTACTCATTTATGATACATGACTGACACCTACTGTCAAAAGTGAAGAACAATAATTTAATTTTAAAAAATGTGTTCACCATAACACACACCCCAGACAGAACAACGACATCACACAACTTCAGGTTTTTAGATTATGTCAGATGCCCCAAGCCTGAGACTCCAGCCTTTGTCATTTCTCATGCACTCATTTTGAGCACTTACATTTGGCCTTTACCTAGATACAAATGCTGCTGATCTTTGTATGGGTATGTATAGTATGTATGTGAGTATGTAGGATCTGTATGGGTATGTATAGTATTTATGTGAGTATGTAGGATCTGTATGGGTATGTATAGTATTTATGTGAGTATGTAGGCATTTTCTGTCTTTTTTCTGCTTCCTCACATTATCTACACAGGTGTTACTTTCTTATGCGGTGGTAACGTAGTGGGTGGGTTCAATTTCTGGTCTCCACCATTGTGCCCTTAAACAAGGCACTTAACCCCAAGTTGCTCTGGGCACAATCTGCTATGGTAATCCCTTGTAATATAGCTGCCATATGTAAGTCACTTTGGACAACAGTGGCTGCTAAATTAATAAATTTAAATGTATGTAGACCTCTTGTCTTCTGCGGTACTCTGATGAGCATCTATTGTATCGACCATCCATTAACGCTAAGAGGTCAGAGTCAATACTCTTTTTTCCTCAGCAATTCGTCGTGTGGTGGAATTAGTTACCTAATGCTCTATGTTTTTATGATAGTTTCGGGATATTTCAAGAAATCACCTTCACCTTTCACTTCATTAATTAATTATTTTACAGTGTTATGGTTTATGTTTATGATGTTTGTTAATATGAAAATTGTTGATGTTTGATATTGTTATTATTATTGATAGTGTTTTTATTATTACTATTATTATTATTATTATGCTTAATGTGGGCTTTTCAAGTTTAAGAAAAATAGAAATTATTCTTAACTAATAGACATTCTATATATTCTATATTGAATACTGTTATTCAATTAGGCTATATGTATTCTTCATTCTGTAAGTGACTTTGGATAAAGGCATACTAAATGAGTAAATGCAAATGTAATGACATAGGCCAAACATGAAACAAAACAGTATGGCTTTCAATAAGAAGCTTTTCACTTTTCTAGTGGCTATTGAAATGTTAAGTAAAACAAAATGCTCAGTAGGTCACAAACTGTTACACACAGATCCATAAAAACAGCAGCAATTAAAATCATTAACAGAAAACAATTTCAAGGTCCGTCTGTGAGCACTCTCTCTCACAGTGTGTGTGTGTGTGTGTGTGTGTGTGTGTGTGTGTGTGTGTGTGTGTGTGTGTGTGTGTGTGTTTATTTCTGTTTGTGTGGCTGACATGGAATGTCAAACCATTTCAAACCTCCACCAAACATGATAAAAAAATAGAAAAGTTGGAACTGATCTAATCTTCTGGGCATGTTGCTCTTGTGATCAATTATTCAAGCAAACTTTAATATAATCATGCAGAATCTGAAATATTAATTTATTTATGGGAATTTTTAATGATTGTAGCCTTTGGCAGTTTTTTTTTTCTTTTGTCTCCATCAACATAAAAATATTGTTGCAGAGGACACAACAATGTTAATGCTCTCTCCATACTAGAAATGTAACAAAGATTTCTAATAGACAAATAACCATATTAGTATTATTGTTCCTACTCATAATGTGTGCATCACTGTTTTTTTTTTGTTTTTTTTCAATGAAACTAAAATGAAAACTGGTCGTGAAGTAGTAAATAGACCAGTAAAACTTCCAGCACAACCCACTCATCAGTGCACATGAGAAACAGTTCATGATCACAGACTGACCCTGTCTTGTAAACA
>NW_027468870.1:29913065-29918065 GCF_046254945.1 Alosa pseudoharengus | reverse complement strand
TCATTAAAATCAACAGGGACGGCAGGCCCGACACCCAGGTCACACGGCCGGCCGTGCTTGAGCAGGAGACTCGAGTGACCAGGGTGTACCCCATCTTCGTCCCTCAGAGGGACCCCCCGCCTGCGTACGCGCCGCCCGCCTGCCCCGTCCGCGCCGTCTCACCACCCTCCTGCGCGTCGCCTCCGCTCAAACAAATGATGACGGTCACCGTCACCCAGGAGACGAGGGCTAGCTTCACCCCCCGTCACAGTCTGCCGCTCGCCCGGGCACCGTGCCCGGCCCGGCCCAGCACCCTCATACTTCCGACCCTCGCCAACGGCCACGCGTCCACCTCTGAGAGTGGCGCCGCCAGCGGAGACATCGCACTCACCACCACCAGCAAACCTCAGCAGACAATCGCTTTAACCGACCCGCGGGCGAGCGGGCACGCGAGCCCTCCTCGGACCCTGCAGCCGACCGCCGGCACTGGCTCCAAATGCACGGCCAGCCAGCAGACGGACGCAAAGCCGGTCACCAGCAAAGTGCCAGCCGCAGTGTGCAGCAACACACACCCCAAGATCAGCGGCAAGCTTCACACACACAGCGACGCCCAGACTTCCACTCTGCCACTCGCGGGGTCGTCCGCCGCACATCAAAACTCCTCGCGTCCCCACTGCACCCGGGATAAGAAACTTCCATGCACCCCTTATGTAAAACGAAAAGTTGGCTCCATCTCCAAAAACTCTGCTCACTGTCCACCTTCCAACGATACCAAAATGAAGCTTGTCCCAGAAATCTGCCCCTCTCGAGATAACACAGGGCCAAGTGTGAAGACACACAGTGAAAATGAACAACCCAGTGCAGCTTGCAAAATTGCTAGTAGACAAAGCCTCGCTGTGAAGGACCCTTTGATCCCGAGATCCGTCGACGCGTCTCCAGCAATTCCTCTGACACACCCTGGCATCCATTCCGCGCCTGTCACACTGAATGGGACAAACACTGACTTCAAACACAGCACAAGTACTTGCAAGTACATCCACGCCCACTGCAAACCCTCTCCCCGGCCAGACACGTGCCACAAGCCCATCCTCAAGGCAAAAGGTGGCAAGAGCGCTCTCTGCCCACCCACCGCGCCACCACCGCAACCACCGCAACCACCACAACCACCGCAACCACCGCAACCACCGCAACCACCACAACCACCGCAACCACCGCAACCACCACAACCACCACAACCACCACAACCACCACAACCACCGCAACCTCCGCCAGAGGCAGTCACACCACTAGCACGTTACCACAGCTTATATGCTCAACTCACACAGAAGTCCCAGCCTTGCATTTCTACAAGCACACAGCAGACGCACGCTGAGCCTAACCCTGACTTTACACCGAATGGACATTTCAACACAGAGTCAGCAGAGGAACTGGAATCATCTGTGGCAGGCACACAAACTGAACCCAGTAGGCCACACTGCTCCCCTATAGAGCACTGTCACACAGGTGAAAACGCATCCCAAACTGACCTGGGGTCAGATTGTGCGTCTGGTACCCTACCGGTGCCGAACGGTGTGTTGCCGAACGGGCTGACAGGTTTGCACGCTCACCCAGAGAATGCCGCCCTGCTCATGCCATCCTTCCCAGGATGCAGTGGGGCGGCGGACCCTCAGCAGAGCCTGCTCAGTGTGGAGGCCAGCCTGCAGGCCAACCAGAAGCGGATTACAACTCTGCTCAACATCATCCAAGACCTGGAGATGAGCCACGCGCTCAGCAGAGGGTGAGAAGAAAGAGAGAGTGAGTGAGAGAGAGAGAGAGAGAGAGAGAGAGAGAGATGGAGAAGCACAAAGTGGGGCATACCCGTGGGTGTGGTGTGTGAGTGTGTGTATGTGAGTGTGTGTGAGTGTGTGTGTGTGCGTGCATGTGTGTGTGTGTGTGTGTGTGTGCGTGCGTGCATGTGTATGTGTGTGTATGTGAGAGAGAGCGAGAGAGAAAGAGCGAGAGAGAGAGAGAGAGTAAATATTCATCTATGGATTTGTTTCTCACTCCCAGAAAAAAAAAACATAACGTTACAGTGTTCTCATCTGTTTTGTTTTTTCTTCAGGAGAGATTACATTTCATAGATTAAATTTAATCAATTTAAAAAACAAATATCACAATGCGCCGTGTAAGAGAAATAAATGTGAATGACGGCTTAAGACCTTCCTTTCTTCTGTACATTGTCTGTGTGTGTTTGTGTGTGTGTGTGTGAAGGCGGCGATGCTTTCGTACAGGGCAGGACCTTGGAGAGTGTTCTACATGCCAGGAAACTGCTTGCATCGTCTATAAGTAAGATTTGACAGGGGTGACTTTTACAGAAGATTTTATGCACAACAATCATCCAACCCAATTAGACCAACAAAGCCCCATGGTGCAAACAACTGTCACTCCGTGACCCGGAGAGGGGTTTGGCTGTTTGCGCCTCAGTATGTGGAGCAAAAAATAACTTAAAGCTAAATGTATGGTCTATTTAAAGGTACCAGATCTTTATTTTATTTATTTATTGGCAGAGTGTTTAATGACTGCTTGCTATAATAAACTGTCATTTGCCCTTGGACTTGCAGAGGACAGATCATTGATAAGTGGCTACAAATTGTCCTCATGAATTCTCATGTAATAATTGCATAGACATACAAAATTATTTCAAGTCAAGAGAGAGTTCACAGATACAAAATGTAGTATGACTTTTCAAATGTTGGAATGCAGTAATTAACATAACAGGCAAAGGGAATATAAAGTCAGCAGTCCCCTGAAATTTGAACCTTAAGTGTGGGAAACAGAGGCTAATTCCTGTCCTCATTCTTCTGTTGCCTGTCTCACCCTCCAATCTGTCTCTCCTCCAGCGTGGAGTACGACTTCAGGCAGCAAGAGCGGCGTTTCAAAGACTTTCTCCAGCTCTCTGACGACACCTACTACCCCTCCCCGCCCACGTTCCTACCTCCCATCCCAGACGAAAGTGACGACCCCTCCTCCCCGCCAACATTTCTACTGCCCGTCCAGTTTCCCCCCTCGGCTCTCTCGTCCCCTGGCACCCCCGAGGAGAGACTCGCTCTGAAGCCCAGGGCCAAGACTAAAAAACTCTGCAAGAAGCTCCTCTCGTGGCTGCCCAGGAAAATTAAGCAAAAGTAGCTCTTGCTCCTCCATCGCCCGCCCGCCTGCTCATCTGTCTTGGCAAGGAAAGTGCTCTAAACTGACGACGTGTTCACTGTTTTTTCATCATTCTTACTCTTAATTGTTTTTGTAATGGCAAAGATTCAAATTCAGGGAGACAGACATGAAGAGAGAGACCCCTTCTCAGGATAAAACAGGGAAAAAAATACAAACTACGGACACACTGTCTCATATATTCTCATGCTAGCTTTATCGGCATGAATTTCCAGCCATTGATGTAAGGGCATTATCGATATAGTGGGACAATCTAATTACCTCCAGGAGAAAGGATTACCGGCAGCCCTGTCAATGTGACAGAAAGTTCCGGATTCTGATCGCCAGCAGAGTGACTTCAACTGGCTCAACATGATTTGCACAATGGATTGTGAATGGCTTTGCTTACAATCTACATATTCTTACAATCTCTGTCCACACCTTTTTGTGCTTGATATCTCCTATCCCAAAGCTACCACATCTAAAACCATGTACAGAATATCTTAAATCAGATGTAAACCAGACAATGTTTCTTCAATGCAACAGGCAGTTATCTTGACTTGTAAGCTTTTTTTAGGGTGGTGAGAAACACAATAGACTGAGATATCAATTTGCAATAGATTTGTTCATGTGTCTCCAGAGGGACTAGTCCAATACAAGGTTGGTTAGGTTCTCAGTGAGAGAATCTCAGTAGAATGGCATGAGGGACATGGGTAGAAGCAGGATGACTACACGTAATCTTTGGAATGACCTGAAGCTTGTCTATTTTAGGAAAATAAAAACACAGCCTCGAGAAGTGAGTTGTACACTGCTCATCTCTGACCAGTCATTCAGGCTCTGTGACACATACAGACTTTCCCCCCCCCTCCCTTTATAAACATAAACATACTGACACACGCATACAAGCACATGCATACACACACACACACACACACACACACACACACACACACACACACACACACACACACACACACACACAGCGAGAGCTCAGCACACAGTTGCACACTGTCAACACATGCGCACAGAGAAGTGCACCCCTGGCACAGCGCTGTCAGGCCTCCCTGTTTGTCTTGACACGGGGAGACAGTGTAGCCAGCTGGTCTGGGAGAGAGGGAGGAAGAGGCAGAGAGAGAGAGAGAGAGAGAGAGAGAGAGAGAGAACAGGAGGGAGAGAGTGAGAAAAAACAAGAGGAGGAGGAGAGGGGGAGATGGGGAACAAAAAGAGAGAGAGAGAGAGAGAGAGAGAAAAAAAAACAGGAGGGAGAGGGGGGAGAAAGTGGGGGGCAAACAGAGGGAGAAAGACAGAGCAAGGAGGGAGAGAAAGAGACAAGGAGAGAGAGAGAGAGAGAGAGAGAGAGAGAGAGAAACTTTCTCTCTTCATCTCCCAGGGGAGACAGAAGTCGTGCAGAAGGCCTCCAAATCCCCACACAATATGAAGCCTTACAGGCTCTCTTAAAAGCCCTCGCAGTCAAACAGAGGCATGTTGGAGCAGACCAGTGAGGCATGACATAAAAAACACACACACGACTGTGTCTGTTTCTTTTGGACACCTGCAGACACATGAGTGTATATACACACATGCTCTCTCCATCTTTCTGTCTCTTTCACTCACACACACACACACACACACACACACACACACACACACACACACACACACACACACACACACACGCAAATGCGTCTACATGATATGAGCATCAGATGAACTCGGCTGCACTCTCGCCTCTGGTAAGGTTGTCTGAGTGGATAAGACAGCGCCGACAGGAACAAGCCTTTTTAGAGGCTGTTTCATCCTAACCCAGGATGTGCAAATTCAGCCAAACATCTCACTCTGGC
>NW_027468870.1:29558065-29908065 GCF_046254945.1 Alosa pseudoharengus | reverse complement strand
CAGAGCGAGAGTAATGCTGCTGACAGGAAATGTCCTTCTGCAGACTAGGCGCACGCACACATACACACACACGCACGCACGCACGCACGCACACACGCACGCACACACACACACACACTCTAACAAACACACGCAAGCACACCCCTCTCTTGTACAAGGATTAATTGCCAATGACCGCAGGTGCAGCGTTGTGTGCTATTTATCTCCTCCTAGTCACAGGTGGCTGGGACACTATGCATCACCTGTGACTGGATGAGATCATGATTTTACCCGCACATATGTATGTCTGTCAGCAGGGGGCATCCTTTTTCTTTCTCTTTTTTCACAGTAACCATTCTCAGCTGTTGAGGTCATGAGTATTTGTATACAAACAAGGTTAATATTTATTCGACTCTGTGTGTGTGTGTGTGTGTGTGTGTGTGTGTGGGTGTGTGTGTGTGTGTGTGTGTGTGATCAAATTTGCATACAGTATACGTGACAATTTTAATTCAATCATTGTCGCTGGCGGTATAACAAACCGGCATTCAGTTACAAAGTGTCGGCATTGCATAAGGTTGGAAGAGCAACACTGATAAAGTCCTTCTGGCTCCTACTGCAGCAGAGAGGCATTAATTAGTAATCGTGGGTGACATATGCGTTACCAGCATGCGATCGAACGCCATCCCCGTAAATGAGTGTGTGGAAGGAGGGAACGTCTGTCCAATAAATATCACTTTTGACAGAGTGTGTGTGTGTGTGTGCGTGTGTATGTGTGTGTGTGTGTGTGTGAGGGAGAGAGAGAGAGAGAGTGTGTGTGTGTGTGAGGGAGGGAGAGAGAGAAAGAGAGAGAGAGAGAGAGAGGGAGGGAGGGAAGGAGAGGGTGTTTTGTGATGGAGATAGCTTTAAGCAAATATCAAAATATGGCATGCTTTCAAGCAGCTAATTTTCCATTATCTCAGAAGAGCATTAGGAAAAATCTTTAGCTAAGCTGCATGTTTACTAATCTATACAAGTCTATACATAAAGCACTATCTGCATATCCTGAAAACACCATCAGCACTCTTCTACTGAAGAGTCAAAACTGCATATTGATGCATGTTTAACGGTGAATACACATTTTATATTGGAACACTGGAATAACAGCAATGCATATGGGTCTCCAATAGCAGTGGGTCCACTCCACACTAACCTGCAGCACCAATCTCAGCTGTTGAGGTTCATACAAGGTCAGCCAGTTCCAGAGAAGAAAATCCTGTTCTGTTTCGCAAGGTTATCAAGACTGTATTACATCTGAACAACTGCCTAACAGCTTAGGCAAAAGCATGCCTGCTCTGAATTGAATAACAGAACCGGCTGCTTGTCAGAAAGGATGCACTGGGTGACAGTACTCCCATAAACTGCTTATCATATTATCATATCATATAATAGTTAGGCTTTTCTCATGCTGGTTTGAGATTCACTGTACAACCTTGTGTTGCTCACAGTGGACACAATGAAGCCTTGCACCAAGGGTGCAAAAGTATTGGGCCCAGTGTGTTAAACCTTCGTATTCTGATAACATTTTGGTCCATGTTTTGCTATCAAAGATAACTTAAGTAATGTACTTAGAGTCAGATTGACCATGGGAGAATTTGCTTAAGAATGTGAGGAATGCGCTTGCTTGTGAGGTAAGACAAATTAGTGTTTGTTCTTGAGACGCGATCATGGCGGCTGGCTTCTTCTGTGCAAGTAGAAGTCTGTGTTCTCACCCAGCTGGATTTACCCAGATATTGTATGTTGGAGGAAACCCCGTGCTAGTTTTAAACAGGTTATGACATAACAATGGGGGAGGGGGGATTAGAGAAAAAACCCAAAGCTCCACTAATATCTCAGTAAACAAAAGCAGTACACATTCAACAGGGAACTAGAGCCAAATCTATAGATTCAGAGTAGTCTACAAGTCCTCACATGTAAGTTTCAAACAAAATGTGTTTGTGAATGCATTTTTGCATGTTTTGTTTTCAACAAAGCTGGCATCTGATAGTATAGCCCTGAATTAGTGTTGCTTTTACAGAAAAGAATAAAAAAGTCAATTAAAATAGGTATTGCTTTGTTATGTATTACATGTTGTTTATTGTGTAAATAGCTTACAGTAATTGAAGACATCTACAGTGTCTATAAGGCTTTCATAGCCTGGCCCTACATGGTGTCACATTCTGTGCCAAGGGAGTGTGCTAGTGCTACACATCAAATCATCTCTGTAGGGTGCTTGGTATTTCCATGTTCAAGCCGCATGGGGTCTTCTGTGGTTAAGCAGCAGGATTCCTGATTTCTGGCCAATACATGACCTAGGCCTACTGTGTGACAGTGTGAAATTATTTGCCAAAATGTAGCTGACCTTTGCTAAATGGTATGAGATGTGTTATTGATTTGAGATAACTTTCAGCTTCCACATACATGGCAGGCCACTAGAGACCTCATTCACTTTAGACATTCCAAATACACCGGCAGATGTGTAAAAGATGTGTGATTCTGTTTCGCTGTCGATCTAAGACAGCTGATTTCCTCTCATTAGTTGTGCTTAGCTAATCAGCAGTTGTACTAATTAGCAAATCCAGATGGTTGGCACGCTATACTGAAGATTTCCTCTGTTTTCTGTAGTAGCGTTTTCCTCCACCTCTGCATAGCACAACACGATGTGCCAAACCTGTGGAAGTTTGTCAAGCATCAGCCCTTCCTTTGGGACGAAGGACCGCAGACGTCTGTGGGAGTTATATTTGTTTACTTCCTGTGGGCTATAGCACATGGGAGATTAAAGTGATATTCAAATGGCTTAAATGGCCACAACGCAACTCTCTACTTCACCATGACAGTTTACCCTATAGGTATGCAAAGCATTCTGACCTTTATCTTCTTCATCTCATTAACTGCAAACATGACTAGAATTAAAATGCATGCCTGCCAGAGGTTGTGTAAACAAACACATGATGAGCATATTGTTTTTCGTCATGTATAATCCAAATAATAATAAAAAGGCTGTCATCCCTTTGAGCTCAAACATGCAGTGACATATACTGGAAGCTATTCATAATTAAGTAATCGTTCAGTCATTCTAACATCACTTGAGGGCAGAATGGAGTCCAACATACTTTTTCTCTGTATGTAAAGATAGGGAGAGATAGGAGTAGTCTGGGATTCTTTTTGTCAAATTCAGCCGATTTCTCCTCACGATCCTTCCTCTAACTGTCTCCTCAGTGTTTGAACACATTCCTAACTGCATATGGGAAAACAAGCGTAGTGGCGCGGACGCGTATTTATGAATCCTACTATGGCCACGCCAAGACCCGCCTTACTCTGCCTCTGATTGGTTGAGCTCTCTACTCAAATACGTGATTTCGCCTTTCCGGACATGCTAGTAGCTAACTAGCGTAGACTATGCTACCTGAGATTTTACCGTTTATGTACCAGACTCGAAGCACGCATGAATATTGTGCTTTTTTATGTTTTATGTTTATGTTTCACACGTATTTAAATAAAAACAAAAACAGCTGTGTGTACAGCGTACAGTTACGCCACCGGTTCACCATTCACAGCGTTCGTGAACGCATTTTAGGCTTTGTGCAGGCCGGAGTGGACGCAAACAAGGCACGAACCGTAAATAGGAAAACAGTGGAACCTAACGTGTGTGTGTGCATAAAGCATTTTGTCACTACTGCCCGATTCAATTATACTAATGTCAGTTTTTTGGGGGGGTGCTATATTTCTGTAGTTTGCGTTCTTTGATTGCATACAGTTTATATTCTAGTTAATTAGCAATAATAGCTAACAAGTTCGCTAACATAAGCTTAACGATGATCGCTAATGTTAGTGATATTTGGACTGTTGTAGAACGGAATGGCTGATCCTTAATGCAATATCTACATCGCCCAAGCAAACATTCATCCAATGTTCCATAGGCACATTCTGTTTACTAATCTGATTTCATTTTAAAAGGCTAACTGAGAAAACATTGGAGAACCCTTTTGCAATTATGTAAGAACATAATGTAATCTGAAAACTGCTGCCCTGATTAAAAAAACAATACAACTGATAGATAGATAGATAGATAGATAGATAGATAGATAGATAGATAGATATATAGAGATAGATAGATACTTTATTGATCCTCAAGGGGAAATTCAAGGGTCTCAGTAGCATACAGACATAACACACAACATGCACTTACAACAGAAATGGTAAACATTAGTATAAGTATAAACATATAACTAAACTCCACTGTACAATAAAGGCAGTAGAAGATAAGATAAGAAGCTAACAAAACTAAATACTAAATACACTATATAAGTTAAATTAAGAAAGTCCAATGTGCTTGAGGGTGATCAAGCATAAGACGCTTGTACTGACAGGGCCAGGACTGGTGAGGTGCTAAAGGGAGTGTCATGGTGAAGGTGCAAACAGTAGTCCAACCATAGTCCTTAGTTGTGTGTGCCTGGCAAGGTGCTCAAGAGAGTGGGTGTCATGGTGAAGGTGCAAAAAGTAGTCCAACATTACTCCAGCAGTGCAACAGTAAAGTCTAGAGACCAGCATAAATAATATATACAAATAGGAGAGTAAAGTGTAATGAAAAAATAAAAAACTATTTCAGTGCAAGAACAGGTTGAGGTAACAGTGTAGCAGTAAAACAGTAGTGAAAACATTAGGCTGTGTACAATAGTAAAACAGTAGTAAAACAGTAGTAAGCAGTAGTGGGCAGTCAGTACTCAAAAAAACATGGACATGGAGAGGGTGGAGAGGCAGACAGACTAAGCAGAGAAGTCTATCTCTCCTCTTCCCTTTAGTGAGGCATTGAACAGTTCAATGGCCCTAGGAACAAATGACTTCCTCAGCCTTTCAGTTGTGCATGGCAGTGAGCGAAGTCTCCAGCTGATCAAGCTCTTTTGGTTTTTGATAGTGCTGTAGAGCGGATGACATTCATTGTCCAAGATGTTGATCAGTTTGTTTAGGGTCCTTTTGTCAGATATTGAAGTGATGCACTCCAGTTCAGCTCCCACTACAGAGCCAGCCTTCCTTACCAGCCTGTCAAGTCGCCCAGCATCCTTCTTCTTTGTGCTTCCTCCCCAGCATACCACTGCATAGAAGAGGGCGCTGGCCACAACAGACTGATAGAAAATCCTGAGGAGCTTGCTGCACACATTGAAGGACCGCAGCCTCCTCAGGAAGTACAGCCTGCTCTGTCCTTTCTTGTAGAGTGCATCAGTGTTGGCTGACCAGTCCAGTTTATTGTCAAGGTGGAGACCCAGATACTTGTAGGTGCTTACCACCTCCACATTGACCCCATCAATGGAGACTGGTAGCAGAGCGGGCTTAGACCTTCGGAAATCCACCACCATCTCCTTGGTCTTTGAAGTGTTAAGTTGAAGGTGATTGAGTTTGCACCAATGCACAAAGTCCTCCACCAGGCTCCTGTACTCCTCCTCTTGCTCGTCCCTGATACACCCCACAATTGCAGTATCATCAGAAAACTTCTGCATGTGGCATGACTCGGTGTTGTAGCGGAAGTCAGATGTGTACAGGGTGAACAGGACTGGAGAGAGCACAGTTCCCTGTGGCGCTCCGGTGCTGCTGATCACAGTGTCAGAGAGGCAGTTCTTCAGTCTGACGAACTGAGGTCGCTCGGTCAGGTAATCTGTAATCCAGGTTACCAGGTGAGCGTCCACACCCATCTGCAAGAGCTTGTCTCCCAGTCTGAGGGGTTGGATGGTGTTAAAAGCACTTGAGAAATCAAAGAACATGATTCTCACAGCACTTTTCCCCTTGTCCAGGTGAGAATGTGTCCTGTGTAGAAGATAAGTGATGGCATCGTCCACGCCCACTATCTCCTGGTATGCAAACTGTAAAGGGTCTAGTGCATGGCGTACCTGGGGTCTGAGCATACCTAAGACCAGCCGCTCCATTGTTTTCATCACATGTGATGTTAGAGTGACAGGCCTGAAGTCATTAAGCTCGCTGGGGTGTGGTTTCTTGGGTATTCTGGGTATTCTATTCTTGGGAATTCAGCTGGTATTCTGTCTATATAATGGAGTGGAATGAAAATTTCTTAGTGACCCCACACTTTTGACCATTAGTGTAATGCTAAATAATGCTAAATAAACCTAATAGTATAATACTCAGAGTTGAGTTTTCCTGAGTGAGAGAGAGAGAGAGAGAGATTATTATCTGCATTAGTCTACATAAAAATAGCCCCCTATGTAAATCTAAATCTGATATACATTTACTTTGTCAAACAAAATAGCACTCCACCTAAACAACAATTAATCCTGTTCACTGTGGTATCCAACATCCTGCGAGAACAGACATTCATTTAACTTTATCAGCCAGAACTACATCTGGTTTATCTAACTTTATTATAAACCGTATGGGCTTCAGCAATCCCCACACATGTAGTATACGCATGGTCAATAACTGCCAATTATAAACACGGTGTGCACATCCTTTCATCTCCTCACTGTCTGAAACATCTTCCTCAATAATGGAGCCATAAAAGAACACAGATCCATGGTCATGGTCACCATCTAATTGATATCTATTTACAGTATGGCAACAATGCATATTCATTTAGGTGCCAACTACTTCCCCCCCCCCCCCCGTCAAAACGTGGGGTTGTGAGGCTCTTTATCAGCGTGATTAAACCAACATTCACGCCATATCCGGTATCTGCACAGTGCTGTGTAATCATTAGCCATTTAACATAGGCGTTACCATCACACAATGTCATCTGCTCTCTATCCTCCTGTTCTCTCCCCCATCATGACGCAGTCTGGATTTCCGTGTTTGTGTAACAATGTTGGTTCACCTCCTCAATGAAAAGTCTTTCACTATTAGATCATTGTCATCATCATCGTCATCTCTGTAAACTCCCTAGATACAAAGTCCTTTTTCGATTAAAAGATTAAAAAAAAGCAGTCAAACAGCAGTGTCCATTAATGTAGCAGAGAGGCTGAGGATTAAAAGGTACTTTACAACTGCATTGCAGATAAGAGAGTGAGCCACAATGGGGCATCTGAAATATGAGCCAGTGGAGTTGATGGATTTTGAGCAGAGCCGAAGGTCATATCTTTGTGCTATCCATGAACATTGAACAATGAAACAGATATGGTCCCCTTCACTGAAGCCATAATGGTTTAACATTTTTGGCCATTTAAGGTTGCATGTCAGTCTGCAGTCCTCTCATATTAACTACTTTTAATACCATGGTGGAAACCGTGCCAAGTGAACAGTGAACAATGAGACAGTGAAAGTTTCATATCTCCCCACCAGTACAGTATGGAACTGTGCTTCACTTATGAGGCAAATCTAATGTACGCATTTTTCATGTCTTGGTGAATGATTATTTATGATTATGACCTACCCTTTATGGTAGGTTGTACAATTATAGGTGTAGTCCACAGTTTTTAAATCAAATTCTGCTAATAGCTCCTTACGTTAAAAACCCTGTCCTGGCTCTGTAAATGGGAAACAAACAAGCATAGATGAGCAATTCTAGCCAATCAAGGGAGGGGGGTTATTTGACGGGCCTAAAGCTAAAATGTCAACAACCTTTAATGAAACCAAAACTGAATTAAGGACTCTCCCTTTAAGTTCACCAAGGACACAAACAAGAACAGTTAGTTTGTCTTTCCAGTCAGCATGTCTCTATCCCCACTGAAAAAAAACCCAACATATGTATTGTTCAGATGCGCTGAAGGATTTTCACTTCTACAGTCCCCCCCCCCCCCTTTTTTCCAATAATCTGATGGCCTGTATTCAGCTGTGATAATACATACCAAAGTCTCTAAAATATTTCTTTTTTTAGGAGCCATAAGTTTAAATGTCCTCCCTTGAACTCTTTTAGCTCGGCGGTCGTGTTTTGTTTGTTAGTTTTTGAGTTTCTTCCTCTTTAACTTGAAAACATCAGCTCGGTTTATGGAAAGAAGTTCTTCCAGCGTCTTCCATTCCCACCCATGGCTGTGTGCACATTAATATTATTTATGTGTCCCTCAGGATATGAAATGATTAAATGGCAGACCTTGATTCCCAACAGGCCTGGCCCTCAGCTTACAGCAGCATCATAGTTCCCACCAAGTAGCATTATTCTGATTTCTACAAGGCATTACAAGTTATTACCATAAATATACATGTGATTTTTATGGGTGTTACTGTATGTGTGTGTGTTTTGTGTCTGTGTGTCTGTGTGTCTGTGTGTGTACACGTGTGTCTCCCCGTCTGTGTGTGTGTCTGTGTGTGTGTGTGTGTGTGTTTGTGTGTGTAGGTGTGTGTGTGTGTGTTTGTGTGTGTGTGTGTGTGTGTGTGTGTGTATGTGTGTGGTTTTGGGTGCATGTAATTGTGTGTGTAGCCTTTATGTGTCTCTGAGTGCGCATTTCATATGCTCTCTGTGAAACTGATTGGTGTCTTCCTGACATCGATGTCCTTGCAAAATGCATTTGCATGAAACATGAGCAGTTACAGGAATCGCACCACAGTGATTACTGTGCACAGCAGTAACAACAAAAAGCATAGCAGGAAATAATCATATAGGGAGATACACACACATACACACACACACACACACACACACACACACACACACACACACACACACACACACACACACACACACAACACAGAATGTATGGAGGAGTATGTGCTATAGGAGCTGACCATGTGAAAAAAGCCAGGAGGTGGGAGTGGAGGTTAAGGAGAGAAGGAAAAGAAAGGAAGGGAGAGAGAGGAGAGGAAAGGAGAGCAGAAGTGTGGAGAACACAGCAGAGGAGAGGAAAGGAAATGAAAGGAGAGGAAAGGAGAGGAGAGGAAAGGAGAGGAAAGGAGAGGAGAGGAGAGCAGAGGAGAAGAGAGGAGAAGAGAGGAAAGGAAAGGAGAGCAGAGGAGAGGAGAGGAAAGAGCGCAGAGGAGAGGAGAGGAGAAAGGAAAGAGGCAGGGCTGAAACTGAGAGGCTGGCAAACACAGGCAGACAGGCAGGACACAAGTCAACAGCTCTCCTCAAGAACAGGGCACTACGGCATGGGCAAGGAGTTGGCACACGCCACTGGTTCACACTCCATCTGTCTGAAGTGAGTGAAACTACATTATTATTAGGCTATACCTTTTAGGTTTAATCAATCAAGTCTTTTTTTTTTATTTGACTTGCCTTCCCTGGGTTTCTGAATTTAACCACATCTGTTGAATGTTGTTTATGTTGGGATTAATCTGTGTTAAGTGAGTGTTTATAGGAAGTAGAAGTAATTTTGTCAAACCAGAAATATTTGTGTGCAAACATTGAGTACTTGAGGAGAGAAATCAAGAGTATGTTAATTACATTTTACTGTTTACTAGACAATTTCTAGATATGACCAAAATAACATTGATTTATTCTGTATTTCCTTCTGTTTTATCAGTTTGGCCCCTGTTCATGTAGAGCCTTTGTCCTTATAAAGTTTGTCAACTCATATAGAGAATGAAAAGTTCAGATGGTGTACGATCTAAATGAACCTTGTCGGAAATTGGCACCGCATGCATGTTAGCAGCAACCTGTTGTTTGACATTTTCATTGCACATTTCATAGAAACAGTGTGGTGTTAGTGATGGTGGTGGTGGTGGTGTGTGTGTGTGTGTGTGTGAGAGAGAGAGAGAGAGAGAAAGATACAGAGAGAGATAGAGAGAGCTGTACTGTATGTCTATATGTTTGAAAAAAAAAAACGTTTGGTTGCCTGGGCCAAGTCTCGCGACCCCCTTCTCTCTAACCGGCGGAATTTGGTTTTGAAATGTTGTGATATGGACATTGGAAGCAGAGGCAGAACATGTCTTCTCTCATAGGTAGGCTATGTCACCACCAAAGGCATTATGTCAATGGCAGCCTTTGACTAAAAACCTTTAGAAAAAATGTCTTTAATCCAGACTCAAATCATTTTGCGACTCCTCCAGTACTTTTGGCAACCCCCAGTTTAAGAACCACTGGCCACTAGTGAACTATCTCTAATTCCAGAGTTAGTGGCTAAACATTTACCGCCATGGTTAGCACTATAAGAACCGTTTCAACAAGTCTCAAGAGCAGTCAGATACAGTCACCTTCAGAAGCTAACCTGGCCCTTGGCTGCAAGCCAATGCCAGCTTTTGTTTGATGTGTGACTGAAACCGGCGCCAGTGGTTGTTGTGTGTCAAAGTGTTTTTGCTACTTGTTGGTTCCCCTGCTTTGATGTCACAAATGGGAAATTATGTATGTGTGTTAATATATGAATATGGATGACACATTATACAAGTATGGTCTCCAAAATAACTAATCTGGCTTTTCTCGGGATTGTCCCCTAATTAGTTTTTCTATTTCTTAATATCAATGTCATTGTCTGTATTATATCATAAAAACTTTGTCATGATTACTTTGTGTCCATCATGGGGCAGTCCGAGTTCATGTCGCTGGTTACATGGGCAAAGTGTTAAAGTAATGTTTTAACTGGATGTTAATCCTGTATGGATGAACTCCTGCCCTGATCCCTTTCATTTCCAACTCTCTTACCCAGACTTTTGCCTGCATGCGAGTACTCATGCAAGGGCCACAAACCATTCTGTGTCTGTGTTCGACTCCGGCTCGACCTCTGTTGAGAGTGCACCACATTACGCTACACAGCTACGCTACTGCACACAAACAATGCCTGCGTTATTTAATTTTTTTTGACTAATACCAATACAACACATATTACTTTTTTTTATTATTTTTGAATAGTTGTGCCATGCACAGATGAAAAGAATGAATTATGTAATGTCCTGTAAGGTAACCCAGGGATCCTGTCATGGAAACAGGACTCATGTTACACCACTGCCATTGTGTCTCTGGGGGTAAGAGGGGAGCAGTGAGAATCCGACTGCTGGAGTAGGCCAGCTCTCACAGCGATAGTGGCATTTCAGAATCTGTGCCAATAAACATCCTCATGCCCTTACCACTGTTGACACATTACACACAACTGAGCTCTGGGGCGCTCAATAGAAAAACTAGTTGTGAGTTCTGTGGTAAAACATGCCATGTGACAAACATAACAGTATGTTTTTTTTATATATCTTCCATGAACCATGAGTGACACACCAAGGGTTGGCTTGGCAATGGCTGCATGCATTGTTTTTGGGCAGAAAGGCTTTCGGCAGGCATTATATCACTTGCTGCTGGGACATGCGAGGTGACTGTGCATTTTCTGAAGTCTTAATGTTGAGTGGGGGCTGCAAGTTCACAACAACAGAGGCAGGTAGTTGAGATGAGACAGCCGGTCGCCTCATTCTCATTCCATCGCACTACTCACCTCTGCTGTCCCAGGCGTCAATCAGTGCCTGCTCACAAAGTTACCCATTATCTTTACCATTGGCAGTTGCCAGCTCTAATTTGGATTTTTGTGAAGTATCTTTGTTAAAGTGTAATTCCAGAGTAATTTGAACCCAGGGACTTTTTCACCATGACAACGAGTTGAACACCCCCTCGAGAGCTAGATTATATTGATCAAAGGAGTAGCCTACTGGCTTTAGCGCTTTAGTAGTACGAATAGGGTTGCTATACATAAAGCGAAGCATCAAGAAGTTAGTAAGAGTAGGCCTACCCAGAGTTTAATAAAAAATATTGTTTTACAAGACTTACCTACCATCTTCGGTCACCTCCGTGTTGTGGGAAAGTCTGTACAAATCGATTATTGAATATAATGCAAAAGGAAGTAGTCCAATGAGGCTTAGTACCAGAAATGCATGCATATTTTGCTGTTTGTGGAAGTTTGGTTAAATATCAGTTAATAATAGTGTAATGATTTGATGCGACACACACAGTTGTCCAATCAAAGGTTTATTCGCGGAAGCGGGAAACACACACATACCAAGACCAAGACACCATTACATAGGAAACACAAGGGAAGTCAATAAAACAAGCACGATACACGAACAGGGTAGTCACATATACACCGGGTAAAACACATGAGGTACAACCTAAAGAAAGACTACACAAGCTAACACATACATGACAAGGTAAACGCAATTACACTCACTAAAACCGACATTACACAAACCAGCATTCACACACATTGCATTCTGGGAGGCTAGCACTCAGTCCAAAAGACACCGACGTTACACAGCCCCCTCGCAAGCGATCTCCTCCCTTAGCCATTGCCATAACGTCGGTGTGGGCATTCACTCGCTCAGTCCATCAGTCTGTGGTACCGCCAACAACACGTGGGGTGCACACGCCGCAGGAGCTCACTCAACGGGGCGCCACGCTGCTAGCAATCCAGTGCGGCCGTGCTAGCAGCCACGTGGCCGTCCCCGCTCGTCACCAGCTCCCTCTCAGCAGCCGCCCTCAGGCTGCACTTTCCGCGGCGTGTCACCGCGGCACTCCTCCTCTCCAGACGGGGCCCTAGGTGGCCTTACTACCGTAGACTGTGGCACCAAGCACTGGAACTCACGGGTCAACTGTCGCTGCACCTCCGTCGCTCCACTCCACAGTTGCACCGACCAGGATAGGCAGGCACCAGCTCCGCTGCAGCCGGACCACGCTGAGCTCTCAGGCCGTCAGCTACCGGTTTCGGCGTCCCTCCTCGCGCTGCCTCCTCGCAGAGTTGTCCTCCTTTGCTCCCGGCCCGCTCCACTCCGTCATGGTCGCGACGAAGGCTTGACCCCCCCTCTTCTGACTCGTGCTATCTCCCAACACAGCGAACCTTTCTTTTTTCTTTTTTTTTTTCTCTGGCGCCGGCCAACAGGCCAACTAGAATGGGCGCCCACACAGCACGGTGCCTCTTACACGCACCCAAACGTTTTAAAGTTCAGAGTTCAGAGGGCCTTTCCGTCGAAGCTGCCTCACCGTCGCGAGTTCGCTGCCCCCAGCGGCTCCGTCAACCGTCCGTCGTCCAGGAACCTCTTCCTCGCCGCTCTCCCTCGGCTCTTGCTCACGCGTTGCGGCCAGGCCACTCCAACCGCCAACTCCAGCCTCGAGCCGCCCGGCGGGGGGAGGGGCTCCTGGTCTTCTCGCGTCGGAATCAGCGCCCAAGCTAGCGTCGTATTCTCCGCGACCGCTTCTTCTGGCCCCTCTTCCGGCAAGATCTCCTCCCATGGTAGCAGGCAGGTCCAGACGACAACTCCTCTCCTCCGGCAGCAGTAACGACAGAAGTCCTCAAGCTTTTTAGCAGCCCTTACAAGGGCTCTCTCTGGATCCTCTTGCGTGGGCCTCCACCCAGTGGTATGGTCTTCCATTCCCAGCTTCTCTCGCTGAGCGGAGGCCATGTTCGAAAGTCGCTTCTGACACCAATGATTTGATGCAACACACTTTGTCCAATCAAAAGTTTATTCGCGGAAGCGGGAAAAACACACATACTAAGACCAAAACATGATTACATAGCAAACACAAGGGAAGTCAATAAAACAAGCACGATACACGAACAGGGTAGTCACATACAATACACCGGGTAAAACACATGAGGTAGGCTACAACCTAAAGAAAGACTACCCAAGCTAACACATACATGACAAGGTAAACGCAATTACACTCACTAAAACCGACATTACACAAACCAGCATTCACACACATTGCATTCTGGGAGGCTAGCACTCAGTCCAAAAGACACCGACAGTCCAAAAGACACCGACTGAGTGCTAGCCTCCCAGAATGCAATGTGTGTGAATGCTGGTTTGTGTAATGTCGGTTTTAGTGAGTGTAATTGCGTTTACCTTGTCATCCATGTGTTAGTCTTTCTTTAGGTTGTACCTCATGTGTTTTACCCGGTGTATTGTATGTGACAACCCTGTTCGTGTATCGTGTACTGTATGTCTGTATGTTTGAAAAAGAAAAACCTTTGGTTGCCTAGTGCAGTGTTAATGGGCCAAGTCTTGCGACCCCCTTCTCTCTAACCGGCGGAATTTGGTTTTGAAATGTTGTGATATGGAAAGTGAACGGCTTGGCTTTATTGAGAGTTTATACAACAGATTCACTTTGTCCTTAAAAGACAAGCTTAATGAATATTGTATTTACAGTTGGTCTTAACTTCTAAGAGTTTCAGGATAAACTGTGTTGTCGCAGTAAAATAATAACTTAAATGGATGCCTAAAATACAGAAAAATCTCAGACCCACGAACGCATGTTAGTGACTTTTAAGGCTGAACATGGAGGAGAGCATGTTATTGCAGCATAGAGAGTGAGTCAACATAGAGTACACAGCAAAAAGCTTTGCATCAATGTCAAAGTTATTAAGTTTTTGTTCCATAATTTAGTTTTAAGAGATGAATAATGGCAGCTACCGGGTTGTCGTTTGCTTTTTCCGTTTCAAATTTAATCTCACAGATATAAGATGAGAAATTAAATGGAGCGGAATGGGACAAATGAGAAACAAAATGACAGAGTAGTGTAGGGAGGTCATTTGATCTGTCTAAGGTCTGAAATCTCTCAGCAAACATGACACCTTTACTGTGATTTTAAGACACACACACAGAGGCATTTAAAGGAACATGCACTCAAGTGTTGGAAAAGAAAACATACACTGTATATTCTGAGGTAAACATGCCATGGGTAGAAAGGTCTGTATACATTTTACAAGGCCAATACGTCACATGGTCTCACAGCAGTCAATGCTATATTTAAACATGTGCCATAGAGTTAGATAAGAGAAAGAAAGAAAGAAGGAAGCAATGAATTAATCAAAGAAAGAATATAAATCAGAGACTGAGAATGGTACAGAAAAAATGTAAGCTGTTGAAGCCTCAAAAGATGCTTGTGGATGAATGTGGAGTCCATGCCTGTGGCATACTTGCCACCTCTCGTATCCACATACTCTCTACCACAGGCAGAGATTTGCTGACCAGTCTTCTGTGGCCACATCAAGACAGGAAGAACACCGAAATTAAGCTGATTCTCTACTGAATCTACACACATAACACTCATGTTGACTCTGTGTTGGTGGTGAATAATTGCGACAGTGCTGCAGCTTGATTTAGCTTGTTGCGGCTAACGAATTATGGCTGGAAAGTGAGCGCGTCAATGTGCATAAACAGCCTTGTCAGATGAAGCAGAGGGCTGAGGTCTGCTGTCTGAACATTCTGCAAGGCCTGTTAACTTCTCAGTGCTGCCCAGGCCTGGTCAGGAGTCCCTGTCTTAGCCACCCAGAAAAAACAGGAGAGAGAAATAAATAATTTGCTGTCTGTTTTATGTCACTCGGGCGGTGTCGCCATTGTTTGCTGAGCGTTTATGGCTTGTATTTTCCGTCTCATCCTAAGACTGAGACTGCGTAAGACTGCTAGACTGTGGTGATGGTGGTGGTGATGGTGATCTGTGCTTTTCTGTGTGTGTTGTGTGTATGTTTGACAGATTCCATGTTTGTTGTACGTAGTTGATTTATGACATTTACATGGATTGGAGAGGGATCAGTTGAGGCAGCACCTCATGAGCTGCATACAAGCCAGTTTCACACTATTAAGCCTCATGCCACATTGTCCAAGTCCAATATTCCTTATATGTTTAATCCCTTGACTGTTTGTTCCATTATGTATGTTCTCAAAATTCACCTATAGAAACTTTTAATTTCTTTCAAGTTTCCACAGGACAATTTTAGTACAAATGTCACAGATGAAGTCAAGTGTCTTGTATGCATTGTATGCATTGTATGTCCTATATCCATAATGGTTGATCTGAGCTTTGTAGAAGAAGCTATATAAAGCATTAATTGCATTTTCAGCTTTTATGCAAGATAAAGCTGTACTTGCATATTCACAAAATTAATATTAGCTGAAACATTCAATTACATGAAAAATTGAGCACCACAAAAAGATGTCTAACTAGCTGAAATATGATGAGGTGTAGGCCTAACCCATAGCCCTCTTATGACACATGAACATTGCAATCAGTCAACACAGACTAATTTCTGTCCCTGCAAATCATCTTTTTTGTCCTTATTGGTGCACTGGTGCCTTTTCTCTGTATGTGACATGTGACGTGGGTCCATGGGGCCTGGATGGGCCCTCTCCACCCCGCAGCTTCTGGGCGATCTAATTTGAGCTCCAATAAACAGGCCTGATCTCATTACTGTTTTGCCTCCGCTCGCTACCATCGTCTGCGTGTGCTGGTATCATCTGTCCAAATGGCTGGCCATCGTGCTTTGCCTTCTGCTGCAGAGGTATCACCTGTCTGCTGTGGGCAAATTGCTCCTGGCCTGTTAGCCACTGGGGGGAGGACAAACAACAATAACACTCACCGATGCACCTGGTTCCTCTTTCACACTTTCACACACACCCATGGGTCCTTGAGGTGGCAAATGATTTTGGAATACAAATTCATTTCTAAACTGTGGTCTGTCGCAGTATTGGTGAGCAAGAGCTTACATTCTACTTTCAGTCATTTAGAGCTATCTGAATAGCTTCCCATGAAACTTTAGTATTGATTGTGATACTACCGGATATATAGTAATTCCAGCTACAACATGGTCAGTGATTCTACTTTCTTTCCTTTAGGCTCCAGTTGCAATTGTGGTAATTTGGTCTTGAAAAGATTAGCATTGGCAGCCAGGAAGCTTTAAAACCTGAGTGACTCTCAGTGATGCCAAAGGCGCCCATATACTTGGGTTATAGTCAGGTGACTGGAGGAAACAGCTAAATGGATCATTGGCCATTGCATTCATTAACATTTGTATTCCTCCCCATTACATGCCAAGGTAAAAAGGAAATAGGTCTTAACCTTTAACGTTAATGGCATACAGTACGACTTGTAGAGGAAGGCATTGTTTGCTGTTGCTCTGGGGAAGGTGACTTTACTGGTGTGCTTTCATTAATGTTTATGAGATTGTTTATGACATGAAAACGGTGCGTCATAATGTTTCATTGTTGTGAAAAAAAGTAATTTGAACTGGCTATGATATTTGATTCTTATATTGCTATAGATTTGTCTCCGTCTGATATTAATTTTGTCTTGTTACTCAATAGGCCACAATTGATGGAATGGAGGGACCTTCCCTTGGTGAGATGCCACCTGTAGAGCTGTAGACCTGTAGTTCCATGATGCCTCTGTGAGCGACAGACTGACCTCATCGTCTTAGACATGTTTAGGACTCTTCCGAAGAATTTATGTCACAGTTCACAGATCTGCATATTCTGGACAGTACCGGTGCCCAAATCTAAATTGTGATGGAAGTTTGGGGTTCGGCTGGATCAGGATAAACACAGAGGGGCCAATGCACAGGACTTCAATCTATTACCTGTCAGCTGTGGAACAAGAGTAGCAACAAAAATATTTTTTCTTTATCTGCTTCAAGCTTCTCGTGAGAGGAGAGCCATGCAGGACAGCTTGCTCCTCGCGTGACGCATCGAACTCCAGCCATGATATCCACGGCATTCAAATGGGTGGTGCTCGTGGCGTTCATCGTGCTGATCATCGGCGGTAACGTGCTGGTGTGCCTGGCCGTTGGCACGAGCCGCCGGCTCCACCGGATCGCTAACTGCTTTGTGGTGTCGCTGGCAGTGTCCGATCTGCTGCTGGCCCTGTTGGTGCTCCCCTTGTCCGCCACACAGGAGCTGCGCGATGGCCTTTGGCCACTGGGGGGCACACTCTGCAACATCTACATCTCCATGGATGTAATGTTGTGCGAGGCGTCCATCCTTACCCTGCTTGCCATCAGCGTGGACCGCTACTTGGCCATCACGGGCCCGCTGTGCTACCCAAGGCGGGTCACCCCGAGGCGGGTGGCCGTTGCCATCTTAGCCATCTGGGCAAGCTCGCTGGCTGTGTCCTTTATGCCTATTCACCTGGGCTGGAACACACAGAACTTTACCGTCCAGCACGCGGACTGGCTAATGCATGAGGAGAAGGAGAAATGGAGCTGCCGCTATGAGTGGAATAACAGCTACGTCATCCTGGTCTCCTTTGGCACGTTTTACCTCCCCCTGTTGGTCATGTGTGGGATGTACCATCGGATCTTCTGTGTGGCTCGTGAACAGGTAACTGTGACTGCCCATCTAAAAGTAATGTATTGGTATTATCACACACACATTTGTCACATACAAAACACATAATGCTATACAGTCTACGTACAATACCAGAGCATTCACATTTAAAAAATGTTTTATCTGTGACTGTATGTATGTTACAGTTATAGAATTTATGGTAATTGCATGATGTACCTTCTATGAAATGAAGGATGTATAATTGGACTAAGTCTCTTTCAAAAATTGAGTATGTTTATTGTTAGTGCACTAATTCCATGTGTCTGAGTTACAAAATGAGTGTGTATTAGGCCATGATCAGACAGAACGCTGTTTGCCGCTTATCAAACGCAAGGTTCAGTAAAAAAGTCAATGGCGTTGGACGCTTTTCCGCTTTGAGTTGAACTTTTTTCATTTCGAGGCACGAATATTGCGACACAATAGGTGCACAAAAAGCAAGGTGCCCAGTGCACATAAGCAGCACGCAAAATGCTTACTGCCAATACAAAACAGAAAAAGACGCCTCTCGCTGCTAAAACAGCGTCCTGCCTGATCCCGCTGTTAGTGTTCCATTTGAGCTTCTCTTCCTGTTAATGTCACTTGACCATGTGACCCCAGCATGACGGCCTCTGCTTCTCCTCCCAGGTGCAGCGCATCCGTGCTGCCACGCCCTCCTTTGCCCGCTCGGCCTCGGCCGCTGCGACGGCTCGCGAGCACAAGGCCACGGTGACCTTGGCGGCCGTGCTGGGGGCCTTCGTCATCTGCTGGGTCCCCTACTTCACCTACTTCACCTGCATGGGCATGCGGGCCGAGCCCAACCCGCCCGAGATCATCCACTCGGTGGTGCTATGGATGGGCTACTTCAACTCGGCGCTCAACCCCATCCTCTACCCGGCTCTCAACCGTGACTTCCGCCGGGCCTACGGCCAGCTGCTGCGCTGCAAGGGGGCCAGTCACCGGCCCTCCACTACCTCCGTGTGCGTGGCCCTGCAGAAACGAACTTCCACCTCCAACGGACACCAAATTGTCCACGACAAGGGCAAGTCGCTGCAGGACAGCTATCTCAATATCCAAGAGGGAAACGGAAACGGATTAACTGACCAGACAAGGTTAGGCATGGCTTCAAAACTAATGCCAATTTTAGATTTACAGGGAAATATATGCAGTAGTAAAATGTCTTGTTGGTGCCAAATTGACTATTTACTGATTTCCATCAGTAGACTGATTCAGAAGACACATTAAGCAGTCATCATAAACTTGACCACATTGCCATGTAATAAAATAGTTAACAACCAAAAGCCATCTACATGATTATGTGGGTGTTAATTGAATAATGTGAAACAGTCTCTTTCAATCTGTAACTAGAGGGTTTCCGGTTGAAATGTTCAAAACCAACGCAGACACTTTAAAATGAAACTTAAACGGACTACAAAATGCCCCCCCCCCCCCCCCCACAAGTTACCATTATCTCAATGTTGTTTTCTGTGCCACTTGAAATGCTGTAGGAATACATATGTTGGTTTTGGGTCTATATGTGTAAATGCCATTAAATGGGTACTAATACTAGAAGTAGATTGTAGAAAATATTTCAAATTTGATGGAGTGGGAAACCACAACTTTCAGTTCAAGTAAATCCCCCTGCCCACATTTAAGCATGATGCTTTTGTTAATTCTGCTTAATCATTTCAGGTCTTAAACTAACCTTCTCCCTGACGTCTACCTGGTGACAGGTGAGACACACAGAAATATACCAAAGGTGAGAGAAACAGACGTAATTAAACAGACAGAAAGACAGACAGACAGACAGACATACTTGAGGTGAGATACAAATAATTACACAGTGTGGTGTGTGGATAAGAAAGCAGGAAATGTATTGCATTGATTAGGAGATGTATTGCATTGATTAGGAGATAAGAAGAGGGATTTTCCTTGGGTTTGATATGTGACTGTGACTGTGTGAGCTCCAGTGGTGCTTTCCTATGAGCTGTGGCTACTGCAATATGCATACGCCATATGGATGTACAGAATGAAATGCTCATGATTAATGCACATTTGGAATGGCTGAAGGGAAGTCTTTCGAAAATGTCTGGTGGAAAAACTAAATTAAACTTAGATGTCCATCTTGCACAGATGATCAGGCTATATAATTACTGCCAACAACAATGCTCGACAAGAACTATGTACACTTACATCTGCAGATCATTGTCCTGCCATTGTAGGGTTTATTCCCATAGAGAACTTTATAAGAGTAGTGTGTGACATGACCTGTTCTTTCTGTCTGGGACAGTGTAACATAAATTGCTCTGCAAGAGCAGAGACAGTAAAGGGGACAGGGACTAGTGAAAGAATGTCAGGGAAGAACACGACATGTCTTGCAGTGACAAACAGCCTGGTTGGGAATGGTAAATGAGTGACTATCCTGTCCCGTTTCCTAGATTACCTCTGGGGGGACAGAGAGTGCGAGAGAGCGAGGGAGAAAGGACGGGACAGGCCCAACCAGTCAGGGCTGCTTCAGACAGCTAAGGAGGAGAGTCGCCGGTGACCAGAGGACGTCTGGCTAAATCTGAATTTCTTCTTCTTCCTACCGGGTCCAAAGGGCAGAAGCTGTGTTCTTTCCCAGTCATGGTGTGGGGAAGGGTTGCTACATAATGGGAGTCAGACATTGTCTCTAAATATGTCCTGTCACTTTAGTTACTTTGTGAACTGCTTCTGTAAGATGTGAGATATTTTTATGTTGGTATTTGATGATGATACACACTCATGTCATAACAGATATTGTATTAAGGGTATTTAAGTGCAATTCATTTTCTAATTGATTTTGTCTTTCCCATCTCCCTTGCCATGATTCTGTGAGCGACAAGTACACACATGTCTAAAATGTAAACTTGCAAAAGTAAAACAATAGACTCCTGCAATGGATTGCAGGTAATGGACTCAATTCCAAAGGCAGCCCAAGCCTTTCATAAGAAGATGTGTTACTGCTCTCTAGTGGAAGCACTACCACAGCACAGTGAAAATGCACAGCAGTGCCCAAAGTCACCCACAGAGGGCAGAAGAGGAGCATGCTCATTAAATGGAATGGTGGAGTACAGGGGAAAATGGAGAGGGATGGTGGGGGGGTCAGGTTTTGTCAGAATCTGCAACAGAATCATACCACACTTTTATCCTTGCCCTGATTTATACAAAAATATGGTATGCAACTGATTGTTACTAAAATTGTACTTTAGTATTATTGTGGTGCCTAACCATGGCAGAATTGTAATAAATTAATAAATACATTTATTGTTTTTGATTGCTACAGGGATTCCAGGGACAGGACAGGGTTGGGTGGAATGAAGTGCATAGGAATATGGCTAATATATCATGTTCTGAAGTTTAATATTGAAAATATTGAATACATGTGAATAGTTGCCATATCAAACCTACCAATACTCCAAGTATTAAATCAATGATGCGGAATGTTTGAGTCTCTTATTAAACCAGTGGGCTGTGTACTAACCCTAAGAAATAGACAGACTAAAATATTATATTAAAATACAATTTGTCAAATATTGATGTACGACAGAGAGATACAGAGGACAGAGAAACAGAAGGAGAGATATATATATATATAGAGAGAGAATGTGTCTGTTAGACAGGTAATGTATAGGATAGATAGAGATAGAAAGAGATGGGGCAACAGCAGATGCTATTCATCAGCAGTTCTCATCGGTTACTGATCGCTCATACACTGCTCTTCGTTCGTCTATTCATTCATCCACAGGCATAAGCGCAAGTGTGAAACCTGCAGATATTTAGCCAATCTGTGAGAGATTAAAAAAGTGTCAATGTCATGTATTCAGTTTCAGTGAAACTCTTCTCTTAATTAATTAAAAACTAGTGCAGTGCCCGTTCAAACATGCTATTCCTGTAGCCCAATTACATGCCTGCAGGTAGGCCTGCTTTAAAAATAGGATGATAGGGGAAACATAATTCCAGGTAAGCATTCAATAATGAATAGGCCTACAGATAATATAATAATATAATACATGTGAAGTAAGCAGAATTTAAGCATGGCTGCATGTGACATTTTTTACAAATCAAAATGACATAATCCTAACAGCTGTTTTGAGTCAAGGCTATATGCTTAGCCTATTGAATAACTTGATGATAGAGAAAACAAATAATTTTGTGGAATGATGCATCATATGGAATTTGCAACGGTGTGACTCAAAAACAGTCTCTGGTGGCCTATAAGTGACATCACACTCTGTCTGCCACTCGTTGCTTGTCGCTGGTTATGCTTTGCATGTGTGGCATTCTGAGACGTTCTTTAATTCGGGACCATTATCGCTCGTTTCAATTTAGGACCTTGCAGTTGGAATTGTCGTTTGTTTATTCAAAGTCTAAAGACAGTCCAAAGTAACCTGGGCTATTCATAAGTGACATCACACTGTCTGCCACTCATTGCTTGTCGCTGGTTATGCTTTGCATGTGTGGCATTCTGGGACGTTCTTTGATTCGGGACCATTATCGCTCGTTTCAATTTAGGACCTTGCAGTTTGAATTATTCAAAGTCTAAAGACAGTCCAAAGTAGCCTGGGCTATTCGAAGTGTCCGCTTATTGCACATCATTTTTTACGTCATTTTGAAGAGCCACTGCATATAGCCTACCTGTGTGTGTTGGCATGTTGTCGTGTTGTTGCAAAATCCGTGGAGTTATCTTGCACTCGCTTAAGTTTTTACCCGTGTAACCTACACTGATCCAATTCTGCCAAAGCCCTGCTTCTATCCTCACTGGTAGCTTACAGTCCTACAGTGCTGTGTGGGAGGGGGAGTGGCTAGCGGCGAAAGCCAATGCGTGCTTCTTTTACCGATATAGGCTATTTAACTATATCTTTTGCATTTTTTTATTCAAACAACGTCAAATTCGGCAGTGCACTTACTCATGCCTGTAGCAAGACACCTGCCAAGTTTGTAATCAGTCTGACAAACGGTCAGCGAGATATGCGTGCCACAGACACACACACACACACACACAGACACACAGACGCTTCTTGCTTTATAGATAGATGTTTAGTTTTTATTAGATATCAACTTGTACAGCAAGTACACAGTAAAATTATTATCAGTGCAGTTTGACTAGAGCAAAGCTTTATGATGATGAATTAACACAACGAGAAGTCCTCCATGAAAATATAAAAATTTACAAACAGATGGTGGTCTTTTAATGCTTTTAATCAGATACAGTACAGTATGCCACACCTGTGATGGATGGATTATCTTGACAAAAGGTGAGGGACTCCCTTACCCAATGGAACACATTTGTGAACAGAATTTGAGAGAAATAAGCCTTTTCTGTGCATAGAACAAATCTTACATATAGTTAAAGTATAATTTTTGCAATACTTTTTTTTTGCATTTGATCAGAGAAAATAGGGAAGAGTGACAGGAAGCAAGTAGAGGAGAGAGATGGGGTAGGATCAGGAAATAATCGCGAGTCGGACCCATGGGCACTTGGACCCGTATGTGGTATGGACGCAGCCTGCAACCTCTTGCGCTACATCACCCCCAAATCACACATCTTTTAATTTAATGAATGAAAATGGGAACGTATACTACAGTGCAGGCTTGTGCAAAAATCCAGAATTAAATTGAAACTGGCTCTTAAATTCCAATTCAATTCTTGAATTTCACTTGCATTTCAATTGAGGTAGCAAACAGGAAGCAGAATTGCAATTTGAATTGTGCACAACCCTGCTACAGTGCTGATCATATAGGTCCCCTGAAGGTGCTGGTCACCTTCCTGTCTGCCTCCGAATCATGTCCCTTATTTGTCCTTCAACCTTGAACACGTCACGAGTCAAGCCCTCCACGTAGATGACTGGATCAGCGCTCCTCCGCTCCCCCCTGATGCTGACGGTCCGCTCCCTCTGCAGATCCTGGAGCTCTTTAGCATACTCCTGGGTGAAGTTGTTAATCAGTGGGTCCTGGATCTAAGTAGAAGCCTTCTCTCTGGACGAAACTGGTCACGCAGTCTTTGGCTCTACTGACCTCCTTTGACGTCTCTCCACAGAACTGGAATATGGCGGGGGCAAACTCCTCACCATCCACAGATGGCTGAGGAGTTTGCCCCCAGGCACCTGTACCACCAGATGAAGACCAGCCTGTTATTGTATGTAAGATGGGGGGGGGGGGGGTATTCAAATGCTGGTATTCAGATGTGGGTTCAAGTAGTATTCAAACAATAAAATGTTACCTGAGTGTGCTTTCTGTTTGTGAAAGTCCTGTCCTGTTTTCTTGATGCTGAGAGACTCACCTTTGCGCTCTCTTTGTCTTTGTCCTTGGAGGTATGCCAACTGAAAACCAGTTAGAAACACCAGTTATACAAAAGTTAGATCCGGTCAAACTATGTAATTTCTATGCATTCTCACTCAAATTCTTTTACCACTGGTTATCACTCCGCACATTGCATTGAATTATCTAACACAAACATTCCATTTATTCAAAGTGACAGACAAAGGCAGCGAGAAAAGGGAGTAAATGAAGAGTTGGTGAATGCTCAATTTAATAGGAGATGTATAGACAAGTATGTAGCCTAGGCTATGCAAGTTACCCTACAGTCACATTAGCTACAAAAGACAGCCAACTCCAGTAACTTGCCACTGAGTGAGCATTACAAACTAGTTAACAAGGCTAACAAAGTAGGTTGGACACCATCTTGGATTATTTCTTCGAGTTCTCTCTCTCTGGACTTGACTCTCGAGTGGAGTTATGTTGCTTGGCATTAGAACTAAGATTATAACTATTTTTGTGGCCGGAGGATGAACAAACAAAAATATAAATAAAAAATAGAGAACACAATTATATATCTTAAAACTAAATTAGTTGGTAATGGAACTGTTGTAAGTAATATGACACTCATGGTCGTGGGGTTGATAAAGAACATTGCCACAGCTGTACTTTACCAACCCCACAATCATGAATGTCGTATTCCTTATTTATATTGCACTATATCTGGGAGCTACTGTATGTGTTGTTGCTTCATTGTGATGCTGCTAAACATGTTTGTATTCAAATACATCAAACAAGTCAGTTAATTTTACTGAATTATCCTTAATACAAAAGACAGCAAATGACACTTACATATTGATCTTGAATGTATCGTTTCTTCAGGGCTTGACTGCCTTGCTAAGGTGTATTTTTGCTCTGCAGGACTCCTCTGGGATTTCGCTGTGTGGGCCAAATCTCTTTATGTAATCGTGTAGATGAGCTCTGTGGCACCTCCTCTTCTGTACTATATTTGTCTGAATATATATCACCTAACACATCATTCAAACTTTTCCATCCTCTAGTTTCCCCAGACCCTTCCCGCTGATATTTGTCTGAATGTGTCCGTGTGGATGAACTTTGCCACTTCTTCTCTCCTTCCCACTGACTTCCAGACCCATGATTGCCACTTCCACTGTATGTTTGTTAATATGACTAATAAGTACATTCTGCAGAGGTATTACTGATGATAATGTGCTTGCTACCAAGGAACCAGTTTCCACTTTAGAATGGGAGCCAATCTCCCAGTTTTAAAGTGCTATTTCACACAGCAACCTGGGCAGTGAAATGCAGCAATGAGGTTGAGCCATACACTTGCTTATTCTACAACTGTTCTCCTACTATTTGGGATTTATTCAGACAGTATACAAGTATACATATTCTATTTTGGTACTTACTACTAATTAGTATGTAGAGATCAAGGCTTACAAGGTCATTATTATGACTGCCGCGCAGCTTTTTTTTTTTTTCCGCATGTCCAAATTTCCGTCAAGGATTCCCGGGACACTGTAAGACCGGGGTACACGAAACTTGGTGGGCATGTAACCCCACATGGATAGCATGGAACCTCCTGTTTTCGTTTTGATCTGTAGCCCCCCCGCTGGACTGGACCCCCCGAAAAGAGGGTAGGGCAGACACAGTTTTCTGTGAATATCTCGAGAACCGTAGGGTTTAGGAGGACCATTTTTTTTTGTATGTTGATCTCAAAGGGCCATGTCAACCCATTCCATAACCACTCATTTCATGTATAGCGGCACCTAGTTAAACACAAAAAAGTAAAAATGAGGTGTTGTAATCGCAGGTATCTGTGACCTAACATAGTCAAAACTGCACGAAATTGGAAGTGTAGGATCAATATGACACCCTCTGAATGCACGCCAAGTTTCGTGGAATTCCGTTCATGGGGGGCCACACAATAAATGAATTTATGTTACTATACACCAACTGGCCTGTAGGTGGCCGGAGACAGTTTTCTGTGAATATCTCGAGAACCGTAGGGCCTAGGAGGTCCACCTTTTTTTTGTATGTTGGTCTTAAGGGGGCATGTCAACCTATCCCATTACCACTTATTTCATGTATAGCGCCACCTAGTTAAAAATTAAAAAGCAAAACATTAGGTGTTTTCATCACAATATCTCTGGCTGACCTGGTCAAAACTGCACGAAATTGAAAGTGTAGGATCATTATGACACCCTCCGAATGCATGCCAAGTTTCGTGGACTTTCGTTCATGGGGGGCCTTACAATAAAATAATTTATGTGTACATTTAGTGACCGTACACCAACAAGGATTCCCGGGACACTGAAAGACCGGGGTACACGAAACTTGGTGGGCATGTAACCCCACATGGATAGCATGGAACCATCGCTTTTCGTTTTGATCTATAGCCCCCCCGCTGGACTGGATCCCCCGAAACAAGGGTAGGGCAGACACAGTTTTCTGTGAATATCTTGAGAACCGTAGGGCCTAGGATGACCAATCTTTTGCGTATGTTTGCCTCCAGGGGTCATGTAAACCCATTCCATATGCACACATGTGCATAAACAGATACACACGCACACACATACATTCACAGTAATCCTACGTATGACACATACTCACGCAGTAGACATATATACGCATGCATGCACATGCGCACACACATGCACATAAACAGGCAAACACACACATGCACGCACACATACCCACCCACACACACATAAACATAAACATGTACACGCACACATGCACACAATTCAAGAATTTCTCAGAATTATGAACAGGCAAGATGGGGGTGGGGTTGTATAAAATGTATATTACATGTGAAATCTATGAACTAATCATGTTTTGGTACTTGTTGTCTAGCAGATACCAGTGAGAATTGAGTGTGCATAATGCAATTCAGTGAGACAGTTAGAATCATATATGCCTTTCAGCGTGACTTATTTTTGTGGAAAACATGTGCTGGACTGGGCGGCGGTCATATTTTGTACTGCTCTGCGGTACATCTAGTTAAGATTATATCAATAATAAAGGCCTAATTCATCATGAACAAGAAATTTGTGAATACACACCTAACAAATGGTTAATGTTGCCTATTAACACATGCCTTACAAGTCACTAATACAGGTATTAATTAGGTATGTATTGGTGGCTAACATGTGAACCTTAAAATAAAGTGTTACCATTAACATTTTATGAATATTGTACTTCTAAAATAGTCTTTAAGGTATTCTAACTCATCCAAAGAAACAGATTGGTTCAGACTAAGCCAAGAGAGTCATGCATTTACTTTCAGCAGACACCTTTCATATAAAGTGATTTACATATGTCAATTCAATTACAAGAGACTACATTGTCCCTGGAACAACTTGGGATTAAGCGCCTTGCTCAAGGGCACAAAGGTGGAACCCGTTCCTTAACCACTACGCTACCACTGTTCACACCCTTACACTGTACACAGAGGAAGAGACTAGGGCATGAACATGGGGGCTCATGAACATGCCCCCAGATTGCAGCACTGTAGCTGCCTGGCAACTCTAGCTGTTGGCTCCAGCATTTTGAACTAGGTAGAACCGATTGTTTTAGTTTTTTCCATATGACTCTGTGATCTTGAGAAACAGAGATCTATGTGCAACATTTTTCAAATTATGTGACTACAGAACACTAAGTCTAACATTACCTCTGTATTTTTTATATACTGATAATAAGGTAGCTGACCAGGTTGTAGCACTCAAACTTTCACAAGAATGGGGGTTGGGTTGTAATCAAGTCAAGTTTTAAATGTTGTCAATGAAAATTGACGAAAACCCTGCATAACATGCAGAAGAATTTAACACTTACCTTCAGTATTATTGTCAGATGGTGTTATATCTGTTGCTTTATTGGCTGGTACCTGGAAAAGGAACAATTGTGTCACTTATTAAATAAAAATTATGGGTAGGGATGTTTTCATAATAGTTTTCAGCATATGCTGGGAGGATGCTTACTCTGAATGAACCTGGAATCTTCCATCTTGGTCTGTCTTTACCATATAAGGCCATGCCAAGTGACTCATAGTATGGATGCATGCTGATTTCAACTTTGCAGATTGTGTGCTGTTTCTTTAACATAGTAATAACATCTGAAATGTAGTGTAAAAAAGGTATAAATCCAAAACATCATCTACTGTGGATGTTCTCAGAATTTAACTTCTGCAGAGACATTTTAAAAAAGAAACTACAGTTTAGTCTTAGGAATATTAATCTTTGAGACAAATATATTACCTTCAGGTTTTAAGAATGTAACAACAGCAGCTTTTTCCTCAGGTATCATGACAACAGTCTTCATTTCAACTCTCATATTTTCACAGTAGAGATGCAGAAGATCTTTGTCAGCCTGAGGAGGCAGACCTTCCATCCTCAAACTGCAGGGTCTTTCCAGGAGCTGGGCAGTCAGACCGTACTGCTGGAATTTTTTGCTGAGCTTGGCTTCTGTCAGAAATGTCTCCACATCTGCAAAAACAGCATTGTAGTTGAATTATACTTAATAGTGGATTTCTTTGTTGGGCTAATTATAATTCAATGAAAAGCAAGACACTGGGTTCCTTATACTGTAGGTGAAATACATGTGCAATCAAATGAATAAATGTTTTCTGTAGAGTTGACAAGATTATCATTAGATTGATTAGTACAACCATGATAGTATAAGAGGTTGTTAAAGCACAATCAACCACTTACAATCAGGGTGAATGAATGTCAGAACAGCAGCATGGGACTCATAGATCAGCTCCATAGTGTATTCATCCTCAGAAACGGCACTAATGTTCTCCACTATCAGTCCCAGAACGTCTTTGGTGATGTCTTCTCCATATTCTCCACAACAACAACATTGGGCTTACACGTATTTTCAACCTCCTTTTCCTGGACTTCAATACCACATGATGCACTGGGTTCTTCACTCTGGGCATCTACAACTGAAAAAGGGTGTAAGTTGTCTTTGCCTTGGGTAATATCAAACTCTGTGTTCTATGTTCTATGAATGCTACTGAAGCAGTGGAGGAATCTTCTATCAGATCCTTGTGTGTGATGAGCATAACAATATAGAGATAAGCAACTTCAAAAGTATATCTAGACATGCTGTTTGGATGGTACAAATGGAAAAGGCCTCTCTATCATATAACACGAGCAGTCGAGCACAACAAAACTATGGAATTTAAAAATGCATGTCTTGGCAGTGGTCCTTGCCAGCAACAGTGGAAAAAAGACATGTTGGTCAACTGTTCTGTATTGATGATGATATTCTATATGTTGGGACTTGGGATGAGAGGACCTGCAAGTAGGTGAACTAGCATAAATTTAGAGGTAAAGCCTAATAATTAAAATATGATAGACACTCTCGTCATACTCCACCACACAGTCTCCCCCGCCAGATTTCTTCTTACTTTGAAAATATATTTGGAGTTTTTTGCCGAATCACTTTACAGTGGCTGGGGGACCAGTCACCCTTTACGAAAACACAGTATGAAGAATCGTCGCCCATTCTGCCATTCTCTGTTGTAAGTTATAACTGAGTTTCACTTTCGTTTCAGGTCATTATATAACCTGCGTGTAGCGCAAAGCGGTGATATGACCGCTTTGAACACACCTCTCACGGAAGTGCGCCCCATAATAACATTACAGGTTATTTATTGCTATCAAACGTTTTTCTATAGGCCTACTATAAAGACTTTTCTATAGCCTACTTTTGCAAGAATTTGTATATAAGACAAAAATATCCATAATTTTGCCAATCAGCTAATACACATATGGACAAAATATTGAGACATCTGGCCATTACAGGAACGTTTATAGGCCTACATGTGTTTCCCGTTTACACACATGACTGGATGTGCACGCAACTATGGGGCAAAACACGCTAGGTGGCTAGGCCTAGACGTGTCTGATGATGTGGCTGAGGTCAGTGGCGTTGTGCCCATTGTGCCAGGGCAAGATCACAATATTTTTAACGCATAGTTACTAGCTAATTAGACCGCAGTTAAAGGAACACGCCACCCAAAATCAGTAGTGATATATGTTCTTACCGTAACTTTCACGAGTTGAGTCGTACCTCTCCCGCGTCGGTAGGTGCACTCAAACGCTCTGTCGCGCGGCGCGAATGTGTTAGCATGTTGCTATGCTTGCGGGCTCTGCCGTGGCCGTAGAGAGAGGCACATAGCAGTATTCAAACACCTCCACGTTTTACCTACTTAAATACAGTTGCACGAGTAGTTGATGAAAAATGTTAGGGCACACAACATGAAACGTGACGATTTTCCAAGCGAATAAACATGAGAACTACAATGTGTGGCGCAATAGCACTTGGGAGTACTTCGACCTAGCGTGGTAATATTATTAGCACCTAATTGTAGATCCTATCCACCACAGAGTTTAGAATCCATGCTGGATCGACCCTCAGCCTCTCCCTCCCCTCTGAGCGAGAGAGGCACACACACTAGAGATGGGCGGATGGGCTATTATTTCAACCATAACTGCATAGCAAAACTTATCATCCATCAGCCATCCATCAGCACCAAAGTTTGTTGACCAATTTTCAAAACTGCACCTGCCCACCATCCGCTGGTTGTTTTAATGTAGGCTATATGGGTGATGCAGCGCTGCTGACGTGAGGCTAGAAAGCCCTTGCCTGTTCTAGAAAGACTGATCTAATGCAGCAAATATATTAAAAGGCAAAAGTCGTACATTGGCTAGGCCTATCCCCAGAATATCAGCAGCAAACTCAGTCTCTGTCGCGCAAAACAGTCTCCAAATAAAACGCACATCGGCCTGTTGCCTATTCTGCCAGCTTGTGACAATATATCGTCCAAAATGCTTGATTGCATTGCATTCTCCACATTTTTAGCTACATTTTCATGTACCACATCAGCATTTTTGTTCAGTGAATCTTTTGTAAATTGCTTTACAATTGTAAAGCAATTTGTAAAGTGTGAAAATATGTGGTGGATAGGATCTACAATTAGGTGTTAATAATATTACCACGCTAGGTCGAAGCTACTCCCAAGTGCTATTGCGCCACACATTGTAGTTCTCATGTTTATTCGCTTGAAAAAAATCGTCACGTTTCATGTTGTGTGCCCTAACATTTTATATCAACTACTCGTGCAACTGTATTTAAGTAGGTAAAACGTGGAGGTGTTTGAATACTGCTATGTGCCTCTCTCTACGGCCACGGCAGAGCCCGCTAGCATAGCAACATGCTAACACATTCGCGCCGCGCGACAGATCGTTTGAGTGCACCTACCGACGCGGGAGAGGTACGACTCAACTCGTGAAAGTTACGGTAAGAACATATATCACTACTGATTTTGGATGCGTGTTCCTTTAACGTGTCATCCACTCATCTCTCTCGGATCTCCCCAGCTGTTTGAGAGCTGGTGCTGGTTCTGAACCGCTATTGGCTGATCTCTGTTAAAAAGGCGGGACTTAGCAAGAAGGTGACTTTGGCAAAGCAGGCAGGCAGACCTTGCCATGCACAGAAGTGGACAGGTAATGCTCTTGCTTCCTTAATTGATTTAATAGAGAGATTGACTCCCCAAATCAAGATTATGGATTTTACAAACATGAATTAGTTAACATTAACATTAACATTTGGTATATCCAGAAAACGTGCGCTCATTTTACTAAATTGTTTGCACGTTTTACTAAATTGTGCACACGTGTTACTAAATTTTGCTCTCAATTTAGTAAATTGTGCACACATTTTACTACATAGTGCGCTCATTTTACTAAATTGTACTCTCATTTTAATTGTTGTAAATTGACCGCACAATTTAGTCAAACGTGCGTACAATATATAGTTAAACGTGCACACAATTTACAAAATTGTGCGCACATTTTACTAAATTGAGAGCACAATTTAGTAAAATGAGTACACTATTTAGTAAAACGTGCGCACAATTTACTAAATCGATGTGCTTGATTTTATACACCTGTGACAATGGGTCTGAATGAAACATTCAGTGATTCAAGGGTTTCGTGTCCTAAAATTTTTTTGTCTGTAGCCTACAGTATATAGTGCCATATAGGCAATGTAAAGAAAATTACGTTTTTTAGAAACTTGCCAACTGACTGCATATTTAAACAACACAAATTGTGTTACTGGTACGCCCACAACATACAGATATTGTGCTATTATGTTTCTTGACAAAAATGTGACTGGGCAAAAGGATGTTGTCAGTTGTAAAGAGAAAAAACTGCAAGGACATTCTGTTTGGAGGCTTGTGACTTTTTAACATAGGCCTATATTTTTTTGCTAAATATAGGAAATGTATGTGTATTAGCTAGAACAAGACATTCTGGCAGAAGCACTGGAACTTGATGTTGAGACCAGTGCAGAAATGTTTTATTCACAAGCATTAGGGACAAGTACCAACCCCAAGTAAGACAAGGACTAGGCTACAATGTTACATCCTGCTTCACACTAACCTGGGAAAGCCTCATAGACCATGGTTCTCAAACTGTTACAGGTACCACTGGTACGCAGACTCTCTCTAGTAGCCTACTTTGGGAGTCTCTGAGAGGTTTTTTTTTTATAATGACGAAATAATCACTTCAAATTATGTAAAAATACAAATGTAATAAAACAAATCCTTAACCATGCAACCCCTGAAGTTTAATTTAAATTAGATCTAAAAAGAAACAATGCAAAACAGTATGTACAATGTAAAATATGTAGCCAATTGCTTTCTGAGGTGGTACTCATTGTGAAAAGACATAACTTTGATTTCTCAGGTCTGATTTTATGAACAATTCTTCAGATTTATTTCTGTACTTGATATAGAATAGTGGAATATATTGCTCAAAAAAGCAGAGCATCTGTCATGATGCATCTGTAGCTGAATATTATGGGATCAAGGTAACAATTGTCTTGCTGTCTATCAAAATAGCATATAATTCTTTAAAATGTTCTTTTATTCTCAGTGTGCATGAAATGCATACTTACCACTAGATGGTGCTAAATGATAGAATATTCAAACATGCAAAACAACGTAAAAAGGATATATTCATTAATATCCTTTACCAACCCCACTCCCACTTGAGTAGCCTGCTTAATTCTACTCCAGCCACTTCAGCTACAGAGAGGGACGTCACTTATACCAGAGACTGTTTTGGGTAAAGTCACACCCTTGCAAGTTTCATATGACCATGCGTCATTCCACAAAATACCGTTTGTCTTCTCTATCATTAAGTTATTCAATTACGCTAAACATAGCCTTAACTCAAAACAGCTGTTAGACCCACTGATAGGCCTACATCTGTAAAAATGTCAAATGGAGTAATGCTTACTGCACCTTTATTATAACAACATTCAATATTCATGACTGAATGTGTGGATGGATTAATGTTTCCCCCTGTCATCCTATTTTGAAAGCTGATCTAGGCCTACCTGAGGGTATAATTGGTCGAATTTTCTACAGGAATAACATGTTTTGAACGGGCACTGCTCTAGTAATAGTCATGTAGTAATGTAGAGACAGGCATGTGGTTGAAATGTTGGACCACTAACAAAACATTATACAATAGAAGTGATTAATAGAAGTGAATACTAACCTGCATTTATTGCATAGAGGGGATTAATATTTTCAGTTTTCATATGTGTGTGCTTAACCTTATATTTTCTTCTGTGCATCAACTTGGCTTAGTCTGTCATTTGCACTCTCCATGTCACGATTTTCTAATAAAGGCCATGCAACCTCTTTTGTCAGGAGTGAGGGGCGTTCTCCCTGGGGCAGACAAGTTGTAGTCATATTAGGAATATCTTGTGGAGTAGCATACCATGACCAGAAATGCTGAAGGATGTACAGGACTGTGCACGGGACGAAGGGCCTTGGTCAGACAGGTAACCAAGGACCCAATGGTCACTATGAATGAAATCCAGAGTTCCTTTGAAAGGATGCGAGAAGTGTAAAGAAAGACAAACATCAGTGCATCACTCCACCAATCAGGCCTTTATGGTAGAGTGGACAGATAGAAGCCATTTTCTGCCAGGAGTTTCCCAAAAAGCACTTCAACGACTCTCTGACCATGAGAAGTAAAATCATCTGGTCTGATGAAACAAAGACTGAACTGTTTGGCCACAATTCCCAACGGTGTGTGTGGAAGAAACCAGGCACTGAGCTGCACTGATGTTTGTCCTTCTTAAAGCTTCTCTCCTTGTGGCTTGGTTTTCACTCTGACATACACCATCAACTGTGAGACCTTATATAATGTCCAGTGAATTCATTTAGGGACACGTGGACTCCAATCAAGTTGTAGAACCATCTCAAGGACCATTGATAGAAGTATGATGCACCAGAGCTTAATTGCAAGCTTCATAACAAAGGGTCTGAATACTTATGTAAAAAGAATATTTCAGTCTTTTATTTTTTATAAATTTACAAAACACTCCAAAAACCTGTTTTTTTTGTGGAGTGTTGGAATATTGTATTAATGAGAAAAAAAATGAATTGAATCCATTTTGAGATCTGAAACATGAAAAATGTGGAAAACTTGAAAGGGTCTGAAAACTTTCTGGTTGCACTGTATAGCCTAACATTGTTTGCATCAGACTGTCATGACGAGTGCAGAGGAGCGCCAACAAAGTACACCTTACACCTAAAAGAGATAGAATATACAGTAGTAGCCGGATTGATTGATCAAGGGGAATGTCAAATGTCTGAATAGGCAAACTGTCCAGCTTTACTGAACTTGGTCTGTTATGCTGTCTACTTCTTGTCCCTGTGAAATAAATAAAACAAGGGCACAATATAATTACAATGAGAGCACATTTACTAAATCATGCTCTCCATACACTATTATTTTTTTGCAATGGCCACTTCCAGGCTCTATTGTTTCCTGCTCTTAACACCTGAATATGTCACAGTCATTAAAAGTTATGCGAGTATAGCAGCCCATTTCCTTTGGCAGGAACAGATCTTGTACAACAACCCCTGGAACTCACCTCTCTATATCAACTTTGATTGATGACGGATTCTAAGTTCCAATATAGTCCCTGGAATGCTGGAATTAATTGGGACTCAGAATTCTTTCTCAAGACTCATTTTATTTACCATTCAGATTTATTTGAGATCAATACAGTATAATACATATCTTACAGAAACTGAATTGTCATCTATCTGTTACTGGACAGTTTGGGATCAATACAACAATTTGAGTTGGCTGTGACTCTAGGTCAATCTGATCAAAATATAAATGGTTTAAAATGTTAAATTTGAGTATATAACCTATATGTAAGCATGAACTGCATAAATGGTTCTCAATAAACAGTCTCAATCACAAGTGAAGCATTTTAGGATTACTGAAACTGCATTATGACTGCATTATGAGGACACTTTCACATGAATGTGAGAGGTTTCAAAGAAGAATGTTCCTGAATGCCTGGATTGGATGGGTGTCATTGTTATTTCAATTAAGGCAACATTAATGCTTTTTTAATCAATCTAACATAGGCTACAATGTACATATGATCAATCAACAAGCTAAGAAATGTGTTTGTATACATTAAATTGCATTTGTTTTGTTTGATTATGTGTATTTGTTAAAGACATAGACAGTCTATGGTTAAAGATGCCCAGACAACCTGAAGTTCTGAACTCACAGCTGTTCACTGCTCATCCCATGATAACATGTGTCCATTTTTAATGTATATAACACAGCTGGTAGAAACACACAAAGACTCACATTTCCTTTAGCCAAATATTAATATGCTTAAAAGGAGAGTTGGATGGAGTCCCACCTAGAAAAGGTAAAAGTACCAAAAATCTTACAGATTTATATAACTGCAATGCTCAGTAATCATCTTTAAATCTACCCATTTATACAGAATAATGTTTTCCTGAAAACAGAAGATATCACTGAAATGTGATGATGTGCTCAGGATAGGCCTGGACATCATTGAAGATTACAAACATCGTTGGGTTTGCCATATTATCTGTTACACTGTCATACAGGTCGGCTGAATTCCCCGAATTCCGTGCAGGAGCTGTTAGCAGGCCACCTGATCCTCGAGTAAATTCTCCGACCAAAACTCTTGCAAGGTACATACGCATGTGTCCCTGGGCATCGGGCTTGGCATAGCCCCTGGCTGAGTATTTAGGGTCAACTGCAAAATATGAGCCATTTCCAATCATGGCACCTTTAAAGAGGGAAATTTAGATCAGTCACACATTTATGAATTTATCTATAAAAGAACCAGGCACACCTGGTATTGCAACTGTATTGTACCATGATGCAGGAACATGACCAGCTTTGATGCAACTGGGTACAAATGGGTACCCAGTATGTTTCAAAGACAAAAGACACAAACAACAGTTCTTACATTCTGTTTGCTTAGCCTTAGGTTTTGCAGACATCCATGTGTTTGTGCTTTTTACAAACTACAAGCTATTTCTAAATTTAAAAAAGTTGATTGAAATGTCTAAATGAAATGAATACCTGCCTACAAGAGTATACTTTTTACAACTACTCTCTTAAACTACACAATGTTGCTTTAAAAGCAGGATATTTTATTTCAAGCTGCTAAATGACGGGAATTTCCTACTGAAAATCCATTGTATTTCTGCATATGTGTCCCTCTTTGCTGTGTGACATGAGAGGCTTTGATTTAAGGGCAATGTACAATGACATTCATTATTATGGATACCATTTAGATGTGTCATCATATTGGAAAAGTTAAGATGGACAGAGAATGGCTAGAAACTACCATGGTCTCTGATTTCTGATCAATTCTGGGTTGACTAAATAGTAAAAGACACCATGCTAGTCAACAAACCATCCACATAGAGAGTTCCACATAGTCCCACAGATTGCATGCAACTGGTTGCTGTGTTCAAAATACGTCTAATATATGATACCATAATGAAAGTAGACCATACCGACTTGAGTCCCAGCAAAGCTTCGGTTAAAACCCTGATTGTTGATTTGGTCTATCTTATTTGCACTTGTTCCATGCCAAAGCCTTTTCTCATTGTTTGTGTGCTTATTCCTCTGATCAAGCTCTTCCTTTTTTATCATGTAGTTCCTCCAAAGTGTGCTGTTTTGGACTCTGTCAATCTAGAAAAATCAAAAGCACATATTAATATAATATATTTGTAACCATCTTTAACACAGTCCACACTCTAGGGTTAGAATAAAAGTTAGTTTCTGTCTTTCCATACATTTTCAATATCAATTAGTAACACTAAGTACAATAAATGATGAATCACCTGAACTATATTAAATGCTATGCCAGTTCTGCAGAATTCCTTCTCAACGTCATTGTATTCGTTGGTGCCTGCTTTAAGTGGGATTTGAACAACATTGTTGCCCTTCATGTCATCCCAATTAGTAGGTAAGCTCACTGATGCATCTGAAATTAGAATAATGTATTTTAGAGTATTATTGTCAACATAGTTGTCTCTGTCAATGTTTTAACAACAATAAGACAATCTTGTTTTTATTTTTTAAACCTACCTTTTCGATCAACTCGTTTAAGTTCTATATCATTCCTTCCATACTTTGAGGCTACTCTACCCAACAGATCTGCTTCATATTCATCTCTGCCGATCTTGATTTTCACTCTCTGCATTTTAGTCTGGAAGGCCTGCTCTAAAGTCATATTAGTGTACATGTCAAATGGCACAAGTTGATTGTTACGATCCAGATACTGCCATTCTACCAGGGTGCTGATCATGAAGGCATCCCGCCTGGTTGTCTCCTTCCTCTCTGCCTTCCGAATCATATCTCTGATTCGTCCTTCGACCTTGAACACATCACGAGTCAAGCCCTCCAGGTAGATGATCGGCTCAGTGCTCCTGTGCTCCATCCTGATGCTGACGGTCAGCTCCCTCTGCAGATCCTGGAGCTCTTTAGCGTCCTCCTGGGTGAAACGGCTAATCAGTGGGTCCTGGATCTGAGTAGAAGCCTGCTCTTTCATGATGAAGCTGGTCACGCAGTCTTTGGCTCTGCTGACCTCCTGTGATGTTTCTCCACAGAGCTGGAATATGGCGGGGTCAAACTCCTCACCCACCATCACAAACTCATCAGCATGTGCCTGTTCTTCGGATTGACCAGGTGAAAAAAAGCCTACAAATGCATCTTAAATGCAAAAAAAAAGAATTTAAAAGCCAATGAAAGGTAAACATGTCACTCATTCTTTGTTTGTTTGTTTGTTTTTTTGTCTTCTTACCCTTTACTTTTTTTAAAAAGCCCTTGTCGTCTTCCCCTCCTTTTGCTTGTCGTGCCAGCAAGCTTTGATAGAACACTGAAACCATGTTAGTTTGGAAGATGAGGATCTTCACACACTGTATATGTTGACTCTTGGTCTTCTTCACAAAGCTCACTATGGCTTCAATCATTGCATCAGCCACCGCGGATGCACTTGCTCCACCTTGGCCTGGTGGTGAACAGATGTTTCAAACATGACAACAAGGATGAATAATATCAATAATCAATTAAAACATGCATTATTATTCAAATGTGCAATATTTATTTTGTTAAAAACAAAGGTGTTTTAAACTTTAAAAAAGTAAGGGTGTTGTAAACTTTTTAAAGTAAGCTTTTGGGCCCTATTTTCCGACCTGGCGCATGGCAAAAAGTGGATTATTATCCCAGCGCAATGTTCTTATCTAGCACATCTCTTTTTTTGAGCAATGCGCCAAGGGGTGTGTCAATTAACGACCTAAGGAGTGGTCTGGCGCATTGTCTAAAAATCACTATTGTACACTACCTAAAATGCATTACGCCACTGACCAAGAGAAACATGGTCAGAAGTCCATGGCGAGTTGTTTATATGTTATTTTAAGAGCGCATTATCAACAGTGATATGGGCGGGTGCACAATGCACCATGCTTCTCTCATCCACAAACGCGCATCAACGTGCCAATGAGTTCAAATAATAGACGAGTGAAAATGTGTGTAGCCTATACTCTGCTAAGTTTTAGTAATGCATGGTTTAGTGGAATGACTGTTCCATACGGTCTTGCGTGCAAGCAAATACCGATACGCTGTTGAAGTTGCATTGATTGCTGTTTAATGGAATGACAGATGTCATTCTCATTGGTTTAAATGATGTTACGCCCAAAACACACCCATGACTGGTTAAGAAACCTAGGAACACCTTGTTGCGCCATCCGCCCGACGTTTGATAATGAAAACACTCCCAATGTGGACTGGACATCCTATTAAATTTAAATAAGCTTGTGACTAGTGACCATGCGTTTTAGACCACGATAATAGGGCCCTGTGACAGAGAAATTCAAGGGGGTGGAATATTACACATTGCCACCATTTCCACCAATGATATCTATCACTGCATCATTCAACGTTGTTGAAACTACAGTGTTTGAACGCCGGAAGAAGCGAATTGCAACACAGGTGATGTTTTCTAGAAATAAATGTTACAATGTTCAAATGTTACGTAGTTGTTTAAGCACAAGCTGCATCGCACCATGGTGGTTAAGCAACGTCATTGCTAACCTTTGTAGAAATGCACCCCTGGTCGGGAACAACAAAGCTACAGAGTCCAACACCTGCCATTCCATGTGCAAATCCATATTGAAAGAGATGCAATTATGCCATAAGTTTGCGCATTATCAAAATGTGTCTGAAGACATTATTTTTAAGTAAAATAATGATGTTGTGTTGCTTTGAATTTTTTTTGTATTACACTGTACCTGTGCCAAGAGCTGGAAAGGTGATGGAGGTAAATTTTCTCTTCTCACAAAATGTGAGAACCTCAGAGACATTATTCAGAATAGCATTAGGGTTACTTGGTACCATGAGATGGAGAATATGTTTGCATGGAAGTCTGCCCGCCAACGTCAAAATCATATTACAGGGTTGGAAATTTGGTGAACTCACTGTGAATGCAGAAAGAACATAGTCATAATTGCAAGTCTTTACCATGTCCATATGCAATTCCCCTTCAAAGCTTTACAATAATCCACTTTATCAAAATGAATACATTTTTTGGAGTGAGAGTGTAACAACTAACCAATCTCTGAACATTCTGCTTCTACTGCTGAGCCAGCAGCCTCAAGGATCGCCTTGGAAACCCCTGAAAGACACAACATTACCATTACATTGTAGCAGCTATGAAAACACTATGAATACAATCTGAATATGTGTTGTAAATGGTAAATGAGTTTGTCTTTACTTTGCATTCTATTTGGACTTATTGAAAGAAATAGAGCATTACTTTATTACTACTCATTATACAAATAGCACAGCTTCATCAGGACCTACTCCTAGCCCAGCATAGTCATTCTATACAGCAGTGCATGGTGCATGGAATCAGAGAACCTCTGAAAAGATCATACAGCATCGCACCAATTTTAAAATCTCTACACTGGCTACCAGTGACCTACAGAATTGATTTTAAAGGAGAAGTTCGGTGTGAAATTGACCTTAGCTGTACTGAAAGATGTTGCCGAGTACTTACATGTGTCCAATAGGCACCTTCGCTCACCCCCTAGCATTCCGAATTACGCCGTTTTTAGCCAAGTAGCTGTGGGGGGCATAGCGTAGCCTATGCAGCTAAATCACTATTTTTACACAATTAAAAGGGTTCCAAGACCCTCAGAAGTCTACCAATGCAGTGTGGAGTTACTTGGAACCTTTTTAATGGTGTAAAAATAGCGATTTAGTTGCATAGGCTACGCTATGCCCCCACAGCTACTCGGCTAAAAACGGCGTAATTTGGAATGCTAGGGGGTGAGCGAAGGTGCCTATTGGACACATGTGAGTACTCGGCAACATCTTTCAGTACAGCTAAGGTCAATTTCACACCGAACTTCTCCTTTAAAGTCCTTTTACTTGCTTTTAAATCACTAAATGACCAAGGATCTCTCTATATAGCAGAGATGTTTGAAACATATAGCCCCTCAAGATCACTCAGATCAGCAGAAAAACTCCAACTGGTACAACCCAGCGCCTGCTCCAAGCAGGGAGAGGCAGCCTTTAGCTGCTATGCGGTCCGTCTTTGGAACCGTCTTACTATAGAAAGACCTCTCCCACCATCTTCATTTTTAAATTCAGACTAAAAACCAAACTTTTCTACAATACCTTCCACTAACCCACCCTTGCACCTGTGGCATGTTAGCTTTCATGTTTTTATCTGTGCTGTGTTTTGTTTTTATTTATTTGTCTTGTAATTATTTATTTTGCCTTTTTCATTTCTGTATACTATGTTCCCTGTTAAGTCCCATGCTTTCATTTTATTCAAATTATAACTATTTTAATCGGTTGTCATGACATTTTAACTATTTTATTTAATGTGATTGTTATGATTATGTGAAGCACATTGGGATACCGTTCTGTGTATGAAATGGGCTTTATCAATAAAACCTGACTTTCTAAATTAAATCAGTAATGCATTTGATATTTTCCTTACAATATATAATTGTATACTTCGAGATGTTGATAGCTAATAATTAAATAATTCCAGATGCAAGTGATTGTTTTTTTTTCAATGTAATGAACTCACCAGACTTGAGGGAAAATGTGCTATTGGAGGAATTCACAACGACATCTGTATTCTCTTTAGTGATGTCACCACTTGACACCTCTAGGGTCAGGTGACCGATGTCCACAGAATGTTTCCCCAAAGACAGAGTGTTGACTTGACCCCACAATCCTGAGCACAAAGAACAATTTCAGTTTCATCATCATTCAATGCACAATAGATCGAAAGTGTCATGTTTTTTCAGTCATTAACTCATTGAATGCCAAGCTGTTTTCGGGAGCTTTGTCCTAGAGTGCCAGCAATCTAGACCATTGTTGATGATTTTTGTACAGCCACAGCATATTCTGTGTTATAGCTATGAACACTCGACTAGCTCGATTAAAAGGTGAGACTTTAAGCTCTCAGTGGGTGCAAACCGTGTATTTCTACACGCCTCTGTTCCTGAGAAATCTCAAGCTAAACAGTGGCTAGTTTTCATCAAAATCACTGTTTTTTCTAGAAATGGAGATATAATAGCCTGGCAATTTGCCATCCCCTTGGTACGCTTCGCTTCTACAAGGGTCTGGGATCTCGGCTATTGACGAACGTTTGCAAGCTGGATGCGTGGACTCTGTAGAAGTTTGAAACGATTGGATCTGATTTCACCCAATGCTAAAGTTTGGCCGTGACGTATGTCGTGAAGTAAGCTACACTACAACACTCAGAATTTGCCCACAACAATCATTCCCCACCAAAGCGAACAAGATGGATGTAAATGACCATGCCAGCTTTGCGATACAAATGTAAGAGTTAGTGGAAGAATAGCAAATAACTATTCAACAGTAAGGTTGAAGATGACATATTGTAACGCCGATGAGAAGTTAGGAGACGGGGAGGCTGATATATCGTTCCAAAACTCCGGTAGTTTATTTCCTATAGATGTACAGGCTAGTGCACGGGCAACAGGAGGTGTCCACTACAAAACAACAAAATGATCGCTGATAAATCACGGTCTCAATCACTCGTCATTCACACTCATCGGCCAACAACACAATGCAAAACACGCAGCTTCATTCATACCGGGTCTGCCGCACATGCTGTAATTTAATATCGAGGCTACTGCGCGATACAAATCAAACGTTTCCCAAATCCCATAGGGAGTAGGGCCACGACATCTTTGCCCGAAATAAAATGTGTTAAACACTCTTTTTGTTCGGAGTTCAGTTCCTGAATATTTGGAAGCGTGCACGGACTGAATTGCTTCATTAACTTATGCCATTGCCAAACTTCTCGAGGACTACAATTCAAACACAGCGCCAGTGTTGCCAACTCCTCAGTGAGAAAAGTAGCTAAAGGCTGTCCTAAAAGTCGCCAGAAGTCGCTAAATGACGTAATGACGAATTTAACCCTCCTCCTTTACCCGGGCATAGGACCGGCAGACGTAAATTAAAAGACACGCTGGCAGAGTTACTTTTTTTTTATGGTTTTGTGTTTTTTGTAATGTTTTTTTTTTATTTTATTTATTTTTTATTGGTTGTTAACCCACTTTTATGAAAATTTCTAAATGTATTGATTTACAACTAGGCCTATGAACTATTGTAACGATTTGATAGCGATCCACACAGTTGTCCAATCAAAAGGTTTATTCACTGGGATCGAGAGTCGGGACACAGATCGACCAAGACCACAATGCAAACAGGGCAGGTCAAGCACGCACACACACTACACATACAGGGGAGGACGCAGCCTCCCACACAAAAAAGGATCACACACGAGGGAGAACTAAAAGGGAAACATGTCACAATAAAGACGCTAACATTACACTTATAACTTAGGAGAATAACGACATAAACCCCCCAAATGTTCACCCTCGTGTCCCAGCATGCCTTTCGCTGGAGAACGCTAACACAGTCTTTATGCGCCGACGTTACACAGCTCCCCTAACAAGCCATTGCCGTCCTCGGCAATGGCCACGAGGTAGCCACATGCTAACGTCGGCGCGCGTCGCCCGCCACTCAGTTCAGTGCGACAGTTCCGCCAACTCACGTGGGGTGCACGCGCCGCAGGAGCTCACTCAACGGGGCGCCACGCTGCTAGCAATCCAGTTCGGGCGTGCTAGCAGCCACGTGGCCGACCCGCTCGTCACCAGCTCCCTCTCAGCAGCCGCCCTCAGGCTGCACTTTCCGCGGCGTGTCACCACGGCACTCCTCCTCTCCAGACGGGGCCCTAGGTGGCCTTACAACCGTCGACACTGTACCAAGCACCGGGGTTCGAGGGGGGCCAGATGAAGCTGCACCAACGCCACTCCGCTCCGTCGAGTCGCCGACCGGGACAGACAGGCACCGACTCCACAGCAACCGGACCGCGCTGAGCTCTCCCGCTGCAGCTACCGTCTTCGGCGTCCCTCCTCGTGTTGCCATCTCGCAGAGCCGTACTGCTCTGTTCCCGGCCCGTTCCACTCCTTCGCGGCCTTGGCGAAGGCACGACCCCCGAGATGGTCGTGCTATCGAACTCCACACAACAAACTTTTTTTCTTTTTTTAAAAGGCGCCGGCCAACAGGCCAACTAGAACTAGCGCCTAGCACTGCACGGTGCCCCTCACACGCACCCAAAAGTTAAAGCACACACCAAAACAGTCACACACTAGAGGGCCCTTCCGTCGAAGCTGCCCCACCGTCGTGAGTTCGCTGCCCTCAGCGGCTCCGCCAACCGTCCATCGTCCAGGAACCTCCTCCTCGCCGCACTCCCTCTCTGCTCACGCGTCGCGGCTCGCCGTGGAGTCAGCGCCCAGGCCATCGCCGTCCTCTCCGCGAACGCTTCTTCAGGCTCCTCTTCCGGCAAGAACTTCTCCCATGGCCGCAGGCAGCTCCAACCGAAAGCTCCTCCCCTCCGTCGGCAGTAGCGATAGCAGGCCCGGAGCTTTTTAGTAGCCCTTACAAGGGCTCTCTCTGCATCCTCTTGCGTGGGCCTCCACCCAGTGATGAGGTCTCCCGCTCCCAGCTGCTCCCGCTGAGTGGAGGCCATGTTCGAAAGTCGCTTCTGACACCAATGTAACGATTTGATAGCGATCCACACAGTTGTCCAATCAAAAGGTTTATTCACTGGGATCGAGAGTCGGGACACAGATCGACCAAGACACAGAACACAATGCAAACAGGGCAGGTCAAGCACGCACACACACTACACATACAGGGGAGGACGCAGCCTCCCACACAAAAAAGGATCACACACGAGGGAGAACTAAAAGGGAAACATGTCACAATAAAGACGCTAACATTACACTTATAACTTAGGAGAATAACGACATAAACCCCCCAAATGTTCACCCTCGTGTCCCAGCATGCCTTTCGCTGGAGAACGCTAACACAGTCTTTATGCGCCGACGTTACACTATGAACTATTCAGAACTCCTCTGCTCCCAACACACACACACACAGGGCCGTGGGAAGTGAGTTTTGGTTGGGGGTGCTGTAGTGGGGGGGGGGGGGGGGTGTTAAAAAAAGTTATTGTATTTTATTTAAACGCCTTTCTCTGTTAATGGACAACAGCATACTGGCATACACCACTGTCAAGAACATTATGGCTACACTACAGAAAAAATGCGACAAAATGTCGCAAACCACAGATTGATACTAACGCAAACAAAGTAACCGTCTGCTATCTGACGCTACACTAGTAAGGTAACAAAGTTGCTGTAGCCTTGCACCGAAATCGACGGTGAACACGAGAAATATAAAAATGTTGAACACCAACCTTAATAAAACGTAATAATTATTGACGCTTCTGACATGGGTGTCAAAACAGGCTAAAGACTCTATCGCACAGCATATTAGACAGAACACATTGACTCAAAACATATGCATAACATAGGCCTACACAACGCAATATTCATAGGCTAGCCTACATTAAATTGATCCACATATCACAAATATAGCCTACAACAAATGCTGACATCATAAACGCACAGTGTAGCCTTTAACCTACACTTTCAAAAAGAAGAGAAAGAACGCTCTGAGGAGGCCACTGAAACAGGCATGTAAAGACACAGATGAATAAGTTCATCTACCTCGCTGAAGAGAGCTCTTGTTTGTGGATGGAGCTTACTTAATATCCATGCCACCTTTCACCGTGGTGCACCGAGACTCCCCGATAACACTATGCATCATTTTAAACTGAAGATTGAGGCGGCCCGTGTTCAGCTCCTTGGGAAACTCATGGTAATATTCAGCTATGGCATATTGTCGTACCATAAAGCTAGCGTCATAGGATATCTCCCTCAGGTTTGTTTTGTTAATTTGTTTAGTTTTTGTTTAGATCTTCCAGGTCTAATGTAGGCCTAACATTTTTTAGTGCATAATAGAATAATAGACAGGGGGACGGAGAGCTTCTTTTTTTTCTGATCGTGAGTGGTATGACATACACATATGAGTGGTATGAGAGGTATGACATATACGCGTGCTTTCCCCTACTTCCCACGGCTATGCACACACACACTAAACAAAGAGTAGGTCATCCTCATTTTCACCCTCTATGGCAGGTTCAGCAGCTGAGGGACCTGCCTTGAAAGAGTAAGTGCCAAAAAGAGGTAAAACATTATCAGCTGGTGTTCATAGCAAGCCTCACCAGACAGCTTCAGGCCATAACGGATGTACAAGATGGAGTGAAAGGTCTGCAAGGACATCCGATTACGAAGTTTGGTTTTTACCACACTCATCTGACTGAATGCAAATGATCAGATATCACGTTAGTTAAGGCGTTAATAATTTAATACAGAACGAGAATGGCAGATGACGGACAGGATAAGCAGACCGGTCTGTGATGCTCGCTTGCATAGACTACGGCCTGCAGTGTTTCGAGCAGCCTGAATCCAGCCCACTGTCTCGCAGCAGCACACACTGCCACTGAGCAGAGCTATCAGCTGAGAGAGGGTGAGACAGTAGCGAGGGAGGAGGGGCAATCACATACAGCACAGAACTCACTGCTCACTCAGAAGAGTAAAATGGGACAGTACATGCAATCACGACAGAGTCTCCAAGAACGCCAGAAAAAGTCGCTAGATTTGTCGCTAGTCGCTTTTAAAAAATAAAGTCGCTGGGGGGACCTGAAATCTCGCTAAATATGGTGACAAAGTCGCTAAGTTGGCAACACTGCACAGCGCAGAATCTCGACGTCGTCTCTCACAACTCCCGCCTCCTGCTCGCTGATTGGCGCGGAGTCGAATCTACCGCTGCGAACGCGGCCAATGGTCAGAATCCCAGACGGAGTGGTGGAGGGAGATGAAAATCGAGCGGAAGTACGTAGGAAGGCAATAAAGGGTGCATTCAGAGCACCTCGGAATGACAAGGACCGCCCCCATGGCTACTTTGTTTTTCCGACAGCAAGTGTTCAAGTGCTTTGCCATCGAATGTGTGACAAACACGGATGCCACAACAAAGGTTAAAACATACACTCACTAATCCTAAACAAACAACTGTATTTGCTTAAAATATAGTGTAAGATGCTCGTGAAAGAAAGATATGCAGCTTTTCAAGTGATAAAAAGGGCAAATTCCCAAGTTCACATTAAAACTGTTGGACATGAAAGGCCACATGGACTACAAACGAACTACAACGTGACGACAAAAGTGATGACGAGCCCCTAACTGGGCAACTCTGTTAGCAAAATCTAGCCCCAGTTTCCGACCTCTGACTCACACATTAAGTGACGTGAATGACGCGGAATGATGATGTTTTCACTCGGAGAAAGGTTTTTCCGAAGCACATGAACGCTAGGTAAGGCCAGGCTAGAGATATAACCAAAGATTGTTAAGGCGGAGCAAGATACTTAATCAGGAGCCACTTCCGGGAACCCGGATCGCACGAGGGGGGGCTCAAAATCCCCCTTTATGCAGAGCAGAGGCAGCGACTGCTCCATTGAAGTCTATGGGCATAGCTCAGAATTTTACCACATATGCTAAGGTCTTAGTTCTATAGAGTTGGGAATGTGAATTTCGGGGACGTTTTCATGATCCTCAAACCCTTGTGAACATTTCAGGTACATTTTTAGCATTTTTGAGCATTCCAGTCTGGAGAAAATCGATTTTATATCAGGTGTGCGCCGGTTATTTATGCCGCTGCTGTTGGCGGTTTGCAACGTACGCTCATCAATACGTCATCGACACGCCTCTTTATGCAGACAGGATTCGATCCCCATTTCGCGCCCAGACATGAACTACGACGAAGTATCTTGCTCCGCCTTAACAATCTTTGATATAACGTCTTTCATGAAATATGAAGTGTTGCCTGTTACTTACTCGTTCCGGGAAGTGATCAGTGAGACCTGGCGAGACTGCCACCTCGTGATAGACCCACGAAAATGGCCTGGTTTTGACCTGACGTGCATGCGTCACTGATTCGACCCAAAGCGGCAACCGAGTTATGATAAAATGTCCAGATAAAATGTCCAGATTGTGCGTTTTCATGAGTTTCACGATCGTCATATATTCAGTGTTGTATAAAGTACTAGAAAGCAATACTTGAGTAAAAGTACAAGTATCGTACTAGAAAAAGACTTTGGTAGAAGTGAAAGTTACCTTTTAGAATAAGTAAAAGTCTTAAAGTATCTGATATATACAGTACTTAAGTATCAAAAGTAATTTTCTGATATTTAATGTACTTAAGTATTTGAAGTAAAAGTAAAAAGTAAAAAGCAAGCGGTTTTATTTTGAACTTTTATTGTGAACTTTATTTTGGCTTTCTTATAGTAAAGCATAAAGCATATTCAGGGTTCCCATATCTTCTTAATCTCACTTAAAATCACATTATTTTCTAGGACTTTTCAGGCACAATTCTCTTAAGTTCAAAGAACAAACAGCATATTTTTAGAGCTGACGTCAAAGAAAAAAACAGAAACAGAAATTTCACTTTTGTATGAACTTCAGGTAAAAATGAAAAATAAATAACTTATTTCTTTAAAAAAAAAAATGACCTGCTGGTAGGGAGAACATTTTGGTCATGTGGTATGAGCATTTCTAGGGCTTACTCCCCAGGTCACCATCTCACTCACACACACACACACACACACACACACACACACACACACAGGCCACCTATGTCCAGCAGCTACTAATATGCCAGTCATTAGTTGAAACTGAAAAGGTGTTCATCTTCAAAAGAAGCTTGTTTTCAAAGTTGCCAGAATTCAGTGCCTGGGAGTTTCAGGCCCAAGACATTTCAGCTCTTACTATCCTGTAGTTTTTATTAGTACCATGGTTCAACAAATGTGTAATAATAATAATAAACCACAAATGTGTAATAATAATTCACTTCAACTGAGAAGTTAACAAAAAATATTCCACTATTCCACAAGTTAACAAAAACAGAAAGAAAGAAAGAAAGACAGCCTTTGAAATGTAGCCTACCCCACGCTTCCACAAAGAGGCATATTGACTAATGTATAGGCTACATGTTTTTTGCATGGGTATACTATATTGTTGTTTGGTGATTTAGCCTGCTCCTTTACTACACCCTTATCTGAGCAAACAAGGCATACAGGTTTATCATGTAGGGGGCAATTGCTCTTTCTTACATTAAATAACTTTAATGTATCCTCTCTACTTGTCCCTGTTAGTGGGGCAGATAACTGAATTTTTTCATAAGAATCGTTCACAACTGGTAACAAGCACCAAAATTGGCACAATTGCTGTATGGGTATTGCTCTTTCAATAAAGAACGTTAGCCATCGCAAACCCCCCCCCCATGCCAGCCTCGGCGGCCATTTTGTTTCCGCCATTACCAAATTATGTGTTTTTCATCATATCTACTAAGCAAAACAGTTAAGCACATAAATGATGAGATCTACCCCTATGTTTTGATGGTCAATGATGCCAAGGATGCCATACAAAACATCAATGAATGCCTCTGGACTGCAATGGTGGCCATTTTGTTATCTGCTATTACAGAATTATACATTTTAGGCCTACATCATATATTTTTCGCCAAACATCGAAAATCAATAATGGTGATGTCTACCCCCATGTTTTGATGGTCAAGGATTACAATGATACTATTTCTAATACCATAAAACTTCCAGATCAATAGGTAAGTCTAATAGTGGGACGTCATGATTCAGAATGGAAATCATAGGCTACTATTCATAATTATGATAATTATTCATTATTGATTGATTACAATCATTTATTCTTCTTAAGGAATTTTAAATTCATTTTAATTTGAAAAAAGAAAGAAAAAAGTATTTGGATGTTGCCTTGTATTCTTGTATTTCCGTTCACATTGGAATGCCAAGAACTAATGTAGCCTAGCAACTGTTTCTAAGTGAGGTAGGCATTTCTCCTCCGGAGGTGATTGTAGCTGATGCCGTCTTTTCATACTGAATGTAGAAGATGTTGAACACACTGACATGCTGTAAACGTATTACTTTTATTCACTAAACCTGGAGCAACATAGTTAAACGTGTCTCTGCTCATCGAATCGTTACAATCATACACTGAGCATGCGCATCTTACAAAACATGGCGTCCATTGATTGGCCAACAGAATCTCATAAGTAATGCTTTTAACTGAAATCACATGACAGTTTCGATCAGAACGTCACATTCTCTTTTTTTTTTGGAAGGGCAGCGATCCGCCTACACCCTTTTACATGGTCTTACAAGTCCAAAATAGCTCTAGGCTAGATTTCACGTCCTGATTTTGTCTTGTAATTGGTGGTCAGAGGGGCAAATTCATTTGCGGTCTGTGAAGTAGGAGATGTGCTGTTGTGTGGAGTCTGTGATGTGTTGTCCTCAAGACTCTTGTCAGTGTGAGTGTGATGTTCTTTAGTGGAAAGGAGGTAGCGTCTGTTTCTCCTGTATTCCTGTACTCCTTCAGCTGAACGTATGAGATAAGAACGGTCAGTTTCAGCCGGTCTGATGACTACTGCAGGTTTCCACTGACCTTGCTCTTGAAAGCGGATGTGTTGACCTTCCTGCAGCGGCGACAGAGGTCTGGCTGACCTGTCGTAGTACGTTTTCTGCTGTTGCTGCTGGTGGACCCGCCTAGCATGAACTTCTCTCGAACTGATGACCTTTGGCTGAAGCTGCTGGTGGGTGCTGGGTAAGACTGAACGCAACCGCCTACTCATGAGCAGTTGAGCAGGTGATCTGAAACAGTCAACAGGAGTGTTACGATACTCAAGGAGACTGAGGTAAGGATCTCTCGTCACATCTGGCCTAGTTATGTGGGTAAACTCCCATTTGTCAGCGAAAGCTTCAAACTCTCTGCATTTGTACTGAGGGCCGTTATCTGATACAACAGTCTCAGGTATGCCATGTCTAGCGAAGGCTGCATTAAGTTTGTGTATTACAGCAGAGGCTGTTGTGCTGTGCAATTTATCAAGCTCAAAATACCTGCTGTAATAGTCCACTGTGATGATGTATTGTTCATTGTTCCAGGTGAACAAATCTGTAGCAACGGTCTGCCATGCCCGATCGGGGATCTTGTGGCTGATCATGGGCTCCTTGGTGTTGGAAGGTCTGTGTTCGAGGCATGTGGGGCACTTTCCAGCCGTTTCCTCAATATGCTTGTTCATACCTGGCCAAAATAGGATGTCCCGTGCTCTCTGTTTGCACTTTTCAATGCCCATGTGACCAATGTGTATCCGTGATAACTTCTCAGCACGCAGTGAAGTAGGAGCAACAATTCTCTCACCCTTGAATATGATGTCATTCATCTGGGAGAGTTCATCACGATAGTTCCAGTACTCAACAATATTCTGCAGGCACAGTTTTCTTTCCTCAGGCCATCCTTCACTGATTGTTCTTTTTGATGCAGATTTTTGATTTATTTTAGCTTTGCCTCACTGACAGGCAAGTTACTGTACAGCATGTGTACCTGCATGTCCATGCCCTCTCTGAGGCTCTCATCCTGGTCAGACAGAGACTTCCGGGATAGAGTGTCTGCAACAGGGATGTCCTTGCCTGGTCTGTGGACAATGGTAAAGTCATACCTTTACAGCTGAAGAAACATTCGCTGTAGCCTGGGAGGTGCTGCTGCAAGAGGTTTGCGGATGATGGATTCCAGTGGTTTGTGGTCACTTTCCACTGTGACGTGGTGGCCATACACGTACTGATGGAAGCGTTTGCACCCGAACAAAATGGCATAAAGCTCCTTTTCGATCTGAGCATAATTGACTTCACAGTCAATGAGTGCTTTTGATGCATATCCAATCGGTCTGCCATCTTGCAACAAAACAGCACCAAGTCCATATTTACTGGTTTCGACTTGTAGGGTGAGCTTTTTTCTGGGGTCAAAATAAGCTAAGACAGGACCTGGTTCACGTGTGATGAGCTCTTTTATCTTCTGAAATGCTTCTTCATGCTGTGTATCCCATGTGAACTCATTGGTCTCTTTCAACAGGTGACGCAGAGGCGCATTGATGCTGGCAAGATCTGGGGCAAATTTTGACAGATAGTTCACCATGCCTAAGATTGTTTCCAGCTCACCTTTGTCTTTTGGGGCTTTCATCTCTTTGATAGCTGCAATCTTGGCTGGATCAGGCTTGACTCCATCTTTGGTGATGAGGTGCCCAAAGTAGCTGACCTCAGTGGCGCAGACAACTCTTTTCCGGGTTGAGCTTCACTCCTCTCTCTCCGGAACGTTGCAGCATGGCACGGAGGTTTTCATCATGCTCCTGCTTGTTCCTGCCGTATATGAGAATGTCGTCCACAATCGCCATGACGCCTTGTAGATCTTCATAGGTCTCGTTCACCTTCCGCTGGAACTCATCCTGGGCAGATTTTACTCCAAAGGGTAACCGCAGGAATCTATACCGTCCGAACACTGTGTTGAAGGTTGTCAGCTTGGAAGACTCCTCTGTGAGCTTTATAGCCCAGTAGCCTGACTTGGCATCCATGACACTAAAGTAGCATGCTCCAGCTAACCTGGATGTGAGGTCATCGAGGGTTGGTAATGGGTAGTGCGGTCGTTTGATTACCTTGTTCAAGTCTTTGGGATCAAGGCATATCCTCAGCTTGCCTGTGCATGGTTTTTCTGCTGCTACCATTGAGTTGACCCATTCGGTTGGCTCGGTGACTTTCACGATGATCTTTTGTTTCTCCATACTCTGTAGCTCATCCCGCAGGTGATCACGTAAAGCAATGGGTCTTGGTGGGTGAACAACGGGCACTGCATTGGGGTCGATGTGAATGGTACATTCACCAGGGAAAAGTCCTATTCCTTTAAAAACATCTGCAAACTCCTCCATTATAGACACCTCTTGTTCAGCGGACACAGAGAGAATGAGCTTGATCAATCCAAAATCCAGGCATGCTTGCAATCCTAGCACTGGTGGTGCATGTGTGTCTACAACATAAAACTTCAGCATCAACTGAATGTCCCTGTATTGGCATTTCATGTTGTACTTGCCCCTAACTACAAGCTGCTCTCCACCATAACCATAAAGCGGACACATTGAGGGTTGTAGCATATTCTGTATTCCTTCTTGAGAACTATTTCCCTCTGTTACTGCATCAATAAACAAGTCTTCACCGTCTGTGTATTCGTCAGGTTCATTTTCACTCACTGCATGGACTCCTTTTCCTTGCTTGGAACGACATACTTTTGCAAAATGGTTCCACTTGTTGCATATCATGCACTGTTTCCCTTTTGCCGGGCAGCTGTTTGTGTCGTGTGCCTTATTTCCACAGTAGCCACAGGTTTTAGCGCGACCACGGAAGTCGGCTGGCTTGTGTGCGTCATCGGATTGTCCTTTTGTTCTCTCTTGGCGCACTCTCCAAGCACCTTTGTTGTGATAGTGCTTGCCAATTGCATGAACCGCCTGTTCATGTGAGCTGTTGCTGCCATCTATTGTCTTAAGTTGCACTTGTGCTATTTCATAAGACCTAGCAATGTCTATTGCTTTATCTAGCGTCAAATCAGATCTGACATTAAGCAGCTTTTCAAGAACTTTAGGCGAATGAATGCCGAACACTACCCGATTCCTTATCATCTCTTAACCGTTAGCATATCCACAGTCCTTCACAAGCAGCCTCAATTCTGTGACAAACTGCTCAAAAGGCTCGCTAGGTCCCTGTATCTTCTCATGGAACTTGTAGCGTGCGGAAATTACATCGGACTTTGGCATTACATATGCTTCAAAACGGCTTAAAAACTTTTGCTTCTGCCTCCGGTAATGTCCATGTATTGTAGATATCTCTACCTTTTTCTCCGACCCTATTAGTTTGGTCTTACCTGTACAGCTCTATGCAGCTGTAAATGCCTGGACTAGTAACTTTATCCTTAGATGACTCAGAAAACATAATAGTTCAAACATATATACCACATTTTCTATTACTTCACCATACTTCAAATTAAATATTTTTTCTGAAATTATTTCACGTTTTGTGCCTTTTTTTCATATTATTTGCTAGAAAGGGCATTAAATACTCTAAAATCACACTCATATATATTTTTGTGATGTTCCCAAGGTCTGAAATGTAGGATTCAATAATAAAAACATTGAAATATGTCCCATGGCTAAAATTCTGGGGCAAAATAGGTTTCTCCAATGGCAAAATTGGCGGCCATCTTGGAAAATGGCCGCCATTTTGAAAATTCATGTGGCTAACGTTATTTTTCAAATAAATGGCCTCAGAGGGATAAACATACCAAATTTTACGCTTGTTACCAGAATTGAACGATTGTTACAGTTATCTGCTCCACTATGTAGTCATGGCCTCCTCATCACTAATTTCGGGCTCATCGTTTTCACTGGTCGACTGGTTGATCTGCTGCTCAGTCTCTCCTGGCCTCTTTCTACCATCCATCCTTCCTGACGCTTGTGTCTACTGTAGGGCCGGCTCGGCTATCCATATCTGAGAAAACTTTTTGGAAAAAACGGGCTATATGGACCCAACCAACTCTTTTTGGGAGGGGAGAACTCCCTAGCGTAGGCTACAACCCATGCAGAGGCATTGCATTGGTGTCATGCACAGAATGCGGAACGTGTCCTACTTTAAGAAAAGATAGACTAACGTGACAAATATTTTAAAAACAATATTTTTTTCCTCGACCGGCCCAAAAGTGAAGCGGCCCACCTGGAATTCTCCCGATTACCTAATCCGGGCCTGATTCAGTCTTACTCTTCTTGGACTGAAGACAAGTCCTGCGATGCTAAATAGCCTTTCTCAGGCCGCTGAGGCAGGTAGCGGAGTGTTTAGCTTCACAGAAGCTGCCAATGTACAGAAACCTTTCTTGCAAATACGGCCACGGGTGTATGACGTTCTCTTCACCACTACCCTCTTCACCGAGTTCAACACTATCGCCGGGGTGGTCGTCTATGATAACGGGACGTCCTCCAGTAGGTGCTAGTGCTTCCATGGCAGTTTCAGTTGTGCGTCCTCCTTTAGCAACAAACAATCGCTGAAAATAGAGCGCGCAGTGCGTAATGAAATCTAAGAGCAGTGATTCGCAAAACCTCCCTGCAGTCGCACACATTTCTTCTAATTTTTTGTTTTAGAAACGAGTAACGAAGATGCTTAGTGGAAATAGAACGGAGTAAAAGTATACATTTTATCTAGAAAATGTAGTGGAGTAAAAGTGAAAGTTGACATAAATTTAAATAGCGAAGTAAAGTACAGATACGTGAAATTTCTACTTAAGTACAGTAACGAAGTATTTGTACTCCGTTACATTACAACACTGCATATATTTCATTTCTATTCATCACAGAGTTCCCAAAATCACAAGGTGTATTAAGAGTGTCTAGTTTCGTAATTTAAAAAAAAAGCTAAAAACGTAATATTACGTTTTTGGCACTCAATGCATGGGAAGGAAAAACGTAATATTACGTTTTTGGCACTCAATGAGTTAAGAGTGACAGCAAGGAGTGGCCAATAGCTATACCTGCAAGATTTGAGAAATACTAAAACCAGTGCACACAGAATACATGAACCAACATTATCAAACACAACCAGGAAGTATCAAACAATTAAATGTTACCTGAGGGTTGTGCTTTTTGTTTTTGCAAGCCCTGCCCTGTTCTTTTGCTGATGCCATAAGGTTCACCTTTACTCTGTCTTTTTTTCCCTCCTTGGAATGCCTTCTTGAAGCACTAAAAAAACAATCATTCATCATAAACCAATCATTCATCATAAATATCATATTAATTAAATTATGTGTTGGCTAAAGAAAAACCCTTACATCCACACTCTCTTGGTCAGAGGGGTGTACTATGATGACCACCTCCCTTAAGCGTTGAGGACTGACTTTGTTGCAGAACATCTCGGTTTCCTCCAACATAATCCTGGGGACCAGGTCTTTCGGAAAACCCAGATTCCCAGTGCCGATAGCAGGGAAGGTAACTGAGGTCAGTCCACGCTTGTCAACCTCTCGCAGGCAATCCTTTATAATGGTCTTCAATACCTGTTAGTGTAAACAATTAATGAAGCATTTGAATAACTAAACATACCTGAATGTCAGAGCATAGTATTTGCATAAGGAGTGGCCTACAGAATATCAATTCAAGAAATGGAGCATAGTGTTAGTTCAGGCAGGCCATGGAGTCACGCCCAGCAACTTGGCTAACTGCTAAGTGCTCAGCTGACTACCCAGCTGATTGATCAGCTGATTACTTCCTCTTATATTGGTGGACATCATTCAGGGCACCCTTTTTAGGCTGCCGTAGCCTGCCTACTCTTGCCGCTCTCTCAAGCCTTTTTGCAACCCACCTCCATCCCATCTCCTCCTCATACGTCTAGTTGTTGACATTGATGTCTGGTCTGTTCTGTACCCTATGGGGGGGTTTATCTTGCTGCTCTCTCTGCCTTAGGCTTTCCATGTTTACACGTGGAAGGGCAGGGGGCTCCCAGAACAGAGCCATACCGCCAAATGAAACATTATGCATTACAAATAGTAATTAACTATCTGGACAAATTGGTCCGGACTGAATGTGTGTATGAAATGGTCTCTTTGATAAACCATAAATACTGAAATTCTGACATTTGGTACATAACACAAGTTGTGATATAAGCATATGATACAATTGTGTTGTTTTAGTTGTGAAAAAAAACTGACGATATTGACAACTAACTTGTTAAATATATACTATTAGTTGGTTTGGAAGCTGTTGATTGCCCACAACCAGGCAATATGCAAACACCCTTATGCACACTGAGAAATTACAGAGTTAAAACAACCTGGGGTCTAATTGTGGTTGATAATGGATTCAAACTTTCGTTTGGGAGCAAAATTATGTTAATCGGAGGAGTTTTGAGCTAGCATCAAATCAGTGGGTGTGTTCAATCTTGCAGTGCTGCGCAGATCTGGCTGAATCTTGCAATTCAAACATGCCTTACAGCCATACACAACACTGGGAGAAGTCGAACGCACCCTGATTTGATGTTGCCAGAACACAAAGCCAGTGCTTCCTTCAGATACAGGTCTTGTTTTAACCTCTCTACACTTTCAAAGTTTACAACACTTCGGTTTGTCTGTAGTGACCCTCACCACACTACCAGAAGTGTAATTATATTTTGAGCATTGTTAGTGGTATAAAATAGTGTTTGTTTGTTTTTTGACACGCTAGCTGGCCCCCTTAGCTTTCACTTTAAGCCCATTCAATGCAAAATAACGTCTTGCTCAAAACTCCACCAATTAATGTAATTTTGCTCTCAATAAAATGTTTAAACTTGTTAGCTACCATTTTTACTCTGGAGTTACACTTTAATGTAAGGGTGTCAAGAGTCCCAAACATCATTAAATAGCCACTTTTTTTCCTTCCCCAAAGAGAGAGGCCACTTTGGCAAAATATTGTAAAGCACTTCTTATTACATGTGTACTAATGATCTGTAAGTACACAAAAATACATTATTAATGGACAACATAAGTATGTGACATTACATATTGTTACATAGGTTGTTATTCTGTACTTCATAATGTATGTAGATACACTGGAACAAGGAAGACCCTGTAAAATAAAGCATTGCCAAACAGCTAGGGATGTCCCAATACCATTGTTTTCAAACCGAGTACGAGTATGAGTATTTACATTTGTGTACTTGCCGATACCGAGCACCAAAAACATAATCCCACGTAGAGGTCTCTACCCTACTGTAGAGACCTTTGTAAAATTGTTGTGGCTCCTTTAAGTGCATGGAGCGAGTGGCTACTCAATGAGAGAGGAAAAGAGAGAAGATGCTGCTGCAGAGCCCATCTACTGATTGCTGCCAAAGCAGAGTTAGTGAAGGAGACTTCACAACTATTGGCCATTAAATAAAGTGGTGATTTCTCGCACAATGTCTTGTGAATTGGGCGCTGACTTCGGTCTTGGAGCATATAATGATCCGACTACAACAACTACACTCAACTGAGTGTATGCCACATGCATAGTTTGGTGAGCTAGAGTTTAAACGGAGAACCATTTGTGCCAGGGTATTAGCTGCGTAGATTCAGCGCAGATACATAAATCTAGCTAGTTGTATGTTTTTGAAGTGCAAGACTGAAATAAGCATTGCGAGTAGGCTACATGAAAGCATGTTTTTTTGAAAGCAGCAGCTAAGCTACTATGATTTAGGGGAAACAGTGTAATTAAGTGGTATCGGTGGGTGGTATTGGTGAATTTTTACGAGTACAAGTACAAGTATATGGGCCCAGTATCGGTATCGGGCCATCCCTACAAACAGCCTTGCATGTCATATTCTTGGGTGTTGGGTATTTAATACGAAATGACCCACTAATGCCATCAAAACAACAAACAAAGACTATAACAAAAAGCCCACTCTCAACATTCCCCACCAGCTGTACATACCTCTTCTGACTTGCCACCTCTGTTGTCCCACGGAGGGCAGACAGTATGGAAAACTTTCCTGCATCTGAGGTTGAAGCCATCCGTTATCACCATTTCCCCATAACTCATCCTGCCTCCTCTGGCCTCATTAGAGGCTGCTGACTGGAGCTGCGGTCCAGCAGCCTGGAGAAGAGCTTTGGAGACGGCTCCTTGGGTGAGGTTCAGGTTCTCTGCAACTGTGTTCACCACAACCTCTGTCTGAAGGGTGTTGAGATGTAATATGTAATATAAAACATGTTATAACTAACAATGTATTGCAAGTAACAATACTGATGTGCTTATATTTTCACAAACATTCAACATCCAATATCTATTTCTGATTGTTTATGGTAATGCTGCTATGTTTCTCTTGGAAAAAAATAAAGTATTGTCTAGGGATGCACGATATATCGGCGGCCGATATATTATTGGCCGATAAGTGAAAAAATTAAAATATTATTATCGGTCCGATAACAGAATTATGGCCGATAATTTGCGCCGATATTTTTTAAAGTCCTAATTTAGGCCTATGTAAGGTCCGTCTGGCTACACTGAGCTACTTGAGCTTGGTTGGCTATACTTTTTCCTCAATATAATGTCAGCGGTGTGAATGTATTTCACCACTCTAACAAAATCTGTGGATATGCGTTCATTTGGGAATCTGTGCATCTCAAAATCCTCTCGTGAATTATCCGCCATTTAACCTTACCAGAGCGGAGCTCAGCCCTATCTAGAGTCGTCTTGTGCTGATGTGTTTGCACTTTACCTCGCTGGTCGGGGAAACAAATAAACAAACTCGTTAGTGGGACGAGTACATAAGTAGGCCTAGTTCTAAGTTGTGTTTTAGTATTATATTTGCATTACTTTAGCTTGGGTTTTGTATTATTACCTAGAAATATGCTAACCATTCCTGCTACAGTTCCAGACAGGTCATCATAATAAGTTATTAAAACCTTCGGGGCTAACCCCTTTCATTTCTGCTGCAGCAGGTTGTGCGCAACAGAGTAGACGGACATAAGATACAGTCTGAGGAGTTGCAGCTTTATTCAGTTACCCGCAGTTGAAACTAAACCTAAGTTTCCCTCACAAACTCTGATTTGGTCGCTATACTGTAGCTTATTCCCAGCTGAGCCGTTTATGAGTGTTTAGTCCTAAATGAAAACGATTCATACTCTCTAGCCACTCACTCGCAATTCACTGACGTCAGGTTCACTTAATGGAGCCACACATACTGTAGGGCTAGGCTACTGTTATGTTGACTGCTGTACTATTGAGGACTATTATGAGTTCTGTCCATCATTTGGTGGTAGGTAAAATTACTGCAATAAAATTATGCTTATTAAATGCTTTCCCCAAATCACTTTTCACAATGTTTTTTTCAAGAGTAATATTATCGGTTATCGTATCGGTATCGGCCACAACAAACCAATAAATATCGGTTATCGTTATCGGCCCTAAAATTCCATATCGGTGCATCTCTAGTATTGTCCAATTTGTGCAAGACATGCAAATCAAATACAGTCAATTTTACACCAAATAACATGTAATATACAGATGACACATGACAAACTTACAGATGCATCTTGAATGTTGCCTTTCTTCAGAAGTATTCTGACTCCGGCAGATGTTTTGCTCTCAAGGACTCCTGATGTGTCTGGTTGAGTGGTCCACCCCTTTGAATGTGGATGTGCGGATGAGCTCTGCCACTTCTTCTCTCCTTCCCACTGATTTCCAGGCCCATGGTTATATTTTTCTGAATGTGATCGTGTGGATGAGCTCTGCCACTTCTTCTCTCCTTCCCACTGATTTCTAGGCCCATGATTACCACTTCCACTGTATGTAGGTCTTCTGGATGTAGCTTGTTGTGGGAACTCAGATCTTGGATTCATGTCATGGAATACCTTCTCAACAGCCTGGACCATTGCATTCACAGTCCTGTCATCATTGTTGACCAGGTAGACCTTGTTCAAGGAATTCCTGCCTTGTTGATGACCCCTCTCAAAGTATTCACGCACAGCAGTGGCAATGGTGTCTGTGCAAAGGTCCAGCGGGAATCCAAAAATTCCAGAGCTGACAGCTGGGATAGCGATGGAAGTGCAGTTTGCCCCGGATGCCCTGTCCAGACTTTCAGTGATGGCGCGTGTAAGACGCTGCACTGCGGTCTTTCTGTCTGTGTCTGAGAATCGTGGACCGACAGCATGAACGACATGTTTGCAAGGGAGACGTCCAGCCTCTGTGATGATGGCATCTCCAGGACATAGTGGTCCATGCCTGGATGTGTACCTGTCACAGTCACTCTGGAGCTGACGGCCAGCAGCATCTAGCAAGGCTGCTGCCAGACCACCAATGTGCTTCAGGTCTTCATTGGCAGCATTCACAACAGCATCCGCTTGAAACTTACAGATGTCTGCTTTGTTGACTGCAATAAGCACCCCACAAGACATCTGTACCTCACAGTAACGTTGATGAGAGTCTGAGAATGTTGAGAATTTTCTGTTACTTCTTTCATCATCCTCCTCCTCATCATCATCCTCCTCCTCCAACATATTGTCATCCTGAAGCAGAACAACACAGTGATAGTCCCTTAACATCATTGATAGTAGCAAGCTACCTTGTTCTTGGAAATACTTCTTTGCTCCAGGCTTAGAGACTTTCAGTTCATCTGTAAACAAGCTGGTCACCATCTTTCTGAAAGCATCCACAGCAGGTTTAACATAAGTACGTTCTCCTGACAGCTTGATTCTTGGACGTTTTGGGTCAAAATTTACCACCACTTCACCAACTTTTGCAAATCTTTTCCATTCTTCTGATTTATGTTCTTCAATAAACCTTTTAGCCGCACAGCATTTGACCTTCACAGTGTTTACAACTCTTGCATGATTTTGGAGGAACTCTTGAAGGATCTGGCTCGCTTCCTTGACAGGCTCAAAAAAGCCAGTTACAATGACACTGTCAGGTTGGTTTGAAGATAACTTCAACAGTGGAATCTTCCCAGGTGTGTTGAACATAGTCAAGACTTCAGTGTTCAAAGTTTTCCATTCTGACTTTCTGAGCACCTCCTGATCCTCAACAGTAAGGACCCTGAAAGTCAGAGTCCCCTTCATCCTCTCCATAGACTCATTCGTGGATGTTTCTGAGCTTCCAGTCAAAACCACACCTCTGTCCTTGATCACATAAATGGCATGAATTCCACGGGAGAAGAAGAGATGATCAGACATCATCTCACTGTCTACTGCCCTCAGGAACTCCACTATGTGACGGTCAAACTCCACCGGCAACTGTTGCATCTGCATTCTCTTCTCAAGGACCCAGGTCTTCACAGTTAGGACCTCATTGGTAAGACCTGAGAGGATCATTTTCTTGCTGCTGGGTTTGTAATCAAGAGACACCTGGGGGCAGGAGGCTGTCATATATTGTGACAGGCCATCAAGCTGCAGGAGTTTAAACATGTCAGCAGGCAAATCCATTTCCTCAGTGACACTGTTTCTCTCCCGCTCAAGCTGACTTGTTGTCTTCTTCACTATGTCATCTACTATCTGTCTCAGGTTATCTATGTCTTTCGTCATTCCTGCCAGTGTCAACTGTCCTTTAATGGCATCCATCTTCATGACAACATGGCCCTGCACCATTGGTAGCAGCTCTTCTGCCACTGAGCTACACACATCAGGGTTCATCATCTTCTCAAGTGTTCCATACTTGGACATGATCTGGTGGAAAGCATCTGAGGTGTTCTCCTTCCAGCCGTCTATGTGTTTGGCTGTGAGTCCCTTCATCTTCAGCAGGGTTGGGAGTGGGCTGAGTCGAATGTCTATGCTCTTCATGCTCACCTGGGAGTTGTGTGCCTGCATCAGGTCATTGATGTGAGATGTTAGCTTCTTCTTCTGGAGAAACTCCAGAATGGCTGGGTGAATGCTTACAGTGAAAGAGTCTGGAATCTTCCATCTTGGTCTGTCTTTACCATACAGTGCTGTGCCTAGTGACTTGTAGTATGGATGGATGCTGACTTCAACTTTGCTGATCTTGTGTTGTGTGTTTAGCATGGTCACAATATCTGAAATGCGTTATGAAAGTGTCAGAAATAATGAATAACAACTGGACACACTGTGTAGTTTGAAGGAAATTGTGTGTCTAATTAAAAATTGTGAGCAGCAAAAAAATTGTCTGTTGTAACTTTCCTGTCAACAAAATGAGTAATGGTATGATGAGTTACCTTCAGGCTTTTGGAATGTGACGACAGCTGCATTTTCCTCTGGTATCATGGCAACACTCTTTACTTCAACTCTCTGTTTCTCACAGTACAGCTCTAGCAGGTCTTTGTTGGCACGAGGTGGCAGACACTCCATCCTCAAACTGCAGGTTCTTTCCAGGACCCTCTCAGTCAGATTGTAGTTCTGAAACTTTTTGCTGAGCTTGGCTTCTGTCTGAAATTTCTTCACATCTGAAAAAAGCATTGCAGTATAATCATGGTAAAGTGAAGTGATCTGTTTTGATTGCAGATGTAAATTTAAAATCACGTGGATAGAGAAATATGACATCGGTGCTGCAGTGATCAGAACTAAATACATACTATCAGGGTTAGTGAATGTCACAACAGCAAGTTGAGACTCGTAGATCAGTTCCATAGTGTATTCATCCTCAGAGACACCAGTGATGTTCTCCACTATCAGTCCCAGAAGGTCCCTTGTCATGTCTTCTGGGATGTTCTCCACAACAACAGCTTTGGGCTGATATATTTCTTCAGCCCTCTCCTCCTGAACGTCAGTAGAGCCAGAGGCACTGGCACCTTCATGCTGAGAATCTTGAAATTGGGATCCAGTTCCCTTTACTTCTGGCATAATGAAAGGTAAAAGTTAGGCTACCCATTATACTGTACAGTAAACTGTGAAATGCATGCAAGTCAATCAGTAGAGATGACAGAGATGCCAATCAGAGATCCTAGAGTGATACATCATCTTAAAATATTATGCTGCAAAGATTGCTTGAATGCATCAAAAACATGTCAGAGCCTCTCATATAATGACAGTAGAACAAAATTATGGAGCTAAAAAGAGGTGGTGGTTCATAATAGCATATGATTGGCCTGAAATAAATGGAAGTCAATACAGAGATGCCAGAGCTCATAGAGTGATACACAATCTTAAAAAATTATGCTGTAGATATTGCTTGAATGCACCATAAAACAGATATAAAGGCCTCATTCATATGACAACACAAGTTTGAGCTATAAAGAGGAGACATGTCTTCCCTGTGGTCCATAATAGCATATTGCCTGAATACTGCTGAGGGTAGTGTAAGTACTACACACTAGAGTCTTGTTATGGCAGGTTTGTGTGGTAGGCCTGCATCAGTGATGCATCAGTGTGTGAGCAACAAATGAGCAACGAATGAGGAACAGATACTACTTGTACCTACTTCAAGTATCTCAAATCATTATTATCAACTAATAAATTACCAGCGAATGTCATCTGCTTTAGGCACATTATGGTTTCCTTAGTTTGTCTTGTATTAACATTCCCCCGGCTGCCACGCCATGCCCTGCAATACCCATAAAACTGGTCAAAGTACAGTACAGGTGCAACACGTACCGGATGACTGACTTCCAGAAGGTGGTATTGTTGACTCCTTCTAGAAAACAGAAATAAATATCAATGTGTCAGGCCTAGACTAAGCCAGGTGTTGTTTATGGGTAGTAGGCTAGTGTAGGCTAATAAAATAGTGCTGCTGGTATAAAACTCTTAAAAAATGAAAATGAATAACAAGATGTCTTAGCATCAAACTAAATTCAAATTCAGGTTGGCTTACAGTTGAACAATATGACTTGACAATGATTATTAGTATTTTGTTTTCATTCTCATTTCATTCAGCCTTCCTGCAATTCTTCAGTTAATGTAATAATGACTATCAAATTATTATTAGTTTCCCCATTCTTTGACACAAACATACGGGCATTTGTGAGCGGTAACAGCCTAGGCTACGTAGTGCTGTTGGAGGTGTAAACAAAAGCCGCAACGCATCATAGAGCTGGCTCGCTCATGGGTTTGTTTTCCCCTCCAGGCGATTGATTGATTGAGGGGGATTTAAAATTGTGCGCGCCGTGTTCAGGGTTGGCTTAGGCCCGTTTTGATTAAAGAAGTGATCAATCGTGGCCTTGTGATCTGTCACCGTCGGACCTACAGTAGGCTACTCTGAAACACTTACTAGCCTACGATTATTCATTAGCCTATAGCTGCATAATCCAGATCAACGTCTCCGCTAGCATCGTATTAATTGTTATCTTCTATTTAATAGTAGGCTACAACTGGCTATCATAAACTTACCGATTTTCTCTCCGTCGTGAGGTATATCTTCAACTGCTTGTTGTCAATGGTGATTTCATGTTGCGTGTTGAGAAGAACCCTCGATAAGACTAGGATTTTTTTTAAAAGCAAAAGATTCTTTAAAATTATGAAAATAGACCAACAATTGGGTTGTAATGTAGGTAGCCTAGTTAAAGCAAAGACAAGCGCCACACTTAAGCTATATTTTCCAACTAGGCTACTGTACATTTGCGGGACTTACCCTCCTCTTGTTTGAATCCAATAGTAGCCGAGTTCTCTTTCTCACCTAATTCCACGACACAATCACCCCCGCCTGATTTCTTCTTACTTTGAAAGTATATTTGGAGTTTTGAGAGCACTTTCTGATTAGGCAATCCTTCACTCTCTATCTCTGCGTAAACACGATATGGATACTTGTCCATCTTGGTCGTATCTGAAGCCGTTTGAGTGGATCAGCATGCTATTTCAGAAAGCTAGTACTGTAAGTTTCACTTTCATTTCAGATTGCCAGCTTGGGCGTTGGAACATGTTCCAGGAAACTGAATGCTAGAATAGGCCTATCTCCCATTCAATTGAGTCGAAGAACTGGTTTAGACCACATAGTTCAGTTGGTAATTAGCCTACTTTGTCTTTAGAAAATATTATGCTAATAAAGTTGCAATTCCGTGACAAGCTTCAAAACAAGAGTAGGCCTAGGCCTAGCCTAACCTAATAGGCCTACTCCGCGTTGAATCAGCAGCTAAACATTTCTCTTCTCTTACAAAACTCAGAGCAATCTAAAGACTAGACTATATGACTGCTACGTGCTAGCAGTGTTTGTCAAACTTTTTCAGACCAAGGACCACTTAACAAATAAAAAAAGACTCATGGACCACCTAGCTAAAACAAAAAAAAAAAGGAGACCTATAGGCTAGGACAGTGTTTTTCAACCTTTTTTGTGCCACGGCACACTTTTGACACTTAAAATGTCCCACGGCACACTAACATCCTGTGTGAAGAAAAAATAAACAAACCATAGCCTAAAATTTCAAATAATACACAGATATGGCCTTATTATGGATTTTATGCAAGACCTGCTCAATAAAACAAGCACCCTCTGTTTCATTTGTAGGTGACTAGCCTATATCTAATTTAATTGTTGTTATGAACTGGATATGTGATGATTCTGTGAATACTGGATATGGGGCCCCCGTTGTACAATGCCTGCATACCACAAATAGTGTAATCATACAATCAATGAGAGCATGTGGTTATAAATTATTTGATGCAACAGTTGCTTTTCTGGACCAGTGAGTGACATTTGGGTAATTTTCTGCGGCACACCTGATGATCTCTCACGGCACACTAGTGTGCCCCGGCACAGTGGTTGAAAAACACTGGGCTAGGAGACCCACTTCAACAGTAGGCCTATTACACAATAGGTCCATGAACCACCTTGCTTATTGTCTTTGCATCTTAAGTATAAGTACTCTTTTGATCCCGTGAGGGAATTAGTGAAACACAGTGAACACACAGTGAGTGACACTAATCCGGGCGCAGTGAGCTGCCTGCAACAACAGCGACGCTCGGGGAGCATGGGTGCCTGGGCGCACTTATTGTGTCAGCAGATTCATATGATTTAAACTGGCATGGCTTACATAGGTAGTGTTGCAGAACTGTTTGGATTTACATACAAGTTAGTTCAATATTGCAAACGCCTCATCTATATTGTATTTTGCTGACGGACCACTTGGGATAGCTTGCGGACCACACCTTTCAGAAACACTATATAGCACGGCATAGTGTAGCCTATACTATTGTAGCATTTAATATGAGAACAGCTAGAAAAGCTATTACAAAAAAATAACTGCATGTGTCAAAACTGCAGTTTTGAAGGAAATATTTGCAGTTCCTATGCAGGAAATGCATTTTGGACACGAAAAAACCCTGCATTGTAGGCTAATCTATATGGTTGTAGGCCTACTGCATAGTACTCTACTGCAGAAATTCAGTATTTTCAACATGGACATTCTTATTTTTGTAGGGGCTCCTACTTGAATACAGCCTGTATCGTGATGACGGGGAAAAAAGATGTCTAAATTATGTAAAGCCTAATTTACAGTTATTATCACAGTTAGATGGGATTTTTGAAATACAGGCCCTATATGCACTTTGTTTGCAAGCTGTGGGAATCTCCACATTGTATTGAGGTCATGTAGAATTATTTCTACCAGCAGATGGCGATAAACAGAAAAGGAACATCCCTGGGTTTGAAGCAGAGCAGGCAAGGAAACCATTAGGCCTCTCTTCTCTCCATTTACTACCATCATCAGAATTATCAGAATTGCAATCAGGTAGATTTACAGTAGCTACTCATTGGTTATCTTTTTCTTTCTTTCTTTCTGAGTTCACTTTTGAGTGGTGGTAGTAGCTAGTAGCTAGATTTATATTTGGATTTGCCTGTAGCCTAGAACAGCTGTGAACTATTCACAATTCAAATTATATTGCTATTGAATTAAGCAACTTAAACGTGAAAATATACATGAAAAATATACTGTACTTTTCTTTAGTTTCTAGTACCCCCGCCACACACACACATGATTCATTCATTTTAAAAAGTAGGTACAAGAAAATAAAAAGGTGTCTTTGGGGAGACAGTGCACTAGGTTGCACTGTCTTTATGGAGGTGAAACTGCTAAATAAATGATCATTACTACATTGCCCCAGTGAACTTCTGCGCTGATGCAGAGAGGCTTCCCCCCATCCCCACAAACAAGCATGCACACTTGCGTATCAGCAACAAGCTGCAGTCAAAGCAAAGCTCTTAGAAATTACTGTTGATCTCACCACAGCTGAACAGAGATCCCTTGGTTTTGATGAGTTCTGTCTTCTTCGACTGGTCCCAAACAATATACAGTATATCATTCACATTGTCACTCTGATTTAACACTGTCCCTACCCAGCAACACACAACAGCCACGTTGCCTATAAGTTGCCAGTTGGTCACGGCCAACTAACCTTCTCTTCTGGCAACCTTCCTGCAACGTGGCCACAACATTGCCACTATGAAGATGCCATTGGTGACTTGAGCAACGTTGCCACAACGTGGCGCTAAGGTCATTTGGTAATGTTGCCGTTTGGTGATGTACTGTAAATAACGTGGCCCTATGGTCATTTGGTAACGTTTGCCGTTTGGTAGTGTAAATAACATGGCAATAACGTGGTCCTATGGTCATTTGGTAACGTTGCCATTTAGTGGTGTAAATAACGTGGCCCTATGGTCATTTGGTGACATGAGCATTGCCATTTGGTGACGTGAGCAACGTGGCCATAACGTGGCCCTATGGTCATTTGATATATATATATATATATATATGACAATTTCTAGTGTAGAAATTGTATTTCCACTTTAAAAGGGAACCTTCACGGACAGCACAGCAAAACCATAGGCATGCTATAAGAATAATCAGAGATATTACTTATTTCATTTTTTTAAGTCAAACTATCTTCCAGCCAGAAAAATGGACCACTGGTTTGTATTGTTTATATACTACCTGATGACTCAAAATGCTCAACTGAGATTAATGTTGACCATCCAGAACTACAATTTTCTCATTTCCACAAACTCTAACCCAGTTGAAAAATAGCAATCAAATATATTCAGATACTGAACTGATGAATCATTTATTTTAAACGCATATGCAGGGAGCACATTAATAAATAACACTGACAATACTTTCTATTCACATTTGAAGTAAAATTCATGTGTCTCAAGTGATGTGTACAAACAAACCACATTGCAGGGTAGGCATTGGTCAACCAAGAGAGAACATAAAGACCTTGGAGAGGCTGAGGTGGAGAGTAGCTAAGTGACTGCCAATCAGAATCCAATCCAAACTAATGTTAATGCTTTCTTGTCCAAATTTAAGTTATAAGAAAATAACAGCAGTGCACATGACCCACAGGATAAGACTGTTGGGTAATGATATAATCACAGGTGTTTTGTTTGGCTGTAACCTCAAGGTTCTGAGGCCAAGTGGCGAAGGTAACAACCCCGCGATCACAAATGCTGTGTTGATTCAATACATTAATACCGCCGCCGACTAATTAACCTTAAAACACCAGATTATTCTATTGACCTGGGATATTCCCACTTTTGGGAATAGTTGTCTCCTGTCCAATAAGAAAACAAATAATAGTCCTTTAGCCTGTTGAGGAGTACGGTCACAATATGTGATCAGACGCAGCTGGGCCCCTGGGAGTACGATCACAAATATGTGGTAGAGGGAAATCTATTGACACAGGAAGGCATACAGTTGACTGTCTTTATAAATTGACAGCTCCCCATTGAAAAATGGCCAACTGCTCCTTGGTTCCATGTGCATGCTAAAGACAAATCATAGAGTACATCCAATGAATGGGTCCTTATGCTGGTGCAACCAGCGCAAGATCATTGTATGTACCACCTCTGTTCTTTTACTGTACTTCATCCCACCCTTCACCCATCTTCCTCTTTCCCTTTACATTGTGGCGGTAGTGGGGTAGCGTAACGGTTGGGCGCCAGGTGGATTTGACCACCACCACTCAGACAGAGTGAAGATAAACTAAAGTTAAGAAATAATAACTACATGGCTTTATAAAGCACCACAAAACATTAAATGGTTTTAACTCTAACTAAAAAGACTTCAAGAAATGCAAACAGGTGTGTTCAAAATGGAATATATTGTTCAGGATAAACACATGAACACCACACAAGCAAACAAACAACCACAACAGCAGTAGCAGTCCATTCAGCCTATTTTTAGGTCAGGCCACTAGGAGGCGGCAGGCGGTAGCCTCGACAAAAAACGCAAAAAGGCAAGACGCAAAAAGGTCCAAAAACGAGAGGAATCTTCGGTCAAAAAAGACCTCTTCAGCCTAAGGCCACAATAAACCCAGAACAGTATACAGTAGCAGGTTAAACAAATTATGCTGCTATTATAAGCTACTCAAGTATAGGCTACTCAAGCTAAACAAGACCTTTTATTTAGGCTATAATAATTGGCTACTATAACATAGCCGACTGCTTCAAAGCTCCCAGTGTGGATAAACCAATAAACAAAATAACATTAAATAGCAAATCACGTAACAAAAAGAAAAGCTCTCCAAAACTACAGCACAAACGTGATTGCTTTCAGTTTACAGTTTAGATTAGATTACAATAAAGGCAGGCCGGCGCCGGAGGAAAGGAAAATGTAGAAATAAAAATATACCCAAAAGACAAAATAATAATCCCCAGGAAAACCCCTAAGGGAACCCTCCCCGGTAGCCTATGTAATCTATATTAAACAAAGTCGCGCCGCTCACGACTAAACAACAAGAGCGCTTTTAAAGAGCACGGGACAACACAGAGAAGTGGGCCAGCTGCTACAACCTCGCTACTGTCGCCTGGCTCCTGCGAACAATGGTAAAACAGTTCTAATGCAAGGAGATCACGGAACGAATGGGGCAAGACAGGCCGACAGGCCAGGAACAACAACTTTGCTGCCGTGATCGCTTGCTGAACAATGATAAAACAGTTCGTTATTGCAAAGTGATCACGGAGCTCGGTTTGGACTAGACCAAACACGCACAAAACCCTGAACAACTCGGTGGAGTTATCAACCTGCCGAACAATGGAAAGACAGTTCTTTGAGGCTAGGCAATACTCACGGAGCGTCCGAGACAAGGACCAAACCAGGCCGCTCTCACAAGGCAAAACACTCTACCTGTCGTCACGTTCAGCCTACGCAGGGAAACACCAGCGAACCAAACACACAGCAGACGAAACACCGGTAGAGGGAAACGAGAGAGGCGGAAACAGCGCTACCTGGGCTGTTATTTATAGACACTGACCATCTCCCGTATGTAACCGCCATGTTTTCATTATATTATTTTATTATAGGGGGTCAGGTTTGATCGCCACAACATGTTGTAGCACTTTCAAAGAAAATATATGATCTTACAGACACATTTAGAACAGGCTTCATGAAATATTGAACAATGCTTCTTCCCCCACCTTGCGTATGGTCTTTACGTTACACCCACCCTCACAGCTTGGCTCCCTTGAGACTCACAGCGAATCACCCAGTTCCCTAAGAAGACAAAGGCTCTAATCCTCAATAGAATGTGCAAGAACAATTAGTCACAGGAGGGAATAGGCCACTGGTGGGAGATATTGACTAGCACCATGAACCTGCAGGATCAGACAGAAGGGTAGTTTTGAAATGTTTCCCTGTTTCAATGGGATCGCGTATTCTTGTCACTGGAGTGGTGTTTGCTGTAGTGGGCAGTATTGAGTAACGGAGGCTTTAGCTCAGCATACAGAAAGACAAAATGGGAGTATGTGTGTGTGTGTGTGTGTGTGTGTGTGTGTGTAATCCCTGGGCCCTCCCCAAACTCCTGTTTCCATGACTCCTTATAGGGCTCTGTGCACTTGACATTGTTTTATGGACTGCAGTGAAATAAAAGAAGCATATGACACAGGATGTGTATGTTACTGTGAGTCAAGTTGATACACACCATGCATTGTACTATTGAGGCCTGTGCAGTTTCAGTTTTGTAACCTATGGAATGAATGTTTAAAAATTGCAAAGGATTCCACTGATGTAGCCTGGCGAGTATGAAGGTATATTGGGTGCAAAAGTGGCGAGCACATTTAACTGCAGATTTTGCATGTGCACACTAAAGTCGTAAATGTGTAACAGTAAAGTTGAAGTTGTACATATTTTTTTATATCTTGTTACAAAATAGGGGCTACGGGTTCACAAATCCTTTTTACAGGTACACAAATCCTTTTTACAGGTACACAAATCCTATCCTGTGAGTCACAACTTTCAAGAGTCACGCACTCGACACTTTTGCTCCAATCATTGCAGCGCAGTAGGTGCGAAACACATTTGCACATCCGTGTTTCATAATCTGAGAACATGCACAACATTCGTGCATTTGTAAACCCAAACGTGAACTAATGCATCCGAAGTTGTGCATCTGTGAAATAATTTCTCATTAATAAAATTCTACAGATCGCTTTGATTTTCTTGCACGACTACAAGTCAATTGATACAAGTGCTCGAATCTGCTTCTACGAGTGACGATACTTTTGCTCCTGGCTAGGTGATATAATAGGAGCAAAACTAGCGGAGCTAGTTGGCTAGTTCAAACGTTTGCCAACTTAATAAAAGCTTAACTCGTGTCACACTGTTCGCCAACAGCAACATCCATCTTATTATGACCGCCGCTAGCGAAGCGGTCATATAGGGATTGTCAAAGTTTTTTTTTTTTTTTTTTTTTTTTTTTCGTCATCTACTTCCTGAATTTTTGGTCAACGATACCCGGGACACCGAACCACCGGGACACATGAAATTTGGTGGGTATGTAGCCCCACTAGACTTTTACGGAAAAATTTCGTTTCGTCCCCGGGGTCCACTCCCCCCCCCGTGCTGGGCCCCCCGAACCGCAAAAAAAGCAGTTTTTCCTAAATAACTACCTGAACCGTGGCACCGAGGATGAAGAATTTTTTATGGTATGTTGGTCTCAAGGGCCCACATCAATCTGGCCCATAATCACTCATTTGTGATTTGCACCCCCCCGGTAAAAAATGAAAATGCAATATTATTCTGCTTTAATCGCCCCTATCTTCAGTTAAGATGTTCAGAACTGCACCAAATGTTATTTGTATGATTGACCTGGCATTCTCTGGGGGTATGCCAAGTTTCGTAGAATTTCATCCATGGGGGGGTCTTAAAAAAAATAGATTATGTGTACATTTAGTGACCGTACACTCATTGGCCTGTAGATGGCGGTGCACACATATACACATGCACACACACACAGGCACCCACATACTATCGGTATTAGAACGGCCGATACATAATTACAAATTCAGTAGGATTAAAAGAAAGCCAAAATATATATTCATCATTATGGCTGCATTTCCAGTATTGGCGATAAGTAGTCGTTTGTCCACTAGATGGCGCATCGTTGCAGTGAGACGTAATTTTGTTGGAAGTTAAACGTGGGTTGGAATAACAATGGACACTTCATACAAGGACTATAGTTTACCGCAGAGAACGTCTAATAAGGATAGGATGATGTTCACATGAAATGTAATTCCCATTTCTTCTTGAAGCCGAAATAAATCTGAGAATGTTTATCGGACATGCTTGGTTTTTACTGCAGGTACGTTAATCTTATAATATCAATAAGGACCTAGGTAATGTTACCGTTAGCGTTGGTTGAGTGATGGAGGCCAATTTGATTGATTGCATTTGTAGAAAACTATAAATGCGGTTATACCAAGCAAATTGATAGCAGCACTGTAATTGTATCTTTCGACTGTCATTTGTTGCATGTGCTACAAAAATCATTCTGTGCAATGGAAGATTTACCAACGTTACACCGGTCTGATACAGTTTTGCCTATACATGCGTGAAACTGAGACGCCTGTTTATTTTGTGTATAAGTGCGTGCAGGGTGTGAGAGGGGAATCGATGTGCTTTGATTCCAGCTTGGTAGTTGTAGTCTGTGAAATTAAAAAGCACGTGTGTGTGAAGTATCCAAACAATGACACCTTCATTTCATTATGGCTGCTTTAGCAACACACCTTAAGCTACTGTGTAGTAGGTCCCATTTAGAAGTGGCTACTTCATTCGCGCTTTCCTTGACTCATGGAGCGTGACTCATGGAGCGTGAATTTTATTACAACTTTTCGCCACGATATGGCAGTTTAAGTCCGATACTGTAAGGCGTAAGCCATTGGTTTCCAAAGGAGATTTTATTTGTGTCGCCAGCATAGCCTATTGACAATTTATGTTGTAAATAGGCCTACCTTATAAGCCTACCTGTAGCTTAGGGAAGCTAACAGCTTTCTATTAGGATCTAGTTTGTTAGTTACAGTTTTGTCATAACTCCCTGATGCATTTTTGCATTTAGAATAGCCAGAGCGTGAACAATATCGGGTGCCTATGGACTAGGCTTGGTGAACCCAGCCTGATCTGCCCGCTATTTATTTTTTGATTTCTTAAAAGATTGAGGTTGGTCTGGTGAAAGCCAGACTAGCCATGGACCTCAGTTACACAATGCAAGGGAACATGAATCAGCCTATATTTGCACGAACAATAACGGACAACAGCTCTTCAACTTTGGCCCGTTAAAATGTGTATGAACAGTCTAGCGACGCATTTCATCAAGGCCCATTTGGACATGTCAGTTTTTTCCACTAGATGTAAAACAGCATTTCGTTTCAAACTACTGTTACTTAATTTGTGCATTAACAATAACGTTTCAGACTACTGTTACTTAATTTGTGCATTGACAATAAAGTATTACATGAACTAAAGATGACTAAAATCTTATGTAGAAGAAGAAACATTCACAAAAAGTCCATCCATCCAAAAATGACCTTTGTTTTTGATAGCTGTTGAAAACGGCATGGAACTGACAGAGATGTTTTTGTTTATAAATAAATAAATAAATAAATAAATAAATAACATTATGCTGATACCTTTTGCTTTTCCCAAATACAATGTAGCCTACAGGTGTAAGTGACCTTTCATCAATCCAGTTGCAATGGATGAACTGTGATGAACTGCCCTACTTGTGATTGTTTAGAGATGTTTAGAGAAGGTTTTTTAACAATGCTACATCTTCTTTGGCTATTCTACAATCTATTCACCTTTTCAGCACCAGTAGGCTACTCTCTGTGCAGCCGCACACACACACTCAGGCATGCCAAACAAGCATACACAAAAGTTTCAAGAGTGGGGGATGGAGTAAAATATGGAGACAAATTGAAGTGTGATTTATTTTCGCGGAACATGTACAGGACTGAGCGGCGGTCATATTTTGTACCGCTATGCGGTACATCTAGTTTGTTTTCAAGTAGCAGGGAATTCAAGCCAAACCGTTGCAACTCTGCCATCAATCATTATGTTAAGCCCACCTACCGACTCTATACACGATTTCATTGGCCCGGCGAAGTCTGGGGATCTGGAGCTCACAAGCCAACGGAGAGTTGCTAGACTAGCCCTGGCAGCAAATGTAATTTGCTGCCGCTAGGGGCGCGTCTAGATTTCTAGGCTACCACTGATGGGCTCTTATGTCAAATGTCAGTTTAAACTGGAAACTTAACTGTGAGTTCTTCCAGGAAGATTCTAAAGCTGTGTTATTACATGGACTCCACTAGCACTTCTTTGCTGATTTCAGTAGTGCTGGCATATGATGACCACCACTAGTTTGGTCCAAGTCCTATCCAGGCATAGGCTCTGCCTCTGCCATCTGAAGTAGGCAGGATCTGCAAAAGAAACCATGCCTCTAACTGTACTGTGGATGGGGCCAAGACGAAGGACAAAGTACCACTTCATACGTTGTTGTATCAAACTGTCAAGATCATTCCTGCCTCCTGAGTCTGGTAGAATTATATACCCACTATAAATGCAATTGATTTAGCAGTGAGGAATAAGGTTAAAACCACATAACTTTCAGTGTCCCGCCGGCGGGACGGTTACCCCCCTCCCCCACCTCCCCCCAACATTCTAAATCAATTGTATGCACCATATTTCTATGAAGCATAGTAATGTTATACACCATTTCAAAGCTTTGGCTCTTGGGAATCCAAAAATGACAACTTTTTTCATGTACAATCTGTATAGTGCTTTACATTCTCAGATTAATCTTATTATGTCTCAATTAAATTTGATCCAAAATGCCCCCCTCCCCCCCTTCCGCTTTTGGTGCTACCCTGACTTCTGGCTGCAGTGTAGCTGCAGCACAATAAGTAGATGCAACATATTGGGTACTGAAATATTCACAAGAATCCATAGAAATTGAATCTTCATGTTGTGTTATCCAATATTAGTTGTACAGATGTATAGTCTATCTTATACACACTCATTGAACCAACAAAGTAAATGCAAAAATAGAGACATTTTTGTAATCATTCCATATTTAGTGTAGTCATTTCATATCAGAACCCCTGAAGTATAATCCAAATACAAGCATGAAACCTCAAAGTGTTACCTTTCATTTGAGACCAGGATTATGCTTCTACACAAAGGGGTTCATGTGCAGTAAGCATTTGATTGTCAGTATGCATTTTGGATAAGAAAAAGTCCTATGGGGAGTATCCATAGGCATTTTACAAAACGCATGGGCATACCTTGGCAAATAATAGTCTAAAGCACTCATATTTTCATTCTATATTGATCTACTTTTGCACACAGCTTCACAAGACCTGGTGCTAGGGCTCAGTTGTGTTTCTAAGGGATATCAAGAGACCTAGAGGGCTGAAATGTGGTCAGTTCAGAGATGCTTGTAATCCGGCAGAAAGAAAAAACTATATTCTAGCCTCTGTAACTCTTTGTGAGTACATCACACATTTATTTAGACTGTTTCCTACGAAAACTAGAGGTTCTCAGCTTTCTATAGAGGTCCAACATTTGATATAGGCCCCAGAAGAGGTGGGAACAATGCCTTTGTAAATAGGCACAGTGCAATTTCAGGCAAAAACTTGAAATTCCTTTTGATAGTTAAGAAGCACCCCAGGCAGACAAAAGCATTACAACAGAGAGGTGGGGAAATACATAGAGGAGAGAGATGCATACAGAGAGAGAGAGACGTTCTACGTACAGTACATAAACTGTCTGAACATTTCCTAAGTTTACTGAAGCGAAAAGAGGAATGTAGTCTAAAAGCAATCTGTCTGCATTGGGCTCAGGCTATGTAACCCAGCCCTGTCCGAGGGTCTGTCTGTGGGTGATTGAACCGGAGAGGCTAAGATGTTAATATTTACTAAAACAGGGCCTCTGCAAACCTCCCCTCTGCCCTTTACCCATTCACATCTGCACTCATCTCAACTTTCCTCTCATAAGTGAAGATTTCTCCTTTGTTGTGTTCCTTACCAATGCCACTATGTATGTAAGAGTTGTTCACAGATACTTTCAGTAGTTTTATTTGAATCTAGCTGTTTTACCTTTACCATTAATATTTCTTTTGCAATGAGTGAAATTAGTATTTTGAACCTTGAAAAAAAATCACTATGGCTGCCTATGGCCTGGTGAGAGAAGTAATGATGTGAAATTGGAAGTTTGAACCTGGGCTTCTTACTCTCATAAAATCATACAACATGAACAAAGAGCAAATTAGGCCTGCCTATAATTTTGTCATATTAATGACTGAATGCAGTGAAATCATCAACATAAAATCTGAATACTTGTAACACCTCACAGTCTGTTGTACATAAAGTCTGTTTATGTGTGACGCAGGGTAGGAATTTCACGGCGGCCGTCGTAGCCCCTTGCATTGGCCGTGAGGCCCCTTTGAAAATCAGAGGTTTACAGGCCATGGTGGCCTTGGTGCCCCGTTCTTTCAATATTCTGCTTTGCGTCCTACTAATAGCTATTTTTATTTAGCCTGTGGCCTGTCAAAATAATCTTAGCATTCACAGCGCAAATTAATTTAGTCTTTTACGCAGTGGAGAAAGTGACAGCGCAAGAAAGTGCGTCCAAATTCACCCATTCTTCGCAGTTGAACTACTCGCGAAGTAGCCTATTCATCACACAGACATCACAAGTATCACGTGAAAGAGCTTTTTCTCAGCTTTTAAACGATGTTAGCCGATAATTGCTGTGTTGAACGGTTCGCGAGAAAAGTCAATAATATAATTCAATTTAATCATACATTCTACTGAAGGTTTTGCGTCCCATGATCTCCCTACCCATTCATCTCGGTGGAATACTTCACGAACCCCTCTTTTAACACATGACAAACCATATATCAGAATAAACAGCAGACCTTACCGAACACAAAAGTGTAAAGCAGTCCCCTGTACAGTTAGCCATTCCAGAGTAATCCAGTTTTGAATTTGCAGTAAATTTCGACATGCATGGATGTCTCCAAATTTGGGCTTTACGTTTTACAGTGTGTTTAAATTGTTCCACATGATTTCATAACAGGCCAAATACAAAATAAATGTTACAAATATCGCCTGTATTGGTAAATCATAGGACAGCTGACTAAGAGTTTGTGAAAGTAGCCTTAATGATCACAAAATGCTAAGCATGCATCTAGGCTATTTGAGTTTCTTAAAGCTGAACTGTGCTTAAATTGTTCAATACATGATTTCATAACAGGCCAAATATAAAATAAATGTTATATATAGCCTAGATATCTGCAAATATTAGATGATCAGATGATTTACAGTTCTATGTAATATGTCATGTTTCATGTTTTTGTAATGTTTCATACAGTGATGAAGGGTCTACTGCAGTGAATAGGCTAAATACAACTTTGATAATTTTTATAGCCTACTACTGTATAGTTAACTTTGGCCTTGGTGCCCTGACATGTGGCCTTTGTGCCCCCCACCAAATATGCCCAACTGAAGGCCAAGTGGCCTTGCCCCCAGAATGGTGAAATTCCAAGCCTGGTGTGACGTGTTTCTCGCCTCCAGTAGAAAAACCTGCAGACATGTTATTTAGTATTTTCTGTGTAGACATGTTCATAGGAATAGTATTTTCCCCCATTCAGCTTGCACCACTAAATGAAAACAACAACGTTTATCTGCAGTACTGAACTAATAAGTTCATTTACAGTGTGTGTCTGGGCTTCACAGTCAACTGAGCACAAGAGATAAAGAAAGTGTGTGTGTGTGTTTGAGAGAGAGAGAGAGAGAGAGAAAAATGATTCCAGTAAAGGGCAATATGGGATTTAAAAAGGTATTTACTCCAGAGGGCAGAGCTGTCTGTGTAATGTTGAGAGGTTGCACACTTTTGGGACTACAGAGATGAAGTGATTCAGGGTGCATACAGTGACTTGCACACCCAGACAGAAGACAGGCTGAGGGTTCTGTGTCTGTGCGCTTGGCCACAGTGAGCCTCTGTTTGGCTGATTAAAATGCAGATGAACATGAGGAGCGTATGACCATAGGATGGCTATCAAGGAGGGTGATGCCCAGAAACTCTGATATCAGTATCTCAAGTAGCTTACTTCATCATCAACAGGGCTCTACACTAACATTTTTTTCTAGGAGCACTTGTGCCCCCAAGTTAAAAAATTTAGGAGCACAGACAACAATTTGGGAGCCCAGTCAGTTCTGTACTTAACTTACACATAATCTAACATTACACTGCAGCTAACAGTTAAACATGCCAGTGCACCAATTGCGAATATTAAGAATGACTGACAACATTTAGGCTACAGGAAACAGGATTTTAAAGATCAGTGCCTACTTTATTTTCAGTCTGTTTTATTTTCCTACATTTTGTTAATGTAAAATAATATAATACATTGCCATATTTGCATTTAGCCTGTATATCAAGTATCCTGCCAAATGTAGGCTAATTTATTTATTTGTGAATCCACCTGTAGCTAATCCAAATATGCCCATGTGACCTATCTGACTGCATACTGCCTAATACTACTACTAAAACAGTCAATTTTCTCTTCCACAAAACATAGTCTAATCAAGGATATATATATTGTAACGTCCTGGGTGTGTTTTGATGTGCAGTTGGGGTCTATGTTAATGTTTTGTGTGCATTGTGTTGTCTCTGTGCCTTGCTGTGTTTTATGTTAACTGCCAGTAGAGGCGCTGCAGGGGGGGCGGGCACGCCTGAGCAGCAGAAAAGTTACAGTGATGTTTTTTATCTGTTGTGTGGAGTTCGCGGGAGTTCTAGGAAAAACAAGGACTGATATTGGCAAGTCGCAGCCCGTAATGGCGACCAAGTGCTGTACCTAATAAATGCTGGTTTATGAAAGTGGTTTCCTGTCCGAGTAACTGAGAACGTTACAACTGGTGTCAGAAGTTAAGCAATTACGCTCGGAAGGCAAGTGTTCATGGACTGATTTATATGCTAGTAGTTACCTATCAGTTTAGCTAAGTTGGCAGACCAGTCGCGCTACTGTGTGAGACGTAACGTAGCGGCATGGAGAAGTATTTTTCGAACGCGAATGTGAAGGAGGAGGGAGCAAGTGGCGAATGGTCAGAGAGGATGGAGCAGGCAAGAGCTCGCATTAGGGATTCGGCTGCGAGGATGGCTGCTGATGCTGGCATGGCTGCAGGTGCCCGTGCGAAGCCTCGGGACCATAACAACAGGCATGGCGCCGCCAATAACACCGCATCCCCATTGAAAACACCCAAGTATGGGGGTAAGTCAGATTGGGAGGCATTCCATGCACAGTTTGAGTTGCTCGCTCACGCGGGTGAATGGACAGAGGGAGAGAAAGCACTACAGCTTGCTATGTGCCTCACAGACGATGCATTAAAATGCCTTTTGCTGCTTAGCCCAGAAGACAGGCATGATTATGAGGCTTTAGTGGGGGCACTGAAGAGGCGCTTTGGACAGTGTGTACAGCCTGACCTACTGAAAAATGAACTCAGCAGTCGATGTAGGCTCCCAGGGGAGCACCTGCGAGTCTTGGCCAATGATATAGAGAGCCTTACTAGGCGAGCATATGCACACATGCCACCTGATGTGCAAAGTGAGTTGGCAAGAGACCAGTTCATCAGAGCTCTGTCACCCACTGAGCTGCGTGTGCATGTGCAGCTGGAGCATCCACGATCGTTGCAGACTGCTTTGGAATTAGCGGTGGAGAGAGAGATTGTGTGGGGCGTGTCAGCTGGAAGTAGCCGCAGTGAGGGAATGCCTACAACTAGAGTGGCGATGGGCAGCAGCCCAGGCCGGGAGAAGCCAGCGTGGGCAACTGAGATAACTGAACTGATACGGGCTATGTCTCTCCAAACAACCCGTGCCCCGCGCACATCACCCAGGCTGTGTTGGGGGTGTGGACAACCAGGACACCTCCTCAGGCAGTGCCCAAAAGCTTCCACGGGCCCGGGAAACGGTGCGGGGTCCGCATAGGGGAGGCTGTGCGGACCCCAACCTCATCCTCCTCCTCTTCGTCGTCTACAGGAGGGGCCCAACAGCACAGCCGGGGAAGTCAGGCCCTACTTTCCCCAGAAGCAGACGACAACATTTCCCCGGGGTCAGTGGTAGTGGTGGGACGGACATGTGTTGGGGACTTTTGCCACGTCCCAGTGACTGTAGAGGGGGTCCCCTGCTCTGCCCTCGTGGATACGGGATCCACAGTAACACTCATAAGACCTGATGTGGTGCCAGGCTGGACTCAGTTAGAGCCCACCACTGTGCAGCTGCGCACAGTCACGGGCGGCCTGGCACCGATGCAAGGCAAAGGCATGATGACTGTGACTGTGGGGGGCAGGGCTGTCCGCCATCCAGTGTGGGTGGCAGGTGTGCAAGACCCGTGCATACTGGGCCTGGATTTTCTTAAGGCTACAGGCTGCCAGCTGGACCTAGGAGGAGGCACGCTGAGATTCCAGGATGGGCCTGCCATCATGTTGGCGGCCACAACGCCGTCGTCTGCTGCCCCCACCACTGTGCCAGCACGAGAAGTTGTTACGGCAGAGCCCCAGGTCACACTCACGTCCCCCAAAACTCCACAGTTCCACTTCAACCCGCCACTTCCCCACCATGACATGGCTTGGCAACCTCCTCCATCTCAGGTGGGGACAGAGGAGACAGACCCCAACACCATGGCACCCCTGCCTGCAGCGCCAGCCTCCATCAGCATGGGCCACCCCACGGCCCTGCTGCCCCAGCCAGAGGAGGGGGCGGCGCAGTCTGCCATACGGAAAATCTGGATGGAGAACCGTGATGGCCTGGACTCACATCAGCAGGAGCTGTTATGGATGCTTTTATTTGAATTTAGGGACAGCTTTGCACTGAATGAGGATGAGGTCGGCCGAACACAGCTGGTGGAGCATGAGATTGACACTGGCGACGCCTACCCCATAAAGTGTCGGCCTCGCAGGCTTCCACTGGCACGTCAAGAGGCATGTGACAAAGCTGTCTGGAACATGCTTCAGGCCGGCATCATCGAACCATCAGACAGCCCCTGGGCAGCGGCGGTGGTCATGGTGCCCAAAAAGAACGGTGAGTGGCGCCTCTGCTCTGACTACAGACCACTGAACGGGGTAACAAAGAAAGACTCGTATCCACTGCCCCGCGTGGACGAGTCACTGGACCTAGTCTCAGGCTCGGCCTGGTTTTCCTCACTGGACCTCCGATCCGGCTATTACCAGGTTCCCCTCTCCTCGTCCGCCAGACCAAAGACTGCTTTTTGCACTGGGCGTGGGCTTTGGCAATTTAAAGTCCTCAGTTTCGGCTTGTGCAATGCGCCAGCAACATTCGCCAGACTAATGGACCGGGTGCTGACTGGCATACCACGCCAGGAGTGCCTGGTCTATTTGGACGACATCCTGGCACATGGACCATCGTTTGACGCCGCCCTGATGTCATTACGCTGCGTGCTGGGAAGAATCAGGGATGCCGGGCTGAAGCTCCATCCCGATAAGTGTCATTTTATGCAGCGCCAGGTGACTTTTCTGGGACACAGGGTGGGGCAGGAGGGAATTAGCACTGTGCAGGACAAAGTGCAGGCAGTGGTTGAATGGCCTGTCCCGTCCACGCAAAAGGAGGTGAAAAGTTTTTTGGGCCTTGCCTCATACTATAGAAGATTTGTACGGGGTTTCTCATGCATAGCTGCTCCTCTGTTCCAGCTGTTGCAGAAAGACAGAGAGTTTGTCTGGACAGAAGCATGTCAGGGGGCATTCGTCCAGCTGCGCCGGGCCCTCAGCAATACCCCTGTGCTAGCCCCAGCTGACCCTTCCCTCCCGTTTATGTTGGACACTGATGCCAGTGGGGTGGGCGTCGGAGGAGTGCTGTCGCAGGTGGGTGCTGACGGAGAGAGGGTAGTGGCCTATTTTAGCCGGGTGTTCAACAAGGCTGAAAGGCGCTACTGCGTAACCCGTCGCGAGCTCCTGGCAGTAGTACTTTCTGTGCGCCACTTCAAATACTACCTGTGTGGGCTGCCTTTCACTGTGAGAACCGACCACTCAGCTCTCCAGTGGCTGATGTCATTCAGGGAGCCGGAGGGACAGGTCGCCAGGTGGTTGGAGGAGCTCCAGGCCTATGATTTCACAGTGGTGCACAGGGCAGGAGCACAACACAGCAATGCAGACTCACTCTCCCGTCGCCCGTGTGCAGCGGACGGCTGCCGCTATTGCGAACGAAGGGACAGTCGTGAGCATGAACTGTGCGAAGAGCAGCAGCAGCAGCAGGTGGTACGGCAGGCTGAGGTGTTTGTCTGTCGGGAGCTGCAGACAGTGAGTGCCGGGGAATGGAGGCAGCAGCAAGAGGTCGACCCCGACTTACAGCCGGTGCGTCAGTGGGTGGAGTCACAGCAGAGACATTCGTGGGAAGAGGTGGCAAGATTCTCACAGGCCACTAAGGGGCTGTGGTCCAAGTTCGACGCGCTGCGCCTGAGTGATGGCGTGCTGCAGAGGGCGTGGAAAGAGCCGGCTACAGGGGAGGAGCGTTGGCAGCTGGTGGTCCCCAGGGGCCTGAGGACAGCTGTGCTGCAGGCTGTGCATGGAGCTCCGGGGTCAGGCCACTTCGGTGTGACCAAGACGCTCCGCCGGCTCCGCCAGAGCTGCTATTGGGGACGTCTTCGGAGGGACGTGGAAGACTTTTGCCGGCGGTGTGACCTGTGCACAGCGCGGAAAGGCCCACCAGGTCGGTCACATGCACAACTGCAGCAACATCTAGTAGGGGCCCCCATGGAGAGAGTGGCTGTCGATATTGTGGGCCCACTTCCGCGAACAGATAAGGGCAACGTCTACATTCTCTCTGCTATTGACTATTTTACGAAGTGGCCTGAGGCCTACGCCCTCCCAGACCAGGAGGCAGAGACAGTTGCTGGTGCCCTGCTGGGAGGCATATTCAGCCGGTTTGGGCTGCCTGACACGCTGCACAGTGACCAGGGGAGAAATTTTGAGTCCGCTGTGTTTGCCGCTATGTGCACTCGTCTGGGCATAAAAAAGACGCGCACCACCCCATTACGGCCTCAAAGTGATGGTTTGGTAGAGAGACTCCACCGCACACTGGGTCAGCAGCTGGCTATTTTGACTTCGAAGCATCAGCGAGACTGGGATGAGCATCTTCCGCTGGTGCTCATGGCGTGCCGGTCAGCAGTCCAGGAGTCAACTGCATGCACCCCGGCTCTCCTTATGCTGGGGAGAGAACTCCGCACGCCGGCAGAGCTGGCTTTCGGGCGGCCCCCTGACTCCCCTGCTGTTTCCCCAGGCCCTGAGTATGCAAGAAGGCTCCAGGATCGGCTTGAGTCTGCTCATGAATTTGCCCGAGCGCAACAGGAAAGCGCTAATGCGCGGCAAAAACGTAATTATGATATGAGGGCCCGAGGGAGGCATTTCCAAGCTGGAGAGCTGGTGTGGGTGCACAACCCACAAAGAAAGAAGGGGCGTTGCCCGAAGCTTGACAGCCAGTGGATGGGGCCTTGCAGGGTGTTGGAGCGGATGGGGGAAGTGGTGTATCGGGTGCAGCTGCCGCCAAGAGGAAGGAAAGTAGCACTGCATAGAGACAGACTGGCACCCTATCAGGGCAGTGCTTCACCCCAAGTCACCGGAACACCACGTTCTCCACCCCATGCACCTTTACCGGCCCCACAACCCTGTCAGCCACCGCAGCAGGTGCAAGGTGGGGGCAACCCTGTCCCCTTGACCCCCGGGTCTCCACCCACTTCCCCAGCCCCTGATTTAAGCACATTGTCCCCTGTGTCACGCCCACAAAGGAGAAGGAGGCCACCCCAGCGTCTTGCGGACTTTGTTTGTTCCCTCGAGGACGAGGAACTTTGTGGTGGGGGGGTAGTGTAACGTCCTGGGTGTGTTTTGATGTGCAGTTGGGGTCTATGTTAATGTTTTGTGTGCATTGTGTTGTCTCTGTGCCTTGCTGTGTTTTATGTTAACTGCCAGTAGAGGCGCTGCAGGGGGGGCGGGCACGCCTGAGCAGCAGAAAAGTTACAGTGATGTTTTTTATCTGTTGTGTGGAGTTCGCGGGAGTTCTAGGAAAAACAAGGACTGATATTGGCAAGTCGCAGCCCGTAATGGCGACCAAGTGCTGTACCTAATAAATGCTGGTTTATGAAAGTGGTTTCCTGTCCGAGTAACTGAGAACGTTACAATATATTTTTATACTTTTATTTTTTTATTTGAAATATCTGCATTGATGGGGGCAGTAGCCAAACGTTAGGCCTACACTCGTTTTGCACTTAAGCTTGTATTCGGTGTAAACAAACAAGCATGCGTGGAAGCCTGGAGTTGTCAGTAGCGTTCTACCTTTGAATAAAATGGGAGTATTACGGGAAGCTACTTTTATGCCTGTTCGCTACAGCTATATTTTGCATATTGCAGCCAATACGTCAACTGGGCTAAAAAGCATGTTAGGTTACCTTTCCTTCTCTCACTGCATTCTCAGAATCTTATCCTGTTCCTCCTATATCCGATTAATTCGGTGGATAGAAGGCGGAAGAACTAATTTCTTCAATCTTTTCATCTTGGCTGGCTAGTCTAACTTTCCGCTTTCTCTGCGCGCTCATGGATTTCATAGAAGCGACTACTACTATCGAGTCCCAACGCGAAACTGCTAACGTTGATGGGAGGTGTAGTTTTATGCTGCATTCGCGACGTGATTCTATGGTTTGCACCAGTACTGTTTTTACATTACATTACATTACATTTAGCAGACACTTCTTGACCAAAGTGACTTACATATGTCAGCTATATTACAAGGGATCACATTGTCCCCGGAGCAACTTGGGGTTAAGTGCCTTGCTCAAGGGCACAACGGTGGAAGCCGGGAATTGAACCGACAACTTTCAGGCTATTGCACGCTAGCCCAGCTCCTTAACCACTACACTACCACCGCCGCGTTTCTCGATGTTGCGGTGTATTTTGTAGACAAACATTGACATGGTTAGAAGTCATTCGCACCAGTGCGCCTAAATATTTTTTTGCACTCGCACGTCATCATTTTTACTCGCATATGCGAGTGAAATGGGCGCACTGTAGAGCCCTGATCAAATCTGCCTTCTACATCTATGTTTTTCTGACTCTCTCTCTCTCTCTCTCTCTCTCTCTCTCTCTGTCTGTGTATCTTGTGACTTCAGGGCTGTGTCACTGCCCTGGCCAGTGTTTGAATGTGGGCAAAATGTGTTGTGTTCCCATAATGAATTATGCAAAGCTGTGATTCATCATGGCGGAATGGGCCATGACCATGGCCATTTAAGCTAACCTTTGGCCAGAAGGGGAAAAAATAGCTGCACGTAGCATATTCCTGAAGAGAGGCAATGCAAGGTCATTTGATTAAGGGTATAATTGCAGTACAACATTATAAATATATACTGCCAGAAGACAATGGATTTGTTCAATATACCAACAAACTAATTCACGGTCACTGGGTAATTCACTGCCTCTGCTTCCGTAGACTGTTATAAGCGTATTGGCACTAATTGCTACACATCTCAAAGTCTATCGCTATGGTTAATTAATGTCTGTGATTTAGCACTAGTGGGAGTTGATGCAAGGCCTGTATTGTGTATTTTTAGACTAACAAATGGACTGTGCTGAAACCATGTGGCAGAGGCTGACCAAAACAGTTCCCAGTCTCCCCAACATGTCTTGAGTCATAGTTTCTTGGTTCTTAACAGTCAAACAGTATTCCCTTGAAGTCCCTCCCTCTGCATGCTTAGAGCATTACGTGAGCTTGACGTGAGCAAATGATTGGCAGGAAAATCTGGTGGCTGTTGTTGCGGCTGGCTACATACCCTGAAGCAAATAGAACATACTGGTTTTTTTTACACATTTACCTCTGTCAAGGCGTAAGATTTTCAATGCAGTTTGTCGGTCAAATCTATTGATCCTCCTACTCACAAAATACGTAGTCAAAAGTTTGGCCTATGGATGAACCCATAACATTGCTACTGTTGTATGGCATTCACGCCTGGTTTGCCCTCTAGTGTTGAAAGCAAGGATGTGCATTATTTTGCTGTCAGTCACACCCAAAATGAGTGTCATTGGAGTTCATGATATACCTTGTAGGTGTTTTCATGACATGCAATGAATTAATGAAACACAATGTAGTTTGTTTACCTTTAAATAACGGTTTCAAACCCATTATTTTGCTATGCAGGCTTATAATATGGAGAATGAACTTTCTGACGCTGCCATTGCACACCTGGGATGCTTAATATTACACTATGTAACATCGTTGATCGGGTAGGATCATGACCTTTTTAGTCAGTTTTTTATTAACTGGGTACCATCGATCATGTTAAATGGTGTTGAACCAAGGGGAATACAGTATATGTACAATACATGTCTTTCTTTAAGTAACAGCATCTTCATATCAGGCTGAATTTTGTAGATAGTAAAAGCCAGCTACACACTGATATCTGCCTGATTATGCCATTTTTGTCTACAATCAATGTATGTTTAAAGAACTCTCCCACTCTAGGTGGTGTAATTATAATAATAATAATAATATTAAGCTTTATTTGTATAGCACCTTTCATACACAGAATGCAGCTCAAAGTGCTTTACATTTGAAGCATGTAACAAAATAATAGTCAGTCAGTCATTATCAATCACATTTCTTCATTGCTGGGGCCGTTTATGATCCACTCAGCAACATATCAAAAATATACAAAATGACTGGCAGCCTTAACCCTCTTACCCCCCACAAGCACGCCATATGGCAACTGTGGCAAGGAAAAACTCCCATATTCCAGGAAGAAACCTTGAGCAGAACCTGACTTAATAGGGGGAGCCCATCTGCTTCTGGCTGGCTGGTGTAGCAGAATGATATCACCAAATTCATGTTTGCAGGTCTACAGAAAGTGCCCTTCTAGTCTAAATTATATGTAAATAGGAGGACAACTTTGTGAAATAATGTATAATCTGTTCTGACTTAGCCTTTTCTGATGTAGCCTATCTTTTTATTGTATCTTTTTTATGCCCAAAAAATGTTGGTCACCCATTGGTAAGCACTAACACTACGTCAACAAGGTTCAACCGAATTGGAAGGTTGATCAAAACGGATTTTTATCCTTAGCTTCATATAATTTCACATCATATCAGAATATTCTTTTTTGCAGTCATTCCAAACTGTGTCCCTGTCACTTGTGCAAGTTGATAGACTTTTTCCCAAAACATCAACATGCTGGTTACTCAAGGCAAGATAATGTGTGTGTGTGTGTGTGTGGGGTGGGGGTGGGGGTGTGTGTCCTCAAAACCCTTTGATATCAATGATGAAGGACAGTTTTGTGTCCTCTGGCTAAATTCCTGCTATACATTATACATGCAAGCAACTTAGAGGAAGACTCCCTACTGTTCCCCTGCACCTGCACCCTCGACATGGAACAGAGAACGCGTCCAGCTGCTTAGGTCAACCCCTCACTCTAAGGATATCAGATTTATTGCTTTGTCACAGAATATAATCTAGCCTCACCTCTGCCTATATGAGAATCTTTCATTGTCTATGTATTATTAGTATATTATTGAAATAATATGATTGCCATATCAATTTAGGCAGGAAATGCAAGGACTCATACCAAAAGTGCTTTTTCACTGACACACTGTGGCAGTGTTAATTCTCCTGGGTGCTGGGAGTGTTTGAATCTGCTTGTACAGCAGAAGACATCATGCTGCTCGCTGTAGTTGTGGTTTAATTTACTGGGGATCAGGCTTTCATTCTGAAAATGTGTCCTGGGATCAAACCTAACTTTGAGATGAAAATTCTGAGAGAATCCCATCTGCTCCTTTTCTTCCTTTCTTTCCTCTCTTTCTCTACACACTCACAGTAATGCTGTGCTATAGGGCAGTGTCAGCATTTTCGTAGATAGGCGATAAATAATCTTCTACGCATGCGCGCACATACACACACACACACACACACACACACACACACACACACACACACACACACACACACACACACACACACACACCTTCATTTTCTATTCTATGATATTTCTTAAAAGCAGCGTTTCGATCAAATGATGCCTGATGAAGATCCAGGGTGATCGAAACGTTGCTATGTTTTTAAAGTAATAAAGTTTATATTTTTGGAGCAATTGCGGCGTGCAGACCACACTTCTTCCACTGTCTGACATTATTGTCTGGCACCTGCGGAAAACATTTCTTTGGATGTGCGCACCCACTCTCCAAAAAGTCATGGCCATTTCAACACAACCAAGCAGTAGAATGCAAGCAAAACAAGTTTACCATATTTTATTTGAGTTAACCCTATGGTGTTATGATGCATGGACACATTATGACACACTGTAAAAACAATTCACTCACCCATCCAAATAGTCATCCACACACTTCACTCTCTAACTCAGACACACCTCACATGTGTAGCCTACCTCACCCCTCACTCAATTAAAGTTGTAGCCAGACTGTTCGGATTAATTGCCAGTTAGCAAACTCATTCAATTCCAACCAGTATTCACTTTTATTTATCCTCAGTAAGAGAACAAAGGATACTTTGTTCATCTTTGGGCTCGTGATTTAAAGTAATTTAAAACTTTTTCAATTAGTAAAGTATGATATAATGATAAGAATGATATTGAAAGCATAATTGATGGCATATTAATATGCGGTTGCATAATATGACTTGTTTAAGACTCGAAAAAAATAAGGACTTGGACTTGGACTCAGCTTTGGTGAGACTCGACTTGGACTTACAGTACTTGAGACATTTCTGTCTGAACTTGGGACTTGACTTGGACTTCAGTGTTAAAACTTGAGACTTACTTGTGACTTGCCAAACAGTGACTTTGTCCCACTTCTGATACAGTTAAGACAGGCCCTGTTTTGGTAAGGAATCATTGATCTGATTCACATGACGGTGTCCTCCCAGATTAACATTATCAAACTAAATAACCTTAAACCCAAACACACAAAACAAATGTAATAGCAAGCAAGTTACATTCCTTGGGCAACCAACATTCTTAAATCAAACTGACTAAAACAAATAAAAGTCAAATTGAACTGTAGGAAAGAAATATTAGCTTGTGACCTTGCAAAACCTCATTTGATGACCTGAGGATTTGAAGTCCACATGCTCCTCAAAAGTGGTAAAGATAGCTTAATTTGTTTAACCAACAAGTCACATAGGATATCTATTTGGTCAAAGTATCCTTGTACAACCGGCTATAGCTAACTCGTAGAAAACCTATATTAGCTACATATTTAATAGGCTCATTCAACTAGATCCAGCGTTGCACAGATCTGGCTCAACATTATGCATACTGAGTTGAACACAATGCATGCTGGTTAGAAATGTTGTCCAACTTCCTTATGCAGGACAGAAAGTCACCTGGTGGCATTAAGCCCAATATAGAAGATCTGAAAACTTTGGTTTGATTTTTTCATTCCATTTTTTATTCCAAATGTAAAAACATAAAAATATATATATATGACAATATTAGACAACACAAAATATCAACAAAAAATCTCCATCTATTATTCATAACTCTAGATTGAACATAGCAGTAAAATGTCAGGTGAAAATACCAATGCACAACAGAAAGATATATAGGGAATGGCAATCTTGACCTTCAATGATATTTTAAAATAACTTTTGCCCGTAATAAGTAGCTTTTCTCAGCTATACACTAGGCCTCTATAAAAACACATTTCATAACATTGAGCAAAGATTTGCCAATTTACCACCGGTGGTATTTAATGCAGTAAACCCAACACATGCCAGTGAAAATCTTTATTCCTAATATTGCGTCTGCCACAGGTCATCTGTGGACCCTTTATGTGATCTTAAACTCAGCGGTAGAAGAGCAGCACAGCAGCTTCAGTCATCTCTCTGGATGCACTCCACTCTCTTCCTGTTCCATAACCATTCCAGTCAAAGCATGGGAAATCACCACACTGACGAGGAGCAGCTTCAGGGAAGTGTCCCCCTCCACCAATGCAATACTGTAAAATAAATAAAGGGTTACTAATAATGATAAAATGCTTAAACTGCAACTGTGACAGATATAGCAGATTCTGGCCTCACAAAGTTGGATGTGGTATACTATTTACTATGCACATTCATACATCAATGCTGGAGGCTGCCATACAAGGCATCAACCTGCACATTAAGAGCTGATTGGGGTCCGGTGTTGTGTTCAAGGACACTGACAATGTCAGATGGAATCAAAATGAAACCAGCAACCTTATGGTTGGCGAAGCACTCCTCTACCTCCTGAGCCATTTCTGCCACATGGTATTTGACAGGTAATGCATGGTAAATGCACCCTTGGCACTATCTATTTGTTGCAATTCCAATTATTAATTTCAAGGACTCAGTCTTACACTCTTCACAAAATGTTAAAGGCATGCCTGGCCCTACAACAATGCAAACCACTAATTTCCAAGATAGTGAGTTTCATTAAGTTGTCATATAAATTGATTAAAAAAAACACACACAATCTTTCACCACATTCAAGATTATCTCACTTGGTGTCAAGTGAGACTATAAGCAGATATGCTTGTAAATTAGACATTAATGGTTTCTAAAACAAAGTTGTGCTGTGGTCATCCTTACAGTTTCAGTGTTGCACCCAGTGGGTCTGACTCCAGAACACATGGCCATGGCTGCCCTCTCATTGTTGAACACTCTGAAGGTGACGTAGCCAGGAATGAATTCATCTGGGTAAGTAAAAGCATTACATTAACATCCATGACATGTAAGAATGTATAAACTGGCATTGTATGAGTTGTAGCCTACTTTACTCTATTTTGTGAAATGTTACAATTACAACAGCTGCATTCAACATAGACACCTTGACTATTGTTACATGGGTACTGTAAACCTAAACAATAAATTAACAAAATCGTTTCATACTTCTAGCATTTGGGCCATAAAAGTTTCTTGTAGTGGCAGCATTTCCATAATCATACACCACAGGAATAGATGGTCCATTGTTGGTGCCACACGCTCCAATGTTATACCTCACAGGATAACGCTGAAAACCAAAGGTGATGAAAGACAGACATTTAAGTAAAGATTGTTAAATAACTTGATATGTGTCTTGGTGTCTATGTGAGCACAGGTGTGTGTGAACATATGATCTGTGGTGTTTTATGGACCTTGAAGAGGTGGTAGAGGTTTCCTCCATAGAGAGTCAGAAAGCTTGTCTCGTTGTGGTATCGCAGGATGGGAGCAATGGTCCAGTGTTGCAGTGGAATATTGTTAGGAACATGCCAAACAGACACATCTTGTGCTATGATATCATAGTAGCCAGGATTCTGTAAAGGACAGGTAAGTAAATCTGTATGTCCACATGAGTGAAATAAAATCTAACAAATTACCCACATTTTCTTTCTAATAGTAATAATTCTTGAGATGAAGAGTTCAGATGCCAAAGCCTCTAAACGTCACCTCTGTCAAAAATGAGATAATGATGAGTGAATGCTCACCCCACATAGTATAGGCCTACGTTAATCAAATAATTTGGCTTCAAAACCCGCTAAATACCACTTTCTTCCTGGTCTGAAATGTCAATTTTTATAGGCAAAAAGTTATAGGAGCCTGATAAAAAATGTTAATTTAAAAGAAAAGTTGTCAGACGGATTTAGAGGGTTTTGCATCTGAACTCTTCAGATAGGAATGTGTATGTTGCAGCGCCAACAATGGACAGAATTTAACTAAATGTGGCTTGCTGAAAATGTTATAATGATCCTTTGAGAGGTTGGTGAGATATTGTGAGTATATCTTATAAGTGATAATTTAGCAGTATGTTTATTGGAGGGTGGCTCCCAGGGACAAAAAGCTTCTGTTCCTTATCAGCATATCCATGCATACCAGGTTTCATGTGTCCTGGTGTTCCAGTGTCTTGGGAATCGTCGACTGAATGTCATGAATCAATAAAAATACTGATGAATTATCAACATTTATAATTTTAAGCTCTTAGAAAGCCTCATGCAGACGGCAACTAACTAGAGGTTACTATTCATTATACCTTGTAGTCATCACATGTTGCACCCTCTGCAGTCCCAAAGGTGTTCATGTTGGCCCATGTACCCTCTCCATCAGGGCGGTTGGGATTGCTTCCCTGCTCACTGGACCACCGGTCCCCCACAGTGCATTTCCCATATATGTTGTTCTCATGCACACTGGCTACCAGTGTCCATCCACCACCTTCTGTGGTCATGTCACAGTAGGTCTGGTACACGACCCCATTGGAGGTGGTGAGGTAATACAGACCATCTGAAATGAAATCATGCAAAAACAATTAATACCCTTACTTTGAAATACCTAATATGTAAAGGTGCACATTGTCTTGAGGATACAGCTTAATTTAGCTCATAGAAGGTGAATTTTAATCAATAGCACAACATAATGAGCTTGCCTTCTTGAACACCATATTTCTGTTGAATATCTCTGCAGCTACGTCCAACAGCGTTAAATTTGTTCATAATTTTCTGCAGTTCATGATTTGTGTTGCTCCTGCTGATATTGATTCCACGGGAATTTGGATTCTCAAGGTAATAGAAAGCTCCACCTGCCACAATAGAAATGACATGTGATCACTGTTGGTCAGCACTCTGTGTTCAATAAGTATGTTATATATCTGTGTCCAGGATATTTACATATGGACTAACAAACAAAACACTGTCATAGTCAGAAATCAGACACTGAATTATACATCAGCATAAAAACTGGGACACACTTTCTCTTTCTCACAGTTTGCTCAACAAGTTCAATGAGCTTTTTAAGCTTGCTTACCTGGACGACACTCGACGGGCTGTGATGACAGTGTAAGCCATATCAACAAGAGAATACCTTGCAACATGTTTGTGAGAAAAACAAAATGTCCAAGAGAAAGGCAGCTCGCTGTAAGATTGACAACAGTGTTGTTTGCTGCAATGTTTACAAAGTTAACAAAGCAAAAAGGACAATGAAAGACTATGAAGTAAGATTTTGGTCTGAGGCGTTTTATACTTTGTGGTTAGCTATAAAAACAAACAAACTCAGGAGCAATTAAAGCAAGACAATCTGTTGTAAAATAAGTGATAAGGAAATAATAAACAGATAGATAGATAGATCCTTTATTGATCCCCAGGGGAAATCCAAGGAAAACACCCACATACACGTGCACACACATGTGTCACAAATAGTCATAAACAAACTCAGGAGCAAGTAGTCTTTGAGCCAGACCCCCTGATTTTGGTCAATCGGTACAATTCAATATGTCTATGTCTAGAATATCTTACAGGTGAATGGGCTAAAAAATGTAACAAATAGATATCCCCACAAAACTTCCACCCCTCACTGCTCCCTGATCGCCACTGTAGCAAGGCAGCTCACTGCTCTGGGTTAGTGTGTGCTTCACCTCACTGTGTGTTCACTGTGTGCTCTGTATGTTCACTAATTCACGGATGGGATAAATGCAGAGACCAAATTCCTTGTATACGCAAGCATACCGGTACTTGGCCGAGAAACCTGATTTACATTTACATTTTACATTTATTAAACCTTAACACTGGATAAAGTCAGGTTCTTCTTTTTGTGTTTCCTTTTGGACATAATTAGAGTGAAGTGTTATTACAGTGGGTGTTTTAGCCATTAAATAAAATCTACAGTATAATTGCCTTATTCTCTGAACTAGAAATCTCCACTTCAATTGATATGCTCATATGAGGATGTTATAGAGGAGGTTGTTCATATATGATTTGTGATGTATGGAAAGTAAACAAAAGGTATGGAATATATAATGGGGTTTTAGCAAATGTATGAAGACATTCTTAAAAATACAGCATTACATTAATACACAGGATTAGATGTTAAAATCCCTTATGTCACCAAAATGAAAAACAAAAAGAAGAATTTTGAATCTGACTTAATCTAATGTTGTCAAATGTACTTGAAATGTATGCAAATTATTGCATATTTTATTAGATAATGGATCATTTACATATGTATACATACTATTTAAAAATGCTTCCAATACAAAAAAATGTTGGCATAATGTAAATATTCAGCTGCAGAAGTTTTGTGGGGATATCTATTAGTTAATTGTTAGCCTATTCATCTATATCCCCTTATAAGCATAATAAACATAAACAGGGTGATGACACAAAAAGCTACTACCAATGTAATGCTATTACTTATTTTCTAACTCTAGGGTAGTATACCTTGCCAAAAGCCCATATGAAACGTATTCCCCTCAGATGGTACCAACCAACCCCTCTGGCTCAAGGACTAAAGGACTCAAAACATGTGAGCAATTAAAGCAAGATAGTCTGGTATGGAGTCAAAACAACGCCATAATGTGGTAATATGGTGGCAGCATGGAGGGGAGTGTCTCCAGGACGCTGGTTTCACTGTTAAGCCTTCATGAGGTGTCGTGGGCCTAACTTAACGAAACATCGGTGAATGAGGGTGCCCACTTGATAACCCCAATGACATGCCGCATACTATATACGCTACTGCTGTTGGATAGGCCATTTGTATTGTGCTTGTGACCATTTGTTGGCGGATTTGTGGGTAGTGTGCTTTTTAAAGTTAAACTTGAGCAGGGGCTTCTGAATGTGTTTTTACCTTGGATTTTGGCACAAGGGATTTTAACATCTAATCCTGTGTATTAATGTAGTGTGCCCGTGAAAAGATATTCACATGTGTAATAGAGTTTTCTCTTTTTGTGTGCAAAAAAATGCACTTGTGCACTTGTGAAATTTTTTTTAGTTTGAATGTGTGTGGAACAGCTTTATAGCTACAGGCAATAAAGGAACGTTTGTCTTTGCACATACAATTAGCCAGCAATTGGGAGAAGTGCAACATATATATATTTAGTGTGCAAACTGTAGCTATAAAGCTGTTGAAAACACATTCAAACTAAATCCCTGTGGACAAATGTTTTTCACAAGTGCACAAAATATTTCTGCAGGTACGCATGTTTTTTGGACACAGGTAAATTCATTCCACAGCTACAAAACGGTTCTACACTCACATAAAGGGTCCACAAATGACCTGTGGCAGATGCAATATTAGGAATAAAAAGTGGGATGCAACATTTTCACTGCCATGTGTTGGTTTTGCTGCATTAAATACCACCGGTGGTAAATTGGCAAATCTTTGCTCAATGTTATGAAATGTGTTTTTATAGAGGCCTAGTGGATAGCTGAGAAAAGCTACTTATTACGGGCAAAAGTTATTTTGAAATATCATTGAAGGTCAAGATTGCCATTCCATATCTTTCTGTTGTGCATTGGTATTTTCACCGGACATTTTACTGGTATCTACTGCTATGTTCAATCTTGAGGTATGAATAATAGTTGGGGATTTTTTGTTGATATTTTGTGTTGTCTAATATTGTTATATATATATTTTTTATGTTTTTACATTTGGAATAAACAATTGAATGAAAAAATCAAACCAAAGTTTTCAGATCTTCAATATTGGGCTTATTGTCACCTGGTGACTTCCTGTCCTGCAAAAGGAAGTTGGACAACATTTCTAACCAGCATGCATTGTGTTCAACTCAGTATGCATAATGTTGAGCCAGATCTGTACAACGCTGCATCTAGTTGAATGAGCCTATTAAATATGTAGCTAATATAGATTTTATACTGAGTTAGCTATAGCCAGGTTGTACAAGGATATTTTGACCAAATAGATATTCTATGTGACTTGTTGGTTAACCAAATTAAGCTAGCTTTACCACTTTTGAGCAGCATGTGGACTTTCCTTGACTATCCCTAACAGAAATGAGCTACTGTAGGCCTGTTGATGTGGTAAGCAGAGTGAGGGTCCTGCGTCACAATAGAAAGAATAAAAAAATAACAAAATGAAGACAGAAATGAATAAGGAATGGTGACCTTTGTACATGAATGGATATTTTTTGACACGTGAAGGTGTGTGTATGTGTGTGTGTGTGTGTGTGTGTGTGCTCATGTGCACATGCATGTGTGTTTATAACTTCCTTTTCCTTTAAATACTTACCGACACCAGACTATGGAGTCAAAACAATGCCATCAAGACAAAACACTTCCAAAATTCGTGTCTGTAAAATATTTTGTAGCTTTGTAGATCCAGTTTGCACACAAAAGATAGATGTCACACTTCTCCCAATTGCTGCCTAATTGTATGCGCAAAGACATAAGTTCCTTTATTGCCTGTAGCTATAAAGCTGTTCCACACACATTCAAACTAAATCCCTGTAGACAAATGTTTTTGACAAGTGCACAAAAATACTGTATTTCTGCAGGTACGCACTTTTTTGCACACAGACAAATTAATTCCACAGCTACAAAATGGTTCTACACTTGTGCAAATTATATCCTCGAAGACAAAACTCTATTACACATGTGAATATCTTTTCACGAGCACACAAACTTTATGGCGTTGTTTTGATTCCATAGTCTGGGTCTGGTGTCGGTAAGTAATAAAAGGAAAAGGAAGTTATAAATGCACATGCACGTGTGCACACACACACACACACACACACACACACACACATATCAAAAAATATCCATTCATGTACAAAGGTCACCATTCCTTATTCATTTCTACGGAACCCTAGAGGGGTCATTGCAAGATATTTTTTGGTATAAATCCAGAAAACGTGCGCTCGTTTTACACACACACACACACACACACACACACACACATATCAAAAAATATCCATTCATGTACAAAGGTCACCATTCCTTATTCATTTCTACGGAACCCTAGAGGGGTCATTGCAAGATATTTTTTGGTATAAATCCAGAAAACGTGCGCTCGTTTTACTAAATGGTGTACACCAAAACTATCTTGTAATGACACCTCCTCATTTCTGTCTTCATTTTGTTATATTTTTTATTCTTGCTATTGTGACACAGGAGCCTCACTGGTTGAGTACATGTTCTGCTTACATCAACAGGCAGCGTCGGCGTTAGGGGCGGGCCATAGGGGGCCAGGTCCGCCCAAACGGGTCACTGTGCCCCCCCTAACGGAGTGTTCGCTTGACATACAAAAACTAAATATTATACTGTTATGATTTAAATTTAATCTATAGCAACAGGCCTAGGTCTTTGGCATTTGGGTCAAGAGTGGGATGGCTTGCAGAGGCCATTAAACTGGGGTCCACTGTGTGCCCGGTAGATCTAAGCCCAGCTTTTTGTTGTTGCAGTTATGGTACATGTTTATTACTCTACAGGCTGGCCACTGTTCTGTCAATGATACACTACATTGAACATGCACATTTGTACACGTCCATGGAACACTGTTCAATGCTTCACTAAAGGGAAGAGGAGAGATAGATTACTTCAACCTATTCTTGCACGGCTATAGTTTTTTTATATTACTTTGTCTACATTATTCTCTTATATGTCCATATTTATTTTATGCTGGTCTCTAGACACTGTTGAACTTACTTATTTGCACCATCACCATGACACTCACTCTCATAGAGCACCTTACCATGCATACAGAATCACAGGCTCAGTCCCTGCCCTGTCACTGCAAGAGCCTCATGCTTATTTATCCTTAAGCACACTATGTGGATATTTGATTTAGTATTTTTAGTATTTTAGAATACTGTCTTTATTGTTTTCTGCCGTACTGTAAGTGCATGTTGTGTGTGATGTCTATGCTACTGAGACCTTTAATCTTTCCCTTGGGGATCAATAAAGTATCTATCTATCTATCATTGGCACCCAGGTAACCTCTATGCATATGTTTTGTGTCTTTGGTGGGGGTGACTTTCTGAAAGCAGAAAAACAAAGTTGAACATGGGTGTCCATTTGTGTCTGGTTCAAGTATTCCAACAAACCAGGACTGATCTTTGTGAATATAGTGACACTTCCTGAAGAGACCTACGTAATGCTGTGGATATTGTTCTGACAGTGTGGAGCAATGTGAGTTTTGGATCCATCAGGCTTGGCAAAGAACAGGACACATATGTATGTTAGAGGATATGGCTAAACCAAACTACAATTATTTTGTGCTATACTGTAACCACACTTTTTGGATGGATATGTTTATGTATTTTGGTTAAAACTGGTCAGGTGCCATAAAACGTATCTGAGGAGGAAGTGTGAATTTGGCCGTGGATGTTTGCAATTCACAGCCAGGGGGCATGTTTCCCAAAACTATAGCTGCTAACCTGTTGGTTGGCAATGGGAAATTGCATTGCAACCATGGGCGGATTATGAACTTTCGGGCCCCTGGGCCCAGATGTATTAAGGGCCCCCCACTAATTGTCGTATATGTGGGAGGGGGGGTTTGGGGGTCCTCCCCCAGAACATTTTTAATTTGTTTGATGTGATTTCCTGTATTCTGGTGCATTTTGGAGATGGCCAATACTAAATTCAATCAGATTCATAGCCTACATCCTGATTTGTTGATATTGAGGCAATGATTCCATGCAAAGGCTTGGGCTTCAGGGCCTCCTGACCCCTTGGGCCCCTGGGCCTGGGCCCAGTAGGCCCATTCAGTAATCCATCCCTGATTGCAACCAACAAAGTTGGTAAGTTGTAGCAACTATGATTTTGGGAAACGCGCCCCAGATCAAGATCATCTGCAGCTGCAACTGCAGCCGCACCTCAGCACATGCAGTGAGAATGAATGTGGGGAATGTGGACAGGCCATCATGGGTGAGAGAGTGAGAGGACTTTCATTTCCTCCTTAGATAAGATTCTGTATGGATGATAAAAAAAATCCCCCTTCAGGTCATTTGGCATGGGTTGATGCAGGGCCTCCCAGTCAACCATGTTGAATTTCCTGATGAGGTTTACTGTACATTTCTATTTCACTTATCGTAATCTCCAGGGTGCGATTTGTAGGGGGGGGATGGTGAGGATTTCCCCCCCTCTGGTTTTCCTATCCCTACCTCTGCTAAATTATTTTTATCCTCGGTGGGGACAACATTTATCCCCCTCTGCCCCTAATGCTACTTCATATTAAAGCGCTGCAACGTGAGAACAGTCTATTAGGCTAGCCTACATAATAATCTGACATCAGAAATGCACCGTCACCGTCAGCACTCATGCTGCTGACACAGTGGCTGCGTGATAACTTAATTTGGCCTTGATCGTGCAGGACATTTCAGAATGTCGAGTGTGTAATCCATCATAAATGGCTAGTTTCAATGGAAAAGTTAGCTGGACAAATGAAAGAAAACGAGAAGGATTCAGTGAAGCATAATAATGTTTTAGAACCTTCAAAATTAGAAAACTGATGCAACTGAGATGGAGGACAACTACACGTAGAGTAGAATGTAGGCCTATTGTCCGAAGGAACTTACATTAAATGAGGAGATATTTGCTGAATGTCACAAAAAGTGTTACAGAAATTGCTTGGCATCGCTTATTCAATGGCTCTCTACCGAAACACCAGTAGTTTGCGGAGGACGAACGAGAAAGCACTCGTTTGATAAATCAGCCAGTAGGCTAGGCCTAGTAGACAAATAACTTTTAGAAATAATCTGTACTGCGAAAACGAATGTTGGTGGGTATTTAAAGTGGAAATGAAGCAGTGAGAACTGTGACCATTTTTTGGTTGCTTTTTCATTTTTGAAGATACATGGATTTTCATTAAACCCGATATTCAAGTAGTTTCACTGGAAAATGACATGTGAATAACGACTTTCGCCACTAGGGCGCAGCCATGTTTTGAAAATGCAGGCGCTTCGTCATCAGAATGGTTAGCGTTTGTTCGTGGATGTTTTATCCATTAGCGGACGTTCACTTTATTTCAATATGCCTACGCAAATTATGTTGATGTTTGTTTTTGTGTTTGTACAAGAACAAGGGCCGCTGTAATGTAGCCTGTAGGCCTATCAGAGACAGTACTTAATTAGATTTAACTTCAGTCGCAATAATGTGTTTGGATGTTCTCGCACAACTTGTGGATTACCGCGACCTGAAAATGCAGTTGCATCGTTGATGAATTGGTGAGTAAACTCGGGGGAGCGAACTTCTCATGTGTGAGTAAGATGTTTTTTTTTTTGTGATTGAGTAGTATCGATGATTGCATTTGTTTCGCTCAAGTACTAGTGGAAACTATTTGCAGAGACTTGCGAACCTGGTGAGAACTTGTTGAGGGTACGGTACGCTAGCCTATGTCTGACTTGTGTAGGCTACTCTGTAGTAGCCTAGGTCTGTGATTGTGACAGGCATGGTTTTGTGGGTAGATGTTGTTTATGGACTGTAGGCTAGGCGTCTGAGTTTTTATTTGTTTATGTAAGCTGACATAAAATAACAAGCTGTTCACTTTAAGTAAATAAATACACGGATGTGCTGCTTTTAGCAACCATAGATTTTAGGGTTCATGCTATGCTAGTTACAGTATGTGCTTGTTATGTTATGCTATGCTAGTACTGTATCGCAGCTTCTACAATGATAATACATTGCAGAACAACTGAGTATGGGTGTAAAAATGAGTGTAGTCTCAGGTGATCAGTGTAGTCCTCTAGCCTACCCCCTCCGCACAACCTATCAAGAGTGTGTTAGTTGGTTAACTGCTGTTTATTGGGCGTTCCAGTGTTTCGGCTCGGATGTCCCTCAGCGACCGCATTGAGACCTCCAACGTCTCGCATTAATGATAGCATTTGGGACGTAGGATTGGACGTGATATATCTATTATTTTGTATGAGATCTCCCAGGTTCATTTCCTAGCAGCAGACACTCTCCATGTGTGCCATGGCAGTGGACATAGGGACACAACCCCCATATAAGCACCACCGATGGTTTTCTGTGCGCTCAGATACACCTCTCTCTCGCCCTTACCAAAAAATCCTATAGGATTCTGATAGGACTAATCCTAAAGGATTTCTATCATATTTTGGAACAAACAAATCCTACAGGAATCCTATTGGATTTTTTAAAAGCACAGAACTTGATATATCCTATTGGATTTTTATTCCTATAGGATTTCTATTCCTATAGGACTTATTCCAATAGGATTTATTCCTATTGGATTTTTATTCCTATAGGATTTCTATTCCTATAGGACTTATTCCTATTGGATTTTTACTTCTAGTTCCCTAATGGATTTATGCACATGGTCTCCATAGACATTATGCAAAAGAAACGAAGCACAGTACAAATGAAATGGATGGTCATAAGTAAATAACATTTATTATATCAATACATTTTTAAAAAAATCAGATGTGAGTGTGTGTGAGTGAGCATGTGTGTGTGTGTGTGTGTGTACGCGTTCACTTGGAGCGCCTTCTGGCCAACTTTGCTTCATCAGCGCATTTCTGTGAAATGGCTTGCTTGACCAGGGCAGGGTCCACCCCAAATTTGTTGGTGATATAGTCTGAAAAACATATAGGAGAGAAGAGCAACACATGAACAGATTAATACACTGTAAATCTTTAGAAGATACAGTGATACACTGGCTGGAGCAGACACAAGGCAAACATGGATACTATAGCTTGTTTCCCCTTGTGATTTGTCGTTTAGCCCAGTTATTTCTTTGAAATTGAGCTCTTCAATTAAGCAATCTTACATGAGATGCCGTTCTTGAATGTCATTATTGGCATGGACGGATTATGAACTTTCGGGCCCCTGGGCCCAGATGTATTAAGAGCCCCCCACTAATTCTCGCATATGTGTGTGTTTTTTTTATTTTATTTGTTTGATGTGATTTCCTGTATTCTGGTGCATTTTGGGGATGGCCAATACTTTAATTCAATCAGATTCATAGTCTACATCCCGATGTGTTGATATTGATGATCAATTATTCCATGCAATGGCTTGGGCTTCAGGGCCCCCTGACCCCTTGGGCCCCTGGGCCTGGGCCCGGTAGGCCTGTGCAGTAATCCATCCCTGATTATTGGTACGCAAAGTACAGCCACAGGAACAAGGAACTTGCACAGAGTTCCGTAGTGCTGTACTTTAAGTACCAATAATGACATTCAAGAACGCCATTGAGTGTAAGATTGCGATTCAATAACACAAACGATATGAAATCTGACATGTTGTTGCTAATATAATGCTGCTGGCAGCTGGTTCATGCAGGTCACAGTTTCTGGTGTGAACACCACACACACGCACTGTGAATACACATTAACTGCTATGCACTGATAGCAGTCTAAAATAGGCCTTATAAGGAGTGAAATGGTTAGTGTGAGCACTGCATTGTACTGGAAACTATGGGAACACAAACAAGATACTCACTTAGTATGTCCGACGTCTTTGCAGAATTGAGCTGGGGCTTGGGCTGTCTTTCCAGAAAGGCATTAGACAGCTTCCCCGTATAAGAATGTGTGGCCAGGACCTGCCTCCCAAACACTGCCATCAATAAGTCCTTGGTGGCCTTTCTAGGGTCACTCCACTTGATGTGGGCATACTGGGTGGCCGTGATCTTCACTGTAGGGCCTATGTGAATCTAAAAATACCAAAATACAGAAAGAGAATAATGTCAGTAAGCACTATGTGTAAATGATCAAGCTGCAAAAAGCATGATGCTTTTTCTTTTCTTTGAATGGCTTCTGGGAACATAAGTGACTTTCACCTGGACTGGTGAGGGTGAGGGTGGTGATGTTGATGATGTTGTTCTTGAGGGTGGTGATGTTGATGATGTTGTTCTTGAGGGTGGTGATGTTGATGATGTTGTTCTTGAGGGTGGTGATGGGGATGATGATAATGGTAATAAGGGTGATCTTGATAATGTGGATGACGCTGGCTGAGTAATTTGATCTGTATAAAAAACAAACAAACAAAACAAACAGTAACAATTCAGGAGCTATGTAATACTTTTGGGCTAAAAAATCCTGACTTCGAGACAGGAACAGAATAGAAACAACAGCATTGACATTATGTTTATCTATGTTCAGAATACAGAAACACATACCTCTCACAGTACGCTCCAGGTTGATTATTTTCTCCCGCATCTCTAAAAGCAGACATCGCATCTCATTAAGCTGGTTAGCTATGCTGCTATCGGCTGCTGGGTTCTGGGGAGAGAGAGAGAATTTTCAGAAATCCCAGAGGTTGCAAATCTCCATCAGTGCACAGAAGCATTTAAAAGGCTGGAATTTACTTGTTGTAGACAATGCATTTGTGTACGCAGCATGGCTGCCATGGGTATTCTGTGGTTGTTTTGAGTTTCGGTTGCGCATGTCGTCGCAAGCAAGCATGACATGTCCGCAAGATGCGATACTGACAAGAAAGTGGGGGGTGATTGCATGAAAAAAACAGTGACGGCAAGATGCAATATTGACAACAACCCTAGGAATTTTCCAAATCTGCCCCAAGTGGAGACCTCCACTATTGTGCGATTTGACTGTGTAATGCTGCAACAAGTCTATACACAGAACACCGCGGGTCGCAGGAGGGTGCAAACGCTTACGCTTGGTCTAACAGCAAGTAAATTCCAACCTTTACTTACAGAGGTATTCTTATATATAAACTGTACTGATAAATGAGGTTATTAACGTACCACATCTCTGGAGTATCCCGGCTCACTCTCCTATGGAGCAAGGGAGAGAGATAAGTCCAAACCAAACCAAATGTGACATTATCAACACTCTGAGCTGAGCACAGACAATAGCAAATGTTAACTCTTCACTTACTTCATATTCATTTAAAAACTGCAGAGACAGAGCCTTTGTTAAATTATTTTTCCCCTTTAGTTTTGGATTTGTGTCCTCCTACAGCATAAGAAAAGATTGAACATTTAAAAAAAAAAAGACTTAACATTGCCCTCAGAAGTTAGATCAGAAGATCCATCAATTAAGGTCATATTTATGAGGCTATTGGCCTCATAACTTACCTCATCTTCCTCACTGCTGGCAGGTGAAAACTGAGCTGGGGGGCGTTTCTCTCTGAGACCACGGCCACGTTCTTCTGTGCCAGTAGCTGCATTTCTGCACCCCCTCTCCAGTGCTTCCAAGGCCTTCATTAATTTAGTTCTGCTCCCTAATGGAAAAAACTAAAACTTTTCATTCACCAACAAAATAAATTTGCTTTCATAATCCACCATTTCAATGGAGAACTAATTCATGTACAGTTAATTTCACTTTCATAAACAAGAAAAAAACACTGGCATATCGATGAAATTCACACACCTTTCTGGATAATCTTAGCGGGGCTGGTCTCATCCCGATACTGTACGTCACATATGTAGCCCACTTCACATAAGCCGTTAACAACTTTATTTTGTGGTAGCACATCCCATGTAGGGGGGTCCTCGATCCACTGAATTAACATGTACATTTTCTGCAAATGGAAGGGGTAGAAGAGGGATAAAGAGCCGTTGTATGATACTTACAAATGAAACAGTTTCACTTGGTACGCGTGCATTCCACAACTGCAACATTGTTGCTGTCGGTAGTTATCTAACGTTACACTTATAGATATGGCTTCATAGTAGGCCAATTGTTACTGTTGCAAATAACTACAAGAAACAAACACATCACGCAGGTAGATATGACAGTATTAGGCTTAAACTACTTACAATGTTTAGATTGTTAACCAACAGTGATGCTGATGGTATTTTTTTTTACGATAGCTGTACAACTGTTTACATAGGGACAGTAACTGGTAACTAGCTAGCGATGGCTAACTGTGCTAGCTAGTAATAACGTCGTCGTCATCGACAACATAATAAAAAAAAATGAACAGAGAATCACTTTTAATAGCCTTTATAGGACTGTATTTCTGTCCCAATTTCACTATAAGGATACATTATCTAAAATAGATGACATTAACGTTACTCACTGTCAACTGTTATCCTGTCTCCCTTCTTGACGGATAAGCGGAATCCAACTGCTACTTTTTGACGTAGTCCAGCTCGATACCTGCGCTGTGTTCCACTCAGCCCTCACGCGGGTGAGCCCTTTTTTATGTAGCTCAGTGGATTCCATGAATGGTGTGCCAAGTGGCTATAGCTGAGCATAGACCTACTACTAAAATTGTTTTTAAAAGCAAGTAGTAGTTTGTATTATTACAAATATTAACATTGCAAACGTAAAGAAAGTTATACTTTGTAGCCTATAGAGGCCCTTAAATAAACAACCATTTTATAGATGACATTTAGGCCTACTCTTATGTTCTGTATGGAGTTATATGTTAGCCTATAGACTCACTGAGCAATGACAGTAACCAAGCTAAATATTGTACCATAAAAACAATCAACAATATTTCTTCTCCTGGTAGTTTTCCAATGGAGACAGAAATGAATATGCCTACACGAAAAAAAGGCAGATATAAAAGGTAATTATGAAAAGCTGGTGGCATTGTTGTTTACGTTTCCTCATTCCAAAATAAAAGTTACAGTTATCAAATGGTATCATGTGCCATTCATATATTTAGATTTTTAGACCCTGATTTGCTTGATGAGGTTCCAAGGACATCCAAATGGAGACATTGTAACCAGGAGTGTGTTGAGGGTTCAGAGCATGCAGATGAGGACAATGGAGAAATAGACAATTCGGAGGACAATGGAGAGAGAGACAATTCAGAGATACTTTTGGACATTCCTACTTTTGAAAATCATCAATTAGCAAGTGATTTGCCCAGATTTTCCAACACAGACAAGTCTATGGATTCCCCTTTATACCCAGGGTCGGATGTGACATTGGCACAATTTATTGTCTTAATCCTAGCCTTTTCCCTAAGACACAGTTTATCTGCAACAGCAATTGAAGATCATCTGAAATTATTAAGCATCCTTTTACCAGCAAATAACATATTGCCACATTCTCTGCATGTATTCAAACAGCTCCTTAAAGACCCATCTGACACCATCAAATTACATTTCTTTTGCCAAGGTTGTGGGGCACATTTATCAACACAGAACACAAATTGCTTGACCTGTGGTGAGGAAACAAATAATGGCAATCTCAAAGAGGGTAACTTTTTTATAAGTCTTTCACTAGCCAATCAGATTCGTGACATCATACAGAGAGAAGGTCTTAGTGACTGTACAAATGCTATACTGGGCAAAACTGATTACAAACCAGGAGATGTGTCCTTATTGTGGAACTGTGACGGTGTTCCACTTTTTAACTCCTCATCCAATTCTCTCTGGCCCATTCGGTGTATTATCAATGAACTGCCCCCTGAGGTGCGTTATAAGAATGTTTTGCTGGCAGGAGTCTGGTTTGGACAGGGCAAACCTGATATGGCCACCTTTTTGCACCAGTTTGTCCAGGACATAAAAGACACCAATGCAAACGGCATTAAATGGGTCCATCCTGAAACTGGCATCTCTCAAATTTCCAAGGTTTTCCCTATTACTTGTTCCTGCGATGCAGTGGCAAAATGTGCAGTTCAAGGTATCCATCAGTTTAATGGCTCATATGGATGTGGGTACTGTCTGAATGAGGGAATGGTTGTGGCCAAAGGGAGGGGTTATACAAGGGTATATCCTGATGTTGAGGCTGACATGAGAAGTCACAAGCATATTGTTGAATGTGGGGCGAAGGCAGTTAATGAAGGTGTGAACCATGTCCTGGGGGTCAAGTCTGTGTCACCTTTAATCTTATTGCATACTTCTACCGGCTTTGATATGATCAAAAGCTTCACAGTCGATTACATGCACTGTGTGCTACTTGGAGTCACAAAACAGTTTTTAGATCTTTGGTTTAACAGCAAATATCATAGTGAACCATGGTACATCGGTACAACAAAAAACAGGATTGATCAAAGACTGTTGCCCATTACACCACCCTCTGATGTGCCCAGAGTGCCACGCACTGTGCATGTAGCACACAAATGGAAAGCCGCTGAATGCAGGAGTTGGTTGCTTTTTTACAGCCTACCAGTTCTACATATGATTTTGCCAAACAAATATCTAAAACACTGGTCAATGTTAGTTAACACAATATTTCTCCTTCTGAAAGACAAAGTCACAGAAATAGATTTGGCCAGTGCTTCAAGTTATATTAAAAAATTTGTTCACCAGATCCCAGAAACTTATGGAATGTGCCATATGTCCTACAATGTCCATCAATTAACTCATCTTATTTGTTCTGTGGAGTTACATGGACCACTATGGTCATCTTCAGCATTTGTGTTTGAAGGACATAATCAAAAGCTAACTAGGTTATGCCATGGAACACAGTCGATACCAAATCAAATAGCGTATCGCTTCAACCTACTTCAGTCTTTGCCAAGTTTACTTGAGCAGTCAAACAGTTCAGACGACATCACCCATATAGTACATAAGACAGTCAATGATTGGATAGATGGCTATCCTTTGAGGTCCAAAGCAGTAAGGTTGCAGGATATAGTTTTGTTGGGTTGTCCACAACACAAAAAAATAGGTGAAGTAGAACACTCTTTGTTAGTTCCAATATGGGGACCCCAAGATGTCGACCTAATTGGTGATTACTACCATCGCGCAGTTTTGAGGGGAAAAATATTTACAACAGAGGAATATGGAAAAGGGCATAAACATAATAGCTGTACTGTCGAGTTGAGAAATGGAGACCTTGGAGTGATAACTTCAATCATTAACATACATAAAAACATACCTGTCTTTCTCATACAGCTTTTTAGATCAGAAACAGCCCATTTTGTATCAGAAAGAGTGAACCATCTTAAATTAGTCTGCCCAACCCAAGTGAGAGTAGCTGTAAAGTACAGTGACATAATCCGTAAGGTGGTATTCATGAAAATTGAGAAAAAGGTATATGTATCACTTCAACCGAATGGTACAGAGATAGATTAAGATAGATTATTGTTTTACACATAATGTAATATGACCTATGTATGTATGTATGTATGTATGTATGTCTAAGTAAATGTAGGCTGTACGTGTATAAGTCTTTATAGATATGTTTGGATATGTGTGATTGTTTGTTAAAGGTATCACTTCAACTAAATTGTATGATCTAACTGCATTTGATGCAGTGCCATATCTCTTTCCTCACAACTGTAAAATACAAAAAACTGTAATGTAAAATACAATAATTGAAACTTTTTAAAAATAGAATACATTTGACATACCATGTGTAAGTCTTTATGTCTTTATGTCTGTGTTCTAGCTCAGTGTTTCTCAAACTTTTTCAGACCAAGGAGCCCTTTAAATCCAATAAATAAAGTCCAATAAATAAATAAATAAATAAATAAATCAGGGACCACCTGTTCCTGCTCCCCCTCCCCGAGCCACATGCTGCTACCCTCAGACCCCCACCTCTATAAAGTTTAAGGATATTCTAATTTTTTTACTGTAGTCCTATATAAATGACTTACCTGCCTGTTTGTATTCAGAGAACAATTAATCTCAATTCAACCACTGTCTTAGGTCTAATCACGTGCAGCATTTAATCATTATAACCAAAGGCATCAAGTTTTAACATGATATTCTTTGAAATAGTCTACTGTTTTAATAATAAATAAACTAGAAAAGCACTCAGAGCGTGCAGACTTAGCTCTGCCCAAGGGTCACTGATGCAATAAATTCCAGGTGTTCAGATCACCACAAAAATCTGTTTGGCCTGGGTTGGCCGTCTGAAAATTAAAATCCTTTCTGAACTTTCCAAGATATTATTAATTTAGGAAAATGGGCATATGACATAAAACGTAGAACAGAACTAGCAGTGTAGAATAGAGAAAAAAAGAAAGAAAGAAAAATAAATAAATAAAGAGGACCCCTTTTGCATAAGTTTTTTTTTAATTGCATTGAATTAGCTTTAGGACAACCTGAAGTTTACAGGACTTAACAGGGTAAAAATCCTATAAGAAATGTTGATCTTATTTAAAAATCCTATTGGAATTTTACAATCCTATTGGACAAGTTTGTAATCATATAGGACTGTAACAATGAACATACAAATCCTATTGGAATATCAAGAAATCCTAAAGGATTCTTACAATCCTGTAGAATCCTATTGGAAAAAATGAAAATCCTAAAGGATTTTTTGATAAGGGTCGATCATCCATTTCTCCTCCATAGTCAGGCTCTGTGGGGGGCACTAAAACTCCCACTGCTCTTACTGGCTCAAAAGCATAGGCAATTGGATGCCTGTCCTCATTGGTGGGTCTATCCCATTCGTCCATATCCATTTTGTTGAGGCAGTAAGATAACTGTGAGGCTATGATAGCCGCTGTGTAAACAGCATAGAATGTTGTACCAACCATTCTTGTGATGTCATCATTTTCTGAAAACAAAGATGGCTGCGCACAGCTGAAATTAATGCAACTTGTTTGTGCTTTTTTCTGAATAACGGGTCATATTTCTGACTTTATTTGTATTTATGGTATATTTAAATATTTACCTAGTGCTATAGACATCTGTTTTATTTGACTGCTTCATTTCCACTTTAAACTATCTAGCGGGTGTTTTAACAGCTGCAAGAAATAGAAGCTTCATGGTCTTTACTGTATGTTCTGGTTCGTAAATTATTTTCATAAAACTTCAAGTTGCCCTATAACTTTACTCTCCAAACTCTTCACTGCACTGTAGGCAATTAACTGACAGTATGATAGGCTATTTATTTTCTGTAGGCTACAATAAACACATTTATTTTTTCAACTTTTGCAATATTATGCACTTGGCTACTGAACGCAAATCAGCAGGAGAGAGAATGCACGTAGCCTACGCAGCGTGTAGCGCAATGTGTAGGCTATTTGGTTACCAACTAACACTGTTAGCCAATTCACTAACTTAAGACTTCAGTGCCATCATATACAACGTTTTTTTACACAACAAATACAGAAAGGATGTCATTTCAGTCATTGGAGTCATTTCAGATGGGGCAAGAAAAAGGTGAATTTGTATGCTTGTCAAAACGTAGTCCTACCCTGCATTAGAGGAGCTGATCATCATACCAAGCACACTCGCTGTTTAAAGTCATACACCACGGTAAACTAAAACTAAAATGTTACAAAGGTGGCAAAAACTAGATGTACCGCATAGCGGTACAAAATATGACCGCCGCTCAGTCCTGCACATCCATTCTGCGAAAATAAATCATATTAATGAATTTGTCTCCATCTTCTACTCCATCCCCCACTCTTGAAACTTTTGTGTATGCTTGTTTGGAATGTGTGTTTGCACACATTCTGCACACAAAGTAGCCTACTGGCGCTGCAAAGGTGAATAGATTTGTTTCTGGGCCAAAAAATCTGTAGCATTGTTATAAAACCTTTAAAATCTCTAAACAATCACAAATAGGGCAGTTCATCACAGTCCATCCATTGCAACTGGACTGATGAAAGGTACACCTGTAGGCTACATTGTATTTGGGAAAAGCAGAAGGTAGCAGCATAATGTATTTATTTATTTATTATTAAACAAAACAATCCCTGTCAGTTCCATGCAGTTTTCAAATGCGTTGCGAGACTGTTCATACACATTTTAACAGGCAAAGTTGAAGAGCTACTGTCCGTTATTGTTTGTGCAAATAATATGCTGATTCATGTTCCCTTGCATTTTGCAACTATGAGGTCCATGGTTAAGCTCAATCTTTTGACGCAATCTTGATTTTCACCCAGCCTAGTCCATGGTAGGCGCCCAAAAGAAATATTGTTTAATTTTGCGATTGAGATATCCACGCACTGGCGCCCCCCCCCCCCCCTGCGACGTGTTTGCCCCCCGGTTTTAGAGCTATTCTAAATGCAAAAATGCATAGAGGGAGTTATGACAAAACCGTGACTGTTAACAAACTATATGCTATATAAGGTAGGCCCTAGGCCTATTACACAACACAAATTGTCACTATAGGCTATGCTGGCGACCCAAATAAAATCTCCTTTGGAACCAATGGCTTACACCTTACAGCAGCGTTTCTCAAACTGTGGGTCGCGACCCACTACTGGGTCGCGGAGACATGCCAGGTGGGGCGCGAACTGACGTGAAAAACAGGAGTTTTTTTTTTTTTTTTTTTTTATCTAGGCCCACGTACCCGATGCGCAATGGACGCACTGTGTTATTCACAGGGAAGCGCTCGTGTCAAGGCAGCTTAGTTAGTCCCGACCTACATGAGATTTTGAACGTTGTTGTGAGAGTGGTGAATTTCATCAAAACCCGGCCCTTAAAAGCGCGTCTATTCTCCGCATTTTGCGAAGAGATGGTAGCTGAACAAAAGGCTGTACTGTTTCACAGCGAGGCAAGGTGGCTTTCCCGAGGTAAAGTGCTGTCGCGCGTGTTTGAGCTCCGAGTCGCCTCTTCTTGGAAGAAGGGCGCATGTTTGAATCTGCAAGCACGTTCACTAATGAACATTTCTTGACGAAGCTGGCCTATCTTAGCGATATATTTGATATAGGACTATCTTAGCGATACATTTGAGTTAAATATCCAGTTACAAGGCAAAGACAAACACCTACCTCACCTAGCAAATAAGATTACTGCATTCACCAAAAAAACTTGAGTATGGGACAGGCGCCTCGATCGCGACAGTAGCCTATTATGCCTTTGAGATTTCTGAGCGAAATCGCTGAAACGTCTGATTGGGAGGCACTCTTGTGATCCAATGTATTAAACAGTAGGCCTACATCACATCCCTGCAAAGTTTATTTCAAAAATATTTCCCAATCAGCAGTGCTCAGTATGACTGGATTATAGATCCATTTAATGCAGCATGTTGGTATTTCATTGAATATATTACAATGCTGTAAAATGGCCTATGCTTCCTAATATGTTGCTGGAAAACAGAAATATGTGTGTTATGTATTTATTTATTATTATATCTGCAGCACCAGCTGATTTTAACTCTGTTGAAGAGGATATATTTAGAACTTGTCATTATTTCAATAAATTTGACAATTTTAAGCTTGACCTACCACTTTCTTAGAGCGATGAGGGACAGGTGGGGCTCGAGAATGCCGCCTTGATCAAAGTGGGGAATGAAAAAAAAAGTTTGAGAACCACTGATCTAGTTTGTTAACTACCACAGTCACGAGTTGGGTCGCGATAGTCTATCATTTTTAAAAAGTGGGTCCCCAGAAAAAAAGTTTGAGAAACACTGCCTTACAGTATCAAGCTGCCACCTCTTGGCGAAAAGTTAATAGTTTCGCATATCAGTAGTAATACATTTCACGTAGCTGTGTGAATCACGGAAAGGGCGAATGAAGTGGACACTTCTAAATGGAACCCAACCCACTGTACAGTAGCTCAAGGTCTGTGGCTAAAGCAGCCATAATGAAAGCGTTATCATTGTTTGGATACTTCACACACACGTGTTTTTTAATCGCATAGACTACAACTACCAAGCTGGAATCAAAGCACATCGACTCCCCTCTCACACCCTAAACACGCACTTCGAACAAACAAAAAGCGCCTCAGTCTCACGGAATAGCCATAGGTAAAACTGTATCTGACCGGTGTAACGTTGGTACTAAATCATCCATCGCAAAGAATGATTTTTGTAGCACGTGCAACAAATATGTGTAGGTACAGCCCTGCCCTGAATACATCTCAACGTGCGCTCTAAAACATCTGGTTTAAATGGAGATGTAGATCATCACGGGTGCGTTAATAAATCTACATTGTGGCGAGTTGACACAAATTATTCACTTTGACGAATTTATGTAGTTTCAGTTACTTTACTTTGAGCCATGCTCTTCCTTACTTGAATCACCTTTGAAAATAGAGGATTGAAGTAGCCTATATGGGTGTTTGGGAATGAACGTTGACTCAGATGCTTTTTGAGACCTTGAGCAGAAATGTCCCAGCCCGGTGTTTAGGATGCATCATAGACAGGTTATCTTTCAGGTAGCCTATATATTTTCCATTAAAGAACCATCACATAACGTTAGCGAACGTGTTGTGGCTAACTCACTTAGCTCCTGTTAGTAGCCTAGGTTATGGTCATAAGCAAATGAGATGACAGTCGAAAGATACAATTAGTGCTGTTATCGATTTGCTTGGTAGCCTATAAACGCATTTATGGTTTTCTACAAATACATCAATAATCAAATTGGCCTCCATCACTCAACCATGCTAACGGTAACATTATTTTACCTACGTTCTGCTATTGATAGGATTAACGTAGCCTACCTGCAGTAAAAAACAAGCATGTCCGATAAACATTCTCAGATTTATTTCGGCTTCAAGAGGAAATGGGAAATACATGTCATGCAGAAATCATCCTACCCTTAGACGTTCTCTGCGGTAAACTACTGTAGCCTACAGTCTTGTCCTTGTAGGAAGCGTAGTGTCTTTCCAAACCACTTTAGATTAACTTCCAACAAAATTACGTCTCACTGCAACGATGCGCCATCTAGTGGACAAACGACTACTTATCGCCAATACTGGAAATGCAGCCATGATGATGATGATGAATATTTATTTTGGCATTCTTTTAATCCTACTGAATTTGTAATTATGTATCGGCCGTTCTAATACCGATAGTATGTGGGTGCCTGTGTGTGTGTGTGCATGTGTATATGTGTGCACCACCATCTACAGGCCAACAGTGACTAAATGTACACATAACATTACAAACTTATTCAAAATCATCCCCCCCCTCTGGTTTTTACACAAATCGCACCCTGGTAATCTCTATGCAAGATATTATACATTGATCAAATTGGAACAGAAGAGCTTTTAGTTTGTATGAAAACCATGAAATTAAATAGTAAGTAAGTCTTTTAAGTATTTAAAGATTTAAAGTAGTCAGTACATCTGATTTATTTTATTGACATTGCATCCCTTGAAAATTATACATTTTTATTTCACTTAATTTCTACGCAAGATAATATTAATCAAATTGGAACAGTAAAAGAGCTTTTAGTTTGGATGAAAACCATGAAATGAATGCCATCTGCAGCATTAGAAAAAGCAAAGAGGAAAGTTCTGGTGGTTAGTTTTTGCGTAGCTCTGTGCAAGCAAATAGACAAACTTCCTGGAGTATCAGAGTGAGAGGACTTTTCCTCCTTAGATAAGATTCTGTATGGATGATTAAAAAAAATCCCCCTTCAGGTCATTTGGCATGGGTTTGATGCAGGGCCTCTCAGTCAACCATGTTGAATTTCTTGAAAAAATTTCTACCTAGACTAGGCCTATAGTGACCTGACATTACAGATGAGAATGTGTTATGAAAACATGCAACTCATCACCATTTAAGTAGCAATTTTGGTAAAACTTTACTTGACGGGTGAGTTCATAACACATTCATAGCAGCTGTCATAAACTGCACATAAAGCATTCATGACTGTTTCATGAGACATCACTCAACATTCATACCAAACCTTTCTTGAATGTGGAAGACAGAACGACGACAACTTGTCAAAATAAAAGTCCAACAATCGCAAAGCAGCATTGCCGTTTTTGTTCCAAACCTCTTACCTGATCACGTCACATCTGATTCATAAAAAAAATATTTGTTTTATGATGTAACCTTTGCAGATAATTTCTTATCATTTGCTACTGGGAATATCCATTGTCCAACCGTTCCAGGTTAACAAATATGGGTCAGCTGAATAGGCTAGTTTACCTCCCAGTGTTAAACTCAGTGATTACGAATACTTCACAACTTAAAGTAAAGTGACATTCGATGTAAACTTCATAAGATATTCATGAAATATTTACAAAGGCTGGAGAGAAAAACAGCAATGCTGCTTTGCGATGGTTGGACTTTTATTTTGACAAGTTGTCGTCGTTCTGTCTTCCACATTCATGAAAGGTTTGTTATGAATGTTGTCATGTCTCATGAAACAGTCATTAATGCTTTATGTGCAGTTTATGACAGCTGCTATGAATGTGAAGTCAAGTAAAGTGTTACCGCAATTTTTAAATGGAACCCCTGGTAATACAAGATATGGGCTATATCATCTCGTTGAACTTTTCTGCCAAAACTGCTAGTGTCTTGTGTCTTAGTTAATTCATCCTTGCTCTCTACAATAAACCCATAACACAATTCTTTCTCGACACTCCAAAGAGTTAGCTGTCAAAACAGTATGTCAGTACATCTGATTTATTTGATTGACATTGCATCCCTTGAAAATTATACATTTCTATTTCACTTATCGTAATCTCTATGCAAGATATTATACATTGATCAAATTGCAACAGAAGAGCTTTTAGTTTGGATGAAAACCATGAAATTAAATAGTAAGTAAGTAAGTCTTTTAAGTATTTATAGCGCATCTGATTATCTGGGGCACGTTTGCCAAAACCTGTTGGTTGCAATGCAATTTCCCATTGCCAACCAACTAAGTTGCTAACAGACTAGCAACTATGGTAAAAAGGCATACCTCTGTTAAGGCTAATGGCCCTTTCCATTAGACTCGTAAATCATCGTACGCCCACCCGTAGAACATGTAGGAATGAGTTGCTAGCGTGAACGCTGGGGTTTGTAGTCTTTTTGGGAAGAACATGGATGCCACCAGGGCAGCAGCTGTCTCGTTGGTGCAGAACATTGGTCTAGAACACGAGAACACGTCCCTCATTCTCCCTTACTGGGTATGGCCAATGTGAATTAATAATAAAAACTTTTTTTAGTAACTCAATTTCGCCTATTTCATTTTCAACAAGTGCTGTCGCGTTTCTCTCAAGCCACGAGGGGCATTAGCAGGAAGCTAGTTGTTACTGTTTTGTGCTACATGTAGACTCTAGCTAACCGGCTGAAAAACAATTTGTTACATTGTATTGCGTGCAATGCATGAATTGGTGACCGGATTGAAGCAGCAATGTAATCTAGTGTGTAAGAGCATTGCATCGACATTAAAATGACCAACACAGTACAAATGCAAAGAAAATACATGTCATCTCATCTCAACTATGGGTGCAGCCATGTTTGTCGTAAGGTCTTACGGCCACCTTGGGGTACCCTCAAGTAGCCTACTCCGAGGTAAAGGGGGCGTGCCTGCGTGAAATTCCGCAAGAAAGCTGGATAATTTACACTTTCCAACTCGGGCAGCAGACTTACGAGTATAATGGAAAGGGCCATAAATGCCATCTGGCAGCATTAGCAAAAGCAAAGAGGAAAGTTCTGGTGGTTAGTTTTTGCGTAGTTCTGTGCAAGAAAATAGACAAACTTGCTGGAGTGACAGAATAAGAGGACTTTTCCTCCTTAGATAAGTTTCTGTATGGATGATAAAAAATATCTCCCTTCAGGTAATTTGGCATGGGTTGATGCAGGACCTCTCAGTCAACCATGTTGAATTTCCTGAAAACATTTCTACCTAGACTATAGTGACCTGATATCAGGGCTGCCAACTCTCGCGCATTGGCCGTGAGACACACACTTGATTAGTTTCACACGCCAAATCCCCAATTGCTCACGCTGAAGTGACAACCCGGTCGGTCAAATGCCTGAAAGATGAGTTTATCTATAGATCTACCTGTTGAGCCACTCGTGATCGATTTATGCTTTCAGAGACAGTGAGGGGCATATATATAGAATGGCTAGATGTCTTATGGAGTCTCCAACGGCATCACCGGCGGCCATTTTGTCACAGACAAGCTATCTGGTGGGCTCTGTGGTACCTGATGGCTCTTCTTCTACTAAAGGCAGAACAATGCCCTCAGGCTATAACAATGACACCTTCAGGTCACTACCTGTCATTACAGTGCACCATTGAAACACAATGTTATGAGTTAGCGAGCTGACTGTGGCAAGATGGCTGCGAGGTGCGGACGTCGACCTTCATTGGCCAGCAGCGTGGACGAGACATCTAGCCATTCTATATATATCTATGTTGAGGGGGTTCAAGAGCACCCCCTGTCTGTGGAATTTTCTAAATTTTCTCTCATTTGCGATGCTACTTCATAAGCCATCCCAGGCGCATTTCCCCGGCTTCAGGCATGCTTTGAGTATTTATTGAGTATTTTTCACGCTGAAGTGTCAACCTGGTAGGTCAAATACCTGGCAGATGAGGTTGAAACTAAACTAAACCTATACAGATATATCACACATCATGTGAACGAGCGGAATCTAAGCTCCAATGATATTAGCGCCAAGTTGCTGTGATAAATGGTTCGCGAGAAAATTAACATTGAACTTACATGTAATTTAATCATATTTGCATTTTGCACACAGTGCACACCCATTACTCTCGGTGTACTGCAATGTTTGATGCTCATTGAGCTCAATGCAAATCAAACCAGCTAATAGGCTAACTGAAATATCACCATGCCAATCTCTAGGTATGGTGAAGGGTATGTGATGATGTGGGGCTATTTTAATTCCAAGGCCAAGGTAACTTTATCAGGATGCACAGTATTCTGGATCCATGAAATAACTGGCCTTTAAAAATAAAAATCTGCCTGTCTCTATGGGAATTTAACATAGGGGTGGGAATACTTATGACCCCTGTATTTTAAGGAAGAACATTTATTTATTTATGATACATTATTCATCCACTAAGAAAATTGGTGTCCTTAAAGGTTAGATATTTCCTAATTTTTCACTTAAGGCATTAAGATCAATTTCCAAAAGTTGATTTTATATTCCTCTTTTCAGTCAACTTTAGCATGGGTGCCAATACTTTTGGCCATCACTGTAGATATCTCACTAATCCTTCACACAACACATGGCAAACCAAATATCACAATAAACGGCAAACTGAATATGAGAATATAAAGCATGCCTCTGTGCAATAAGTGGTTCCTGAGTAATCCGGTTTTGAAATTGCAACAAATTTCTACATAGTCTCATTGGGGCGAAATTATAATGTATTCTAATGTAAACTATTTGTCAGTATACATTTTTGTAAATTGCTCAGCCATAGATTATCCCACTATCATGGTTCTTATATTGCCAGGTTCCAGCCAATTTCACTGACACAGATACATATATTTCTATTGGCATGCTTCCTAGTGACATTAATGCAAAAATATGATGAAAATCAAATAATGAGACACAAATATTTTTTTCTTGATATAAAGCCTGACATAAGCCATATGCAAATATTCACATCATACTCCCAGATATGGGTACGTCCTGAAAAAGGAAGAGCATGTAGGCTATAGGCTAGATGGCCATTACAATGACCAATATCTTATCTTAAATGAACTAGCTGAATAACACAGGTGACCACTTCTGCATAATTTCATGGAGTGCTGAAATGTACACACATTTTTGACCATTTCGGAACTGTGAAATATAGCATATATGTTTTGTGGTTGTGAACTTATTGCAATATCACCATCCACCTGTGTGTGCATGGTTATAATTCTGAAGTGCAAAATAGTTTAGGCTACAGCCCAAATATTTCCATAAAAAAAGCAAGTCTGACCTATGAATGTATTTTGAAAGTGCACCCGATTGATGCATTTAAAAGTTAAAATATACAAACATTTATTAGGTTCAGGCCGAGGTCCTAGTAGTAGATCCCTTTGATACCAATGTTAATTTAACTCTGGGACCCTGGTCCCTACACCTGAGAACAAAAAAAAAAAAAAAATCCTATGTAGCCTACGCAGCAAAATTCAAATCTCACTCCAAGGTTTTTTGAAAAGTTGGCAGCCCTGCTGATATTGCAGATGAGAATGTATTATGAAACATGCAACATTCTTAGCCCTGATCACCAGTTCAGCAGTAGCATATTTTAAGTGGAACTACTACTAATACAAGGTAACATTACCCTAAGGACCACACCATTTTGTTGAACTTTTCTGCAAAGACTGCTAGTGGCCGAAGTCCTTTGTTTTGCCGAATTTTTGAGGATGCGTCCATGTATTCTGTGCGTGCTCGGAACACCCACAATCCTGTGCGAACATTTATGGAGGATTTACAATCTGTTCTAAACAAAGCAGTTCGCTATTTAAATGTAAAGGGGAGGGCACTTGTTAATGAGGTTAAGGACTGTATTTGCTGGTTGGAGTGGCTGGTTGTATTGCTCTGGCGTGTCTGTTAGAACACGAAGAATCCACAAAGCAGTCTTCCTTTATCTCTTTAATGTGCCTTCATTGGTTCCATACAATCTTCCAGAAATGTAATGGAGGCTATCTAAGTCTGGGTGGATGCCTTTACGTACAGTATAGTCCAGTCATTTTAAGCCAAAATAGGGGTCAAGGTTGAAAAAATTGCAACACAAGCAAACTTAACTGATTTTGAATCCTCAATATGTCCTGAGTAAGGGAAAAAAAGCCCCGAAGAATCCCAATAGGGGAAAGTTTCGAAAAAGACCCAAATATACCCTATTCATGCGCCTATACAGTATTTTTCTCACGTGAATAGGGGAAAAAAATTAACCTTCACATATCACCATGAAAATTACTGAGTTGATTACTTACATCAAGACAAACAAAAAATGTATTATAAGTTTTTTTAAATTGTTTGTTAACATGGGCAAACAGGGCATCATGTAATTATGTATAGCTAATTTGTATAAATATCACAACGGAGCTAATAGTCTAGGCAAAGGTCTGACCCAAAACTAATTGCAATAGAATTTATTTTCACATTTTTATATTTCAATTGGTGATCTTTACACCATAGTAAAAGACCATGAAAATCCAGTTGGTGGAAATATGTTAAAATGAGGGTTGTTTTATGCATTATTCTTCAGCAAATACTGACAAAACTGTAGAATACACATTCTAAAGAATATCTGACCCCATCTAACTTAACATGGAATTTTAGAATCTTGCATTGTTGAGGAACATTCTTTTATTTTCAAAGAGTGAATTCTTTTGGCTTATTTCAGACTGGTTTGTTGCAAAATTGGTGTCTATTTTTACATTGTGGCCCTTTGAATCAATGGAAATGGTTGTTGAATTTTTAAATAGAGCCAAGTGGGTTTTTTGCATGTAAGTGTTCCACAATGTGTAATCTGTACAAACACATAGGCATTATTCAGCCTAGGAAAGTGGTTTGGTGTTTACGTAATCTGATTTAGAGGTCACTGAAACATACAGTATATCACACTAAAGTATCAGTCCATCATTTTGCAAGTCTTATAGTAATTGACCTCTTGCCCAGGGGTGACTGCATAATGTCTGTCCAATCAGAGGGGGCTGTATGATGCCCCTTTACTTTGCACAATTTTTGTCTAAAACAATAATCGGACAGCACAGTATGTTTATGTTAGTGAATGCAGGAAAATTGTGAAGGCAAAGTTGAAGATGGACATGATCATGTCCTAATTCGACAGAAGGGTGCAGATGGGATAACTGCAGTTAGCCTCCAAGTGACTCTATTGTTGTGACATCTGGCAAAAATGCTATACTAATAAATATAGTTTAAGATTAACTAGATGTACCGCATAGCGGTACAAAATATGACCGCCGCTCAGTCCTGTACATCCGTTCTGCGAAAATAAATCACACTTCAATTTGTCTCCATATTTTACTCCATCCCCCACTCTTGAAACTTTTGTGTATGCTTGTTTGGCATGCCTGAGTGTGTGTGTGCGGCTGCACAGAAAGTAGCCTACTGGTGCTGAAAAGGTAGATAGAATAGATTGTAGAATAGCCAAAGAAGATGTAGCATTGTTATAAAACCTTTAAAATCTCTAAACAACCACAAGTAGGGCAGTTCATCACAGTTCATCCATTGCAACTGGATTGATGAAAGGTCACTCACACCTGTAGGCTACATTGTATTTGGGAAAAGCAAAAGGTATCAGCATAATGTTATTTATTTATTTATTTATTTATTTATTTATTTATTTATTTATAAACAAAAACATCTCTCTCAGTTCCATGCCGTTTTCAACAGCTATCAAAAACAAAGGTCATTTTTGGATGGATGGATTTTTTTGTGAATGTTTCTTCTTCTACATAAGATTTTAGTCATCTTTAGTTCATGTAATACTTTATTGTCAATGCACAAATTAAGTAACAGTAGTCTGAAACGTTATTGTTAATGCACAAATTAAGTAACAGTAGTCTGAAACGAAATGCTGTTTTACATCTAATGGTGCAAATAACTGACATGTACAAATGGGCCTTGATGAAATGCGTCGCTAGACTGTTCATACACATTTTAACGGGCCAAAGTTGAAGAGCTGTTGTCCGTTATTGTTCGTGCAAATATAGGCTGATTCATGTTCCCTTGCATTGTGTAACTGAGGTCCATGGCTAGTCTGGCTTTCACCAGACCAAGCTCAATCTTTTAAGAAATCAAAAAATAAATAGCGGGCAGATCAGGCTGGGTTCATCAAGCCTAGTCCATAGGCACCCGATATTGTTCACGCTCTGGCTATTCTAAATGCAAAAATGCATCAGGGAGTTATGACAAAACTGTAACTAACAAACTAGATCCTAATAGAAAGCTGTTAGCTTCCCTAAGCTACAGGTAGGCTTATAAGGTAGGCCTATTTACAACATAAATTGTCAATAGGCTATGCTGGCGACACAAATAAAATCTCCTTTGGAAACCAATGGCTTACGCCTTACAGTATCAAGCGGACTTAAACTGCCATATCGTGGCGAAAAGTTGTAATAAAATTCACGCAGCTCCATGAGTCAAGGAAAGCGCGAATGAAGTAGCCACTTCTAAATGGGACACACTACACCAGGGGTGGGCAACTAATTTCCCCAAGGGGCCACATGACAAACTGGGACTGTTGAGGAGGGCCGGACCCAAAATACCAAACTCAAGTCTGAACTCAATTCTGTTCAATTCTATTCTGTTCTTGTATAACATTAAGTAAATCGTTTTTGCTTACTACTCGTAAGAACAGATGAAAATGTGAGGGAGACAAAGGAAAAACGGCAATATTTAATATATGTCCAGTATTTAATCCTCATTCTCGAAAATTATTTTTTGACATTGACATGTTTTTTTTTTTCAGTTTTCAAAGACTGATTTAAAAAAGTAGAACAATATCTATATAATTAGATAGGCCATGAAAATGTGAAGGAGTCAGTACAACCATCGGCCTGTGCCACTATTTCATCAACACTCAGCAATATTTCATCATTAAATCATTACCATCATTAAATTAACTCTATGCAGAATTAGACTATGAAAATGTGGAGCAGACAATAGTAGGCTGTCATTAGTTAATCAATATGCACAAACTAAGAAAACTATGTAGGCTATGTTTTTGCTTTAACTTTATTCACAAAACTATGATTGGTCAACTCGCCCTGTGTGTTGAGCCGGCTGCTTTAAGCAACCTGTGGGTAGTAGCATCATACTAGTTCGCTAACATAAGCTTTGCCAATAAACTCAGACATATTTTGATTACAATGACGGGGTTAGGCTATCCATTTGTAAACTGTCTATCTGTCAGTAACGCTTTGAAATGAACACTTCGTATCGCCAACGAGCAGCAGTAGGAGTTCGACATTCTAACAACCGTTGCGGTGGTGAGCCACGCAGACACAGGAGACACAAAACTTTGAAAGGTTTACGCCGAAGTAAAGGTAACTGCATTGTGTCGACGCAGAAGCTATTCACCAGCACATCAGTGAGGGTGTTTATGTCGTATGCATCCATGCACAAATGTATAGGCGTAGAAATAGCAGTCGCTTTCAAAATAAAAGCAACGATATTGATTTGCGTGCATTATCTCTATGCTAGGCTCTTGACTACTGTTGTAATGGCTATTTGTCCTTTCGTTAACAAAACAAAATAAAACAAATCAAATGGCCATTTCCTGGCACCGTGGATTAGGCTTTACGCAGGTCAAGGAAAACAATTCAAAGTCCATACCAGAAAAGGCATTTCAATGTTGGTTTATTCACCATTTCAGCAAGTTACAGCCAGCAAACACAGCCTTCACCTCTCTGATCCCTGGTAAAAAACCATATGCCCCGGTGCCCTCTCAAACCCATCCCACTTGACCTACATATATGTAAATTTGCACCTGACGGCCCATTCAATTAACGCAAGCTTAATTTAAACTCCCATAATGGAAAACAATAATACAAATAATAAAGAAACATAAACCCAGTTTAAAGTTAACAAATAATGATAATAATAATTATAATAATAAATCAAGGATGTTAATACTAAAGAAAATTAAACCACAAATAGCTCCAACAACCCAGCCCCTAATTGTGAACATGAAATCCCACAATTACATTCAGCGTAAGCATAAGAGCTATTTCTAAGCTACACTACTAAGAATCTTTAGGTCTTCTTCTCTCCTCAGGGACACTTGGACATCTGAAACAAATCAAATAGATAGAGGAGGAGGAGGGGAAGAAAGAAAGAGAAAAACAGAGAAAGAGAGAAAGAGAGAGAGAGAGAAAGAGAGAAGAGACTTTCAGGGGACAGCCTCAAGGAGGAGACAGAGCTTGGTAACAGATCTCTCCAAGATGCTGGTCTTCGTTTGGACCCTCACAGAGCGGACCAAGCCTCTGGAGTCAGATAAGGTACTCAACACTCTGCCCATCATCCAGGATCCTCTTGGAGCTGTGGCATCAGCAATGGTGACAATATCCCCTAAACAAAAGCTCCTCTTCGGTCTCACCCATTTTTGTCTCTCTTGCATCACCAGTAGATATTCTGATGTCCACCTTTTCCAGAAGAGCTCGGCGATATACTGTACTTGTCTCCACCTTCTCCTAATGTACAGATCAGATGGCTCAAACAAACCTGGTGGCAAGATGGGCTTCCCTTTTAGCTGGAGGATGTGATTGGGAGTGAGCGCCTCCAAATCATTAGGATCATCTGAAACTCTTGTGATTGGCCTGTCATTTAATATCGCCTCTACCTCGCAAAACAGAGTCTGCAGACCCTCCTCATCCAGAGTTTGCTGCCCAACAACAGAGGTAAGTACACTTCGTACTGAGCGTATCAAGCGCTCCCACACGCCACCTTGATGTGAGGCCGCTGGTGTGTTGAATCTCCATTTCACTCCCTCTTGGACAAAGGTACTCTCCATCTTTGATTGATTTAACGCAGCCAGTGCTCGTCTTAGTTCTTTCTTTGCGCCAATAAAATTTGTGCCATTGTCTGACCTTATACTCGCCACAGGACCTCTTCTGCAAATGAATCTTCTGACAGCATTTATGCAGGAGTCTGTATCAAGAGAACATGCCACTTCAAGATGGACAGCACGGCTACTCAAACAGGTAAAGATTACTCCATACCTTTTCAGAATGGTTCGTCCTCTTTTTACATCAAGTGGTCCAAAATAATCCACTCCCACATCTGTAAAAGGTGCTTTGTCTGGCAAGACTCTCTCTTCAGGCAGGTCTTACATTTTCTGCTCACCCAGCCTTCCTCTGTAACGTCTGCATACTATACACTCAGAGATGATTCTTCTGGCTGCAGAATTGGCACTAAGGATCCAATATTTCTGTCTTAACTTGCTCAGCATGTGATTACGACCAGCATGTCCAAGTTGTTGATGAATGTGACGCAATATCAGCTGGGCAACATGCAGATCTTTGGATAGGATCACAGGATGCTTTACTTCCAATGGCAAAGCTGATTTAGACAGGCGACCGCCAACTCTGAGTGTGCCATCTTCCAAGAAGGGATCAAGACGATACAGGGGACTATCTTTAGACACATTTTTTGAGCCTTGTTTTAAAGAGGCAATTTCACTGCTGAATCTTTGCTTTTGTACATAATGGACTACTGCCCTTTCAGCTTCATTAAAGCATTCAAGGATCAAGCTGGATTTTCCAGATGTGGCCCTAAACCTTTTTAGCTCCTGGTCCACTTTGTCACATTTACCAGCCACAAGTTCCTTCCTCTTCCGACTCAAAAGCAAGAGACGCTCTTTTAGCTCTAGGAGCCAGGCTACTGATGTTCTGAGCTTCCTCCAAGAGGAAAAATAATGGATAAGGCGATCTGTAGGAGTGTCACTGTGCTTAACAATAACATTCACTATTGGCTCCTTCTTCACCTCTGGATCATCAACAGAAACCAAAGATGAACCTATGTCAAATATTGGCCACTCACTTCCAGGTAAAGACAGAAATTTGGGGCCCTTTAGCCACTTTCCTTGAGTCATAAACTCCTTAGCCGTCAGCCCGCGAGACGCTTCATCAGCAGGGTTGTCTTTGGTATTCACATATCTCCATTGCTGCATGTTTGTGGCTTCTCTAATAACTGAGACTCTATTGGCAACAAAAGTGTGGAAGCGACTTGTCTCATTTAAGATGTACTTGAGGACAGTAGTACTATCAGTCCAGAAAAATGACCTTTCAAGTTGTAACTGAAGCTCTCTCAGCAACATCTTATCCACACGAACGGCCAGCACAGCTGCAGCAAGCTCGAGGCGAGGAATGGTGACTTGTTTCAAAGGTGTAACTCTGGCTTTTCCTACAACAAATGAGATATGCACACTGTCAGTATTTTCAATCCTCAAGTAGGAGACTGTGCCATAACCAACCTGACTGGCATCTGAGAAATGATGGAGTGCCACCTTCACAGGTGTCCCAAAACTTCGAGGCTTCATGCATCGCTCCACTTTAAATCCACTCATATGCTGGAGGTCAGTGAGCCACTTAGACCAGCGTTTGGAGAGCGCAGATGGTATCGGCTCATCCCACTTTAAGTTCAGTCTGCACAGCTCCTGCAACAACAACTTGGCAGGGATAACAAAAGGGGACAAAAAACCAAGTGGATCATAAAGAGAGCTCACCACAGATAAAATGCCCCTCCTGGTATATGGCCGCTCTTGCACTGCTGTTCTGAAGCTGAACGTGTCGCCTTCAACACACCACTCCATCCCAAGTGCTCTTTCTAGGGGAAGCTGATCCTGGTCCAAATCCATTTCCTTTGTATTTGCAGCTCTGATGTCACTTGGAATTGATGCCAACACTTCACGACTGTTAGTAACCCATTTTTGAAGATTGAAGCCGCCCATCTTGCAGAGTGAAGCCAGTCCATGTATCAGTTGTATTGCGTCCTCTTCTGTGGCTGTGGACTTAAGACAGTCATCCACATAAAAATTACATTTAACTGTATTAATGACATCAGGTGAGTACTCACATGCATTGTCCTCTGCTGCTCTTCTCAGAGCATAATTAGAGCAGCTTGGTGAAGACACAGCTCCAAATAAATGCACCCTCATCCTGTATTTCTGTGCTTCATTGTCAACATCTCCATTAGGCCACCAGACAAAACGCAGAAAGTTGACATGTTTGTGTGGAACCAAAACCTGGTGGAACATGGCATGGATGTCAGCCATAACAGCAACAGGCTCTTCTCTGAACCGGAGGAGGACCCCGACAAGTGAGTTGGTTAAATCTGGGCCCTGCAGAAGTTGACAGTTAAGTGATGTTCCTTTATATGTGCATGCACAGTCAAATACAACACGGAGCTTTCTTTTGGTGGGATGATATACACCATGGTGGGGAATGTACCACACCTTTCCCTCTGAAACCTGTTCATCTATGGGTACTCTTTCAGCGTAGCCTTGCTCCAGCATGTTGTTCAAGAAGTCTGTGTATTCCTGTTTAAATGCAGTGTCTCTAGCAAATCTCCTCTTCAAGCTTTGAAGTCTTTGTAATGCAATGCAGTGGTTGTTGGGAAAGACAGGATCTTCTGCTCTGAAGGGTAAGTCAATGCAATAATGTCCATTTTGTAGCTCTGTTGTGTTCTGTACAATGCTCATGAATTTAATGTCCTCCCTTGACATCTCCAGTTGTTCATCACATGTCCTTTCATTAAAATCATGATTATACTGCTGTCTTAACATGTTCTCCAAGTATTCTACTGATATGTGATTAGCAGTTACAACAGTACAGCCTGTTTGGACATTACCTCCAGAGTCTCCACCACGAAGAGGCCCGTTTATGACCCAACCAACTCTTGTCCTTACTGCATAAGGTCCATCACATTGGCTGTTGATTAGCTCCCATGGTTCAAGTACTTTGGGAGCATCGGTGCCAATAAGCAAATCCACGTCGGAATCCACCTCAGGTAACTTAATGCTGCTCAAGTAGGTCCATTTAGCAAAATCCTCTTGACATGGGATATTCCCTCTTGACACTGGCATTGTAGCTTGTGTCAGAACAGATGGTAACTCAATAAAATCCTCTTGATCAAGACCAGATACCTCCAATCCAGATACGACAGTAGTTTGTACCTTTTTAATCTGCCCCATTGTCCTAAGTATAATGTTCTCTGTTTTGCCAGTTACCCCCAACCTCTTTGCCAAATTAGTAGTACAAAATGTACCCGAACTCCCTGGGTCAAGAAAGGCATATGTGTACACTATTTTGTTGCTCTTTTGGCTTTTCACTTTCACAGCGACAATAGGGAAAACAGTACGGTCCTCTTCTCCAGCCCCTATATGTCCACATGTCTGCTGTAAAGCAGGGCTCACAGTCTCTTCCTTTGCGCCATCCTTTTCCACATGCAGGACAGATGGATGCTTCCTATGGCACACTTGACAATCCAAACGAGTCCTGCAGTCTTTGCTTGTGTGTCCAAACTTTAAGCAGCCAAAACAAATCCCTTTTTCCTTTAGGAAGTGTATTTTGTCCTGCTGTGTCCTTGATTTAAACTGTGAGCATTTGTCCAGTGCATGGTTGGTATAATGGCAAAATATACATTTTATCTGCTTATCTGGAATAGGAGTGAAATTTTTTCTGTTATATTTATCTCCATCTTTTGTTGCAGTAACATTGGTGGCAAAAGTACCTCCTTTTCTCCTCTGCTTCATGTGAACTGATGTTTTAGCTTGGTTGGCTGAAGATGGATCATGAATATTCCCAAACAATGGGTCTGAAACAATTTTGACTTGTTTTTCAATAAAGCTCACAAGATCAACAAATACTGCCCTGCTACCTGTTTGTTTATGAATGTTACATGCAACATTTCTCCACCTTTCCCGCAGCCTGTAAGGGAGTTTCATTACGATAGTCCTGAGGTTTGCTGGCATGTCCAACTCTTTCATGTATTTGATGTGCTGTACTAAGTTAGAACAACCTCGAAGGAATAAAGCAAACGATTGCAGTGCACTTACGTCCTCAGATTTAATTGAGGGCCAGTTGGTAATTTTGTCCATATAAGCAGAGGAAATTTTATATTCACTGCCAAAGTGTTCAGTGAGCAGTGTCTTTGCTCTTTGGTACCCATGTTCAGGGGGAAGATGCTGGCAGCTTCTAACAAGGTCTCTTGGCTGGCCCCTGGTGTGCTGCTCCAGGAAATACAAGCAGTCACTAACATTTGTTGTTTTATTCTCAACACAGTTTTCAAAGGCTCTCAAAAAAGATTTAAAATGCAAGGGGTCACCATCAAATATAGGTATATTCCTCATAGGTAGAGCAGAGGCTGAATTTTGCTCGACTAACAAAGCAGTGATCTCATTCTGGCGTTGCATGACGCTAAAAATGTCCGGAGTGGGCTGGGCTTGATGCCCTCCTTGTGCATCATGTGCCCTTTGTGCTGATGGTGTGAAAGTTGGAGTAGGCCTATTTGTAACTGGTGGTTGTATTATCCCAGTGTGTTTTGGTCTGACAACTTGAGGATTCAGTGGAGGGTTAGATTCACCTTGGGTTGGTACAAACTGCTCAGCATTAGGATTTAATCGATTTGACATTATTTTGGCCTTTTCAACATATGAGTTCATGCCATCTGATACTCTAGAGCCACACTCTGACCTTAACTTATAAACTTCAAGTTTTGCGTTAGTCTCTTATTTTAGTTTCCAATGCCAGTTGTTCCTTTTCTCTTCTTAACTGCTCCTGTTCCCTCCGGAGTTGTTACTTTTCCAAACTTATTTTTTCTTCCTTTGCCTCCAAAAGGTGTTTCTTTTTTAAAGCAGCCATGCGTTCTACCAATGCTGCCCTTTCTGCTTGCGCTTTAATTTTAGCTGAATTGGTAGAAGATATTTTAGATTGTCTAGAGCCGGCATTAGAGCTCACTTTAGGACCAGCAACATTTGATGCGCTGTCTTCAGGCCCAATATCGTCATTATCATTTTCAGCGGGTTTATCGTCATTTGGTGGTTCATATGAGTGCCCAGCATTAGATAGCCAGCTCTTTACTTCTTCAATAAAACTAGAAAAGGTAGCCACTTTTTGTTCAAAATATTTAGTCTGCGTCTCTACCTCATCTTCTGGCAAATCCAATGACAAAAATGATTCATGCATTTGCGTGGCTTCTTCAAAACACGTTATCAATTTACTCAGAATGGAATTAACAGCGTTTACATTTTCCGTGGCTTGCATCAACTCATTCAACTGATTCATATACATTTTAGCTTGTTTGCATTTCATAGTCCTCTTTTCTTGGCAAGTCTGTATAAAAAACATCATGCCCTTTGTTGTAAAAGTGATGCGGCGTTTAGACAAAGGCACAGATGCAGGCTGTGGTGGCTCATTGGCAGCTTTTAATGCAGTGTCGGACATTGTCTCCAGTCTCTTGTTTATTTTCTTTATTTATTCATTACTTTTTTAAAAAAGGTCACAAATTTTAAAAACTGATTCACAGTGCATAAGCCACCTATAGGCCTACCGTGCAGCAGACTTGAGCTGGTGATGGCGACTGGATGCGCGCGCCCGTGGGCTTTTCCCGAAGTTGAAGGCCTTTCAACGTCCAACAAACTTGATGCGCCAATAATCCAAATACTGAAAGATACATCCAGCGCTCCAGTAGCGTCACCGTTATCCAATACGATGTCCTCAGAAAACTTTCACTTTGGGATGGATTGGATTGAAATAGTCCTTGCTGTATCTAGGCCGTAAATCCTTCACTCCTAGGCCCGCGTCTCCTCATGGGAATAGTAATCCAGTACGCACAAACATTGTCCTTAGTCCATTTTCACAATTGTTCAGGTAATCCAATAAGTATCCACTGCTGGGGAGGTTTTTTACTTTATGTAATGGCTATTTGTCCTTTCGTTAACAAAACAAAATAAAACAAATCAAATGGCCATATCCTGGCACCGTGGATTAGGCTTTACGCAGGTCAAGGAAAACAATTCAAAGTCCATACCAGAAAAGGCATTTCAATGTTGGTTTATTCACCATTTCAGCAAGTTACAGCCAGCAAACACAGCCTTCACCTCTCTGATCCCTGGTAAAAAACCATATGCCCCGGTGCCCTCTCAAACCCATCCCACTTGACCTACATATATGTAAATTTGCACCTGACGGCCCATTCAATTAACGCAAGCTTAAATTAAACTCCCATAATGGAAAACAATAATACAAATAATAAAGAAACATAAACCCAGTTTAAAGTTAACAAATAATGATAATAATAATTATAATAATAAATCAAGGATGTTAATACTAAAGAAAATTAAACCACAAATAGCTCCAACAACTGTTTTTTCACGGACCTTACGCGGGCCGGTCAGGGAAAGCCCACGGGCTGGATGTGGCCCGCGGGCCGTATGTTGCCCATGTGTGCACTACACAGTAGCTTAAGGTGTGTTGCTAAAGCAGCCATAATGAAATGAAGGTGTCATTGTTTGGATACTTCACACACACGTGCTTTTTAATTTCACAGACTACAACTACCAAGCTGGAATCAAAGCACATCGATTCCCCTCTCACACCCTGCACGCACTTAAAACAAAATAAACAGGCGTCTCAGTCTCACGCATGTATAGGCAAAACTGTATCAGACCGGTGTAACGTAAATCTTCGATTGCACAGAATGATTTTTGTAGCACGTGCAACAAATGACAGTGGAAAGATACAATTACAGTGCTGCTATCAATTTGCTTGGTATAACCACATTTATAGTTTTCTACAAATGCAATCAATCAAATTGGCCTCCATCACTCAACCAACGCTAACGGTAACATTACCTAGGTCCTTATTGATATTATAAGATTAATGTACCTGCAGTAAAAACCAAGCATGTCCGATAAACATCCTCAGATTTATTTCGGCTTCAAGAAGAAATGGGAATTACATTTCATGTGAACATCATCCTATCCTTATTAGACGTTCTCTGCGGTAAACTATAGTCCTTGTAGGAAGCGTCCATTGTTATTCCAACCCACGTTTAACTTCCAAAAAAATTACGTCTCACTGCAACGATGCGCCATCTAGTGGACAAACGACTACTTATCGCCAATACTGGAAATGCAGCCATGATGATGATGAATATTTATTTTGGCTTTCTTTTAATCCTACTGAATTTGTAATTATGTATCGGCTGTTATAATACCGATAGTATGTGGGTGCCTGTGTGTGTGTGCATGTGTATATGTGTGCACCGCCATCACAGGCCAATGAGTGTACAGTCACTAAATGTACACATAATCTAATTTTTTAAGACCCCCCCATGGATGAAATTCTACAAAACTTGGCATACCCCCAGAGAATGCCAGGTCAATCATACACATAAAATTTGGTGCAGTTCTGAACATCTTAACTGAAGATAGGGGCGATTAAAGCAGAATAATATTGCATTTTCATTTTTTACCGGGGGGGTGCAAATCACAAATGAGTGATTATGGGCCAGATTGATGTGGGCCCTTGAGACCAACATACCATAAAAGATTCTTCATCCTCGGTGCCACGGTTCAGGTAGTTATTTAGGAAAAACTGCTTTTTTTGCAGTTCGGGGGGCCCAGCACGGGGGGGGAGTGGACCCCGGGGACGAAACAAAATTTTTCCGTAAAAGTCTAGTGGGGCTACATACCCACCAAATTTCATGTGCCCCGGTGGTTCGGTGTCCCGGGTATCGTTGACCAAAAATTCAGGAAGTAGATAACGGGAAAAAAAAAACAAAAAAACAATCCCTATATGTAAAGGGAAAGTTCACATATAGCCTAGCTTCGCTAATAATTAACAATGCATGCCTATGCATGGGTCATGGTTTTACCAAAGTCATAAAACAGTCAAAACTATACATATTCTAAAAGTATATGCACTGTACATGAAATATAGCATCAATCAACTTATGTCCCATCTTCCTCCATACCATGCATAACACATACTCCTCTATTCTGTATAGGCAAATCAAGTGAACAGCTGATACATTTTGGCCTGCACTATTAAGGGAAACAAATTAAACACCATAAACCATATATTTTCTATAAGCATATACCCTCCGGAGGAGATATAACACCATTTAAGACATTTCCCATCTTCCTCTATGCCATGCACAATACATTGCCCTCTATTCTGTAAAGGCGAATCTAGTGTAAAGTGGATACATTTTGGCCTATACTGTCCAGGGAAAACAGATTAAACACCATAAACTATATATTTTCTATAAGCATATACCCTCTAGAGGAGATATAACGCCATTTAAGACATTTCCCATCTTCCTCTATGCCATGCACAATACATTGCCCTCTATTCAGTAAAGGCGAATCTAGTGTAAAGTGGATACATTTTGGCCTATACTGTCCAGGGAAAACAAATTAAACACCATAAACCATATATTTTCTATAAGCATATACCCTCTAGACAGTGCTTAATTTGTAAAGTGGGAGGGTGCCGGAGCGCATAGGGTGAGTAGATCCGGCGACTCAAAACGGGGATTTGAGGTTACGGACCAACAACAAAAAAACCTGCGTACATAGCTCTGACTAAAAAAAACTAAACAACGCGGTGTGTACACCAGGGCAATGTTTATTAACTTCAGAACTTGCAACACTGCACTTCATGGGTGTAAAATGTAAAAAATTAAAATAAAAAAACAGCAATTATCCATTATCAAATTATCTGAAAAAACTAGACAAACATTCTACGCATAGGCCGAAATAAAAACATATGGGCTATAGTATGCTATATATTGCAATGATGAAAACCCAGTAATCAATAATCAACTAGATACCGCGTGGAATGATTAATAATTTCTGATTGACACATCTGAATACCTATCTGAACCCCTATTCCCCCCCGGACACCTCCCCTCAATCAAAACACATCGGAACTGACACATAATATGACACAGAGAGGGAGCGGGACACAACACAAACACTCACGCGCGCACACACAAGCACGCACACAGACCGGGAAAACAGGAGATACAGGGGAACCAACAAAACAGTCCAACAAGGGGCTAATAGCCTCGGCGCTAAAGTATGCTATATATTGCAATCATGACCACCCACACCCAGTAGGCCTAATCAATGATCAACTAGATACAGCGTGGAAGCGCAATTTCTTCCTACTGTAGCCTAGGCCTACTTGTCCAAAATGGCCCATACAGCATCCAGACCCCCGGCCTCCATTAGCCTGCTTCTTTCTCTACACCTATGTCCTTTAGAAATCCATGACCTCACGTAAGGAAAGGGGTTGAACCGGGCAAGCCGCGGGCCGACAAGGAAAATGGGGAGGAGATGGTAGAGGTGGTATTCCCTGAAAGCCCTGATGACATTCCGCGGGCTTTCGATGCAAAACTGCTGGCAGAGCATCTCAACTTCTCTCTCCCCGAACAGCGCGTCACCCTCCTGTGGCCAATATTGTGGATAAAGCACTTTCTAATCCTCGATTAGCTTGTTGTATCCTTTTTGGTCTTTCCCCTATTTCTAAAGACTAATAAGAAAGATATTAACATTGAACACTACACAAACAGTAATTTATTTATTTTTCGTTTAGGCGATTTATTTTTTATATTGACGTAAGAGTTGACGGATCCAATAAAAAAAGGTTCCGGATCCAACGTCGGAGGTGCCGGAACATGTTCCGGCGTGTTCCGGCTCAAATTAAGCCCTGCCAGTTAAGACATGTATTATCTTCCTCCATGCCTTGGACAATTTGTTTGTCAAATGTTGCAATTCGTTTTGGGTCACTATCTATACATAATTACATGATGCCCTGTTTGCCCATGTTAACAAACAATTTAAAAAAACTTATAATACATTTTTTGTTTGTCTTGATGTAAGTAATCAACTCAGTAATTTTCATGGTGATATGTGAAGGTTAATTTTTTTCCCCGATTTGCGTGAGAAAAATACTGTATAACGCATGAATAGGGTATATTTAGGTCTTTTTCTAAACTTTCCCCTATTGGGATTCTTCGGGGCTTTTTTTCCCTTACTCAGGACATATTGAGGATACAAAATCAGTTAAGTTTGCTTGTGTTGCAATTTGTTCAACCCTTTCTCCTAAAATGACTGGACTAGTATGTGTGTGTGGACTTTAATGTGTGGTCTGTAAATAAAGAAGGACTAAATCAGTATGCTGCATTAAATGACATTAACCTTCACACAATTGGCTAATAACTACATTACATGCAAGCATCGCATATCAAAATGACCGTGGGTATCAAGCTAAGCAACATAAAACCAACACATAGCAACATAAAACTCAGCTTAGCATGCTAACTTTCCACTTAGCATTCTAATCATGTATAACGGAATGTACACATTTATGGTGACCGCTACAACCTGACTTATCATGTCTGCAACTCTACAAACACTTACTTTTGTATGGACGCACACAATCCAGCACATACATGTATTTTGGGCACATAAACTGCAAATTACTTAAACTATTGTTTGACCACGAACTCGTGTCACTCTGAAACTGAATTGAAACTTAACGAGGCTGCACGAGCCAAGGTTGCTAGGCAACGTCAAACAAACAAAATAAGAGTCTTTCGTACAGCTAAGGCAATTCGCTCTTGGGAAAGACTCATCCTCCTCAGGTGCCGATGGGATCTCCGGTGTCATCATCGTCCGGGATGGCTGGAAGGCGAATGAGTCGAGTCACTGGCCTGGTATACACTTTGTCTCTAATTTGAATATCTGCTGACCGGACATGACCATCTACGCTCCGATGGACTTTGATGATCTTCCCGATGGGCCAACTGGCTCTAGGGAGCTGTGGGTCCACCAGCAAGGCCACAGAGTCATCAGCGAGGTCTTCTGTGTTGGCGTGCCACTTCTGGCGAAGCTGTAGAGTTGGTAGGTAGTTCCGTATAAAGCTTGCCCAGAACTGGTCAGCCAGAATTTGGCAGTGCTTCCATCTCTTTCTGGTGAGGCCTTTTTCCATAGGGTACACTACCTGTGGTAAGGCGCCGTCAGGCCGCCCCATTAACAGGACATTTGGTGTCACTGGGTCCTCATCGGCTATACTTGAGGACGTATAGCCTAACGGCTTAGAGTTCAGGATGGCTTCAACTTCCAGCAGGACTGTGCGAAGCACTTCCTCAGCTACTGACTGGGATCCTATCACTGTGTATAAAGCATTCTTTGCTGATCTGATCTCCAGTTCCCAGGCCCCACCGAAATGTGGAGCTGCAGGCGGGTTGAAGTGAAAAGCAATTTTCTGCTTGGCCAGGAGCTTCTGGAGTTCTGGGCTCATACTGGTGAAGGCTTCACGTAGCTCTTTCTCACCGGCCTTGAAATTGGTCCCTTGGTCTGAGTAGACTTCTGCCGGCGTCCCTCTGCGAGCGATGAACCTCCTAAGTGCCATCAGGTAAGAGTCTATGTCTATGCTTGGTAGAAGATCAAAGTGCATGGCACGGATTGTGAGGCATTTAAAGATAATGCCCCACCTCTTCTCTGTGTGGCGGCCTATCTTGATCTGGAAAGGCCTGAAACAATCAACGCCAGTGGAATAGAATGGAGGCTTAAAGAGTTGCAACCGAGCTGCAGGTAGGTCTGACATCTTTGGCACTACAGGACGGGCCTTCCACCTTCGACATTCTTTACACTGGTGCTGTACGCGTCGGATAGCTTCTCTCCCACGCAGGACCCAGAAAGAACGCCTCATCTCTGCGTACACCCATTCAGGCCCAGGATGACATAGACGAGCATCATAATCCTGGATCAGGAGTTTGGTGGCTGGATGGGTCCAAGATGATCGGATGTAAGGAGCTGGAGTCTAGTGCCTCTGCTCTCCGTAGCCTTCCCCCTATGATCCCTGCTTCAGGGTCCAGCTCCGGCGACAGGGTAAGTAGGCGGCTGCTGTGCTGTACAGGCTTGCCTGCTTCTAGGAGGCGCAGCTCTTCCTGAAAACAGTCCTGTTGCGCTTGCTTGATGATTAACAACTCTGCTTGCTGATAGATGGAGGCGGTCGGGCTGCCACGCTAATGGCCACTGCGTCTTGTCTGAAACGCAGTAGGACTCCGACAAGAGAGGCCCCCAGGGTTGGCCCAGACAGTAACGCTTCGTTCAGGTTAAGGCCTCGACACTGGTACGAGCAGTTGAACACTATACGGTTCTTGTCGTTGTGCTGTACTAAATGATGTGGGATTAACCACGTTTCACTCTCTGTTGTGACATCGGTGCTGAGCTTCACTACTGATCCTGCTTTGACTAGTTTGCGGATCTCCTCACAGTATGCCTCTGCGAGTGCTGGGTCCCTAGCCAGCCTCTTCTCGGTGCTCCTTAGACTTGGCATGACCACCTCCTTGGTGGCTTGGAAGAGGGGCATTTGACGTTTGCGCAGCAGAGGGGTAGCATACCGCAGAACACCATCGACCTCCACGCGTATTGTCTTCGCCTCAAGCATGTCCACCGCCTCTTGGTCCTCTGACCGCATGACTACCTTGTCACTTTGAAATGGCACCACATCCATCTGCCACAGCCTTTGTACATTTGTCATCAGTTCAGCTGTCTGTGGGGAGACGGTGGTGAACAGACACTGCTGGTGTGGCAGAGTCTGCTGGACTAACCTGGCGGGGCCTTGCAGAGTCCATCCCAGTCGAGTGCGGATAGCTGCAGGTCCTCCTGGTGGGCCCAATCTTACCGGTTCGACTGGGGTGAGCAGGTGCGGGTGGTCGGCACCTATGAGTATGAGGGGCTTGACTCGGTCAAACTGCTTGAGGGGTAGACCTACAAGGTGCTTGTATTTCTTCTGGAGAGACGTGATGGGGTAAGACTGCTCAGCAAGACCAAGACGCTCTGATGTAAAGGCTTGTGTGATTTTAAAGCTCTTCTTTGGCTGAGCAGCGGGAGATAGGTGGAAAGACACACGTGCTCCTCTGAGCACCTGGACGTCCTGCCTTATGGTGCGCAGGTTGAGTTCTTCAGGGGTGCCTTCTAACCCCAGTTGCTTGGCAGCCTCAGGGAGGAGCATGGTGCGCTCGGAGCCATCGTCCAACACTGCATAGGTTTCCAGCTTGCGGTCGTGATGGCTTAGCAGCACTTTAATTATCTTCAGCAGGATCCTTGATGAATCAGCTGGTCTGTCTAGATAGAGGATCTCAGTTGCCGTGTTGACATAGCAGTTCTCCTCTCTGGGTGGCTCAGCCGTGCCTCGCTGATTGACCTCATGAAGGACCTTTAAGTGTTTGCATTGGCACACGTCGCAGGTCCTTTTCAGGTCACACTGTGCGGCTTGGTGGTTCCTTGCGCAACGCCAGCATCGTCTGTTTGCTTTGATCCACTCAGTCACTTGCTCCTTTGTGAGTCTCTGATAGGTTGGCATTGGCTTAGGAAATGTTCTGAGCTCTCACAGTATGGGCAATAGGGCTTTGCTTTGCCTCTCTTCTCTGATGACATAGGGCGTTGCTGTGTTCGATTTGTGGCTACAGGGGGCTCTGCTCCATGTAGAACAGAAGCCGCATGTCTACTCTGCTTCTTCTCGATCTTTGAGCTGTGCTGCACTTGCCCCTTGCTTGCCAGCTCAACCTCATAGCCTTGGCACCAGGACTCGTATCTTAGCCACTCTGCCAGGTCAATCAGGGTGTATGTCGACCCAGGTCGTTGAAGCATCTGACGGCGAAAGTCAGCTCTCATTTCTGGTGGGAGTTTTGTGAGTAGACGGGCAACGTGCGAGTCGCATCTCAGCTCCACATCTCCGTCGGGTCCCAGGGTCTGGAGCATACCCACCAGGGACTGTACGTGTAGTGCAAACTTCTCAAAGGCTGCAACATCTCCATGCTTCACCTCTGGTGACTCCATAACAGTGGCTATTCTCTTCAGAGCCACATGATGGGGCTGGCCGAACTTCTCATCTAAGGCTGACATAGTGTCGGAGTATGGAGTGGGCGAATTGAGGTAAGAATCAGCTACCAGACAGGCCTCTTCGAGTTTTAGGTGGTCGATGAGGAGTTGGTATTTGAAGAGCTCTGAGCTGTCTTCAGGTAGGAGATTCTTAAGGGCTAATTTAAGACGGACGAACTCCATTGGGTCTCTGTGGCTGAAAAATGGTATCTTCGGCTTGGGCCCTCTGTAGACCCTCTCTTCCGACACAGAGGAGTTGAATGACCGCTGATGGCCCATGGGTGAAGAACCATAGCCTGCTCCAGGGCTAGGTGAGTATCTGTAGCACGCACCAGGATCATACGGGGCTCTGTGGTCTGAGGGGGTGAACGATGGGGGGCGTATAGCTGAGAATGGCTGGGATTGAGTTAGCCTGCTAGGTGGCACGGGCTGGCTAGGCGCCATGGGCCTACTATGTGGCATAGGCCTGCTAGGTGTCATGGGCCTGCTAGGCGGCATTGGCCTACTAGGTGGCATGGGCCTACTGGGGGCATAGCCTGCTCTAGGTGCCATGGGCCTGCTGGGGGTATAGCCTGCTCTAGGTGTGGAGGACAGGCTACTATTTGCTTTTAAACTAGAAGCCGCACTCTGTTTCAGAAGCTGTAGCTCACCCATCACTCTATCTATGGCTGAGACCATTTCTCCTTCATCAGGATGCTCTGATGGCCGGGGTGTTCACCCTGGTGGTGGTGGCGGCCAGTCGATGTCGTCATAGTTTCCGTCCTCTTTACCTGGGCCTTGTGTTGCAGGAGGTGGAGGAGGTGGTAGGTCTGGCCATACTGTATGATGAGGCTCTGTTCGGGTTTCAGCTAGGGCCTTCACTGTGTCAGCTAGCGACCTCACATCATCGTGGACATATCTTAGACATGCAATGTCATGTAACATGTACTCATGTGATTCACGCAGTTCCACGTTCCCCTTACGAATCTCCTCTAGCTCGGCCTTACATGCAGCAGCAAAGTCTTCACTTTCGTGCTTACGCCATGTATCATATTCTGCGCGGGGCCTGAGGGAAAACTCGTCCTCTTGCTCGTTGAGGGCTGGGTCCCACTGCACTTGGCGCCTTGAATATGAAGCATGTGGATGTGTGGTGGGTGTCATCTTGACTGTTTCCAGCTCCGCTATACATCTCTGTTCGCTCTCCTGTATGAGCATCTCTATCGTAGTCGAAGGAGAATGACGTTTTGCCGCTGCCTGTGTCGAGCTCATATTCTTCAAGGTAACGTGGGAGATGTGTCTGTCGCTTAGGACGAACTGCTTCACTTATTTGTTCCATCTTGATCCCGAATTAACACAGTATCCGGCTCGAAGGACCAAAATGTTAATGAGGTTAAGGACAGTATTTGCTGGTTGGAGTGGCTGGTTGTATTGCTCGGGCGTGTCTGTTAGAACACGAAGAATCCACAAAGCAGTCTTCCTTTATCTCTTTACTGTGCCTTCATTGGTTCCATACAATCTTCCAGAAATGTAATGGAGGCTATCTAAGTCTGGGTGGATGCCTTTACGTACAGTATGTGTGTGTGGACTTTAATGTGTGGTCTGTAAATAAAGAAGAAGGACTAAATCAGTATGCTGCATTAAATTACATTAACCCTCTAACCGCCCATGTCGCAATATTGCGACAAGCGTCATTACTGAATAAAACAGACGATAGACGCGAGTACAGTGTAAAATCTCATTTGTACTCTTCACCACTAGTTGGCAGACACCCAGAGCTTCGATTCAAGCTCAACCTTTTTTTTCAAAGTTTTCAGGAAGCATGTGAAAACACGCGAGAAACACACGAAGAAGACGTGCATTTCCTCCATAACGCGGAAGCGATGTGGGCCATAGTTTTGCACAAATTGAAGCAGAAATACACCAAATGTTAAAAAAAAATCACGTGTGATTAAGTCTCGGGTCTTTTATTCATCTATTCTGATTCTAAAGGATAAAATCTGCATTTTGGAGGATATGATCGATCGTCTATTGGCAGTGATAGTCACGGAGCGTCTGTGAATGGAGGTGCGTCATTTGCGTCTTTCCGACAGTGTTCACTAAGGGTGCATTCAGAGCACCTCGGAATGACAAGGACCGCCCCCATGGCTACTTTGTTTTTCCGACAGCAAGTGTTCATGTGCTTTGCCGTCGAAATGTGTGACAAACACGGATGCCACAACAAAGGTTAAAACATACACTCACTAATCCTAAACAAACAACTGTATTTGCTTAAAATATAGTGTAAGACGCTTGTGAAAGAAAGATATGCAGCTTTCAAGTGACAAAAACGGCAAATTACCAAGTTCACATTAAAACTGTTGGACATGAAAGGCCACATGGACTACAAACGAACTACAACGTGACGACAAAAGTGATGACGAGCCCCTAACTGGGCAACTCTGTTAGCAAAATCTAGCCCCAGTTTCCGACCTCTGACTCACACATTACGTGACGTGAATGACGCGGAATGATGATGTTTTCACTCGGAGAAAGGGTTTTCCGAAGCTCATGAACGCTAGGTCAGCATAAAATGCATATTTCGACCCTCTGCCCAACATAGCTGTAGATGCCAGTGGTAATAGTGATGATAGTGTCCGTAATGGACGTGGTATTACACGCGATTACACACGAGAAACACATAAGAAGACGTTCATTTCCTCCATAACACGGAAGCAATGCAGGCCATAGTTTTGCACAAATTGAAGCAGAAATACACCAAATGTTGAAGAAAAAGTTAACATGTGATGAAGTCTTGGGTCTGTTATTTACCTAGTCTGATTCTGAAGGAGAATATCTGCCTTTTGGAGAATATGAGCGATCGTCTAGTCACGCTGCGTCTGTGAATGGAGGTGCGTCATTTGCGTCTTTCCGACAGTGTTTACTAAGCATACCACGCTTATGTCGACCCTCTGCCCAACGTAGCTGAAGGTGCCAGTGGTAAAGGTGATGATAGTGTCCGTAATGGACGTAGTAAAGACAGCAGGGGTAGTAAAAATAGGGCTCTGAAGAACTACAAAGTCACCCGCGATAGGAACTGATTTGACCAGGCTACTTTATTGTATAGTAGAATAAGGTTTGTGGTAATAGTAATAGTTTACTATTGTTGGGTTACATGTGACTGTATTCCTGTTCATTTGTTATGTCGGTGAAATGACAAAAAAAGAAAGAAAAACTGCTCAAATATGTTCAACATCTAGTATTTACTGAAATGTGCATAATTCACGGTGGTTACCATCCAGTGATGTCATAATATGCAAATTAGATTAGTAAATTTACCCCCTTCATAAACTTCTGTTCATACTAAATGATTTTCACATTTACAGTAGGACTTTATCTCTGACCACTTGCAAGCCATGGCCTTTTGAAATTTTTATGTACAAATCCAATTTATTCTTTTTAAACCCTGGCGGCTAAAGGTTTAAGAGCACAACTCCTTACATTTGTAAGGCTTTTGTTTTTAAGTCAGCAAGTTTCATGGCCATGTCACATCCATAACGTTTTATAGGAAAAGTTTATGCTACACATACAGTGTTGATGCGACAATGTCCATAGTGTCTGTGCAAAGCTGATTTATATCAATGTAAAGTGTGATGACCAAATTGTGCCCCTTTCTTACTTTTAAAACCTTTAATGGTGCGTTATGGATGTGACGTTATGGATGTTACATTATGTAAATTTACAAGACTGGATACTTTATTATACCTCAAAGCCGATAAAACGTCTGTTCTGGTGGCATGTCAGTTTCAATGCATTTCACCTTAGTGTTTACAATTGACATTTCAAAGATTATTAGGTTGATCAAAACCACAGGGAGGCCTCGCCTAAGCATTAGCAAAACAAACATAATATTAAAATACCTCCAGTGATTAGCCTAGCCATAGCCTATTTTCAAGTGGCCTAATAAAAATCTGAAAATCTGAGCGATTATCTTCCCGTAACTGTCATACCAGGGCCGGAGTGGGGCCACTTTTTAGCCCGGGAGTTTCAGGCCCATGACCGGCCCACTTTTTTAGTGGTGATAGAAATTGGATGAATAAGGCAACATTTCAGCTCTTACTATCCTGTAGTTTTTAATTATAGGCTACCAATATTCCACTATTCCACAAGGATAAGTTGATAAGTTAACAAAAACAGGAAGGAAGAAATAAAGCATTTGAAATGTATCCCACAATTCCACTAAGAGGCATATTGAACTATTGTTTAGGCTACATGTTTTTTCTGCATGGGTCAGCTATCATGTTGTTGTTTGGTGATTTGCTCCTTTACTACACCCACTTCTGAGCAAACAAGGCATCATGTAGCCTACTGCTGTCATATAGCCTACTGTTCTTTCTTACATAAAATAATTTTAATTCATATGGTTAACTCATAGCTAATGAGTCATAGCTAATTTCAGGCTCATCATTTTTAGCAGGGGACTGGCTGCTCAGAGGCTTTTGTTTTTAGGCCTAGGCTACTGCATACACAGATCAAGCTTGAGTTTTGTTATCAATATTTGCATAATATTTGCAAAGTCTATGAATCATATTGGATGATACAAAAAGGCTATTTTTTAAATTAATTTAATATGTTGCTTGCGAATAGGTTGACAACGCTACAACGTCCAGTATTAGCCCAATAATTAGGCTACGGCGCTATAATCATGGCTAATTTACCAGTTGCCATTTATTCTGTCCTCTTCAAAAAAAATCTGGAAGCTTGGCACATTTGGCAGCATTTTCCTCCAATACTTTTCGTCTTTTTTACCTGGCCTTTCCAGTCCCTCATGGCCTCTTTCTACCATCCATCCTCCCTGACGCTTATCACTACGGTAGGGCCGGCCCAGCTGGTATCCGAGAAAACTTTTTAGAAAAGACGGGCTATATGGACCCAACCAATTAACTCTTCTTTATGGTTATGGTTATGGTTATGGATTTAGCAGACGCCTTTGTCCAAAGCGACACATAAATACAAAACAACATAATAATATTTAAAATTGAACAGGGAACAGATTAAAATGTAGGTCAAATATAGTAAGGAGAATAGTTGTAGTACACAATAATATCAATTCAATCAATAGCCTAATAAAAAAGCAATGTAAAAAAGGGGAAAGGCAATAATAAAACAATAATGTCAATTCAATCAATAATATAAAAACAATCACATGCTAAGACTACATTAAGGAGAATATCAATAATAAACAATAATGTCAAATTAATTAACAGCCCAATTAAAATAAAACAACATTATATAAACCATAACACATAAGCGGTTAAACAACTAAGTATATGTTGAATAGGAATGTCTTTAGACCCCTCTTAAACGACCCAAAACTACCACAGGAACGGAGAGCACTGGGCAGTTAATTCCACCAACATGGAACCACTGAAGAAAAGAGTCTGGAATTAGACCCAGTTTTCATGACTGGTCGACACAACATACGCTCACCAGAAGACCGCAGTGGGCGGTTGGGGATGTAAGGCTTGATTATTGAATTAAAATAACTATGAGCAGATCTAGTTAGTGTCCTATAGGCCAAAGTGAGAGATTTAAATTTAATTCTGGCTGCTATAGGGAGCCAATAGAGAGTAACTAGGAGAGGAGTTACATGTGTCCTCTTTGGCTGATTGAAGACCAGGCGTGCTCCAGCATTCTGAATCAGCTGTAATGATCTTGTTACACAAGCGGGTAAGCCAGCTAATAGTGAATTACAATAGTCCAGCTTAGAGATGACCATGGTCTGAAGTTGTGTGGAATCTTGTGTCAGATAAGGTCTGATCTTCCTAATGTTGTAAAGCATAAACCGACATGATTTTGCAATAGAAGCTATATGCTCAGAGAAGTTAAGTCGGTCATCAATTACAACGCCCAAGTTTCGTGCCGATCTAGTTGGGGTCAGTGAAGTTGAGTCAAGCTGGATGTTAATCTGTTGGGGAATAGCTGTTTTAGCTGGAAACACCAAAAACTCTGTTTTTGAGAGATTAAGCTGAAGGTGCCGATCTTTCATCCAGGCTGAAATATCTTTAAGGCATGCAGAAATCCGGTGGGAAACACTAGAGTCATCAGGTGGGAAAGACAGGTAAAGTTGAGTGTCGTCTGCATAACAGTGATAGTCAAATCCATGGGAGGGAATGGTATCACCTAAGGAAGTGGTGTAAATAGAGAAAAGCAAGGGTCCTAATACTGATCCCTGAGGCACACCTGTGGTGAGGTCATGAGACTTAGATACCTGTCCCTGCCAAGACACGTTGAAAGAACGCCCTTTAAGGTAAGATTCAAACCAGTCAAGAGCTTTTCCAGAAATTCCCAGTTCAGATAGTATAGATAGGAGAATGTCATGGTTAACAGTATCAAAGGCTGCAGATAAATCTAGTAGAATTAATACTGATGACTGAGCAGAGGACTTAGCTACTCTCAATGCTTCAGTCACAGACAGAAGAGCGGTTTCAGTAGAATGACCACTCTTGAAACCAGACTACATAGGGTCTAGTAGATTATTCTGATGAAGAAAGTCACAAAGTTGCTTGAGGGGAAAACAACCCATGCAGAGGCTGCGGTGTTAGCTGTGTAGCCAACTTAGAGAAGAGAGCCAACTAAGAGAAGATAGATTAACGTGGCAAATGTTAATATTTTTCCCTCGACCGGCCCACAAGTGAAGCGGCCCACCGGGAATTCTCCCGATTCTCCCGATTACCCACTCCGGGCCTGTGTCATTCTGTTGTTGTACAGTAACTGGATTATCGTGTTAGCTGGTGAAGATGGCTGACTTTGCAGCTGGAGTTAACATCGCAACCTCCTTCTGTTGCAGATCTGTTCAGCCTTTCACGTCTGCTTAACCAACGGCGTAGGTTTGGTCTGAGCTTTGGTGGGGACACTACCCACTAAAGCCTCCCCCCCTCCCTCCATGATTAAAATGTGCTACTGTCTAAATTGATCTAACTATACTGTGTAGCCTACATAATCTGATTTTAATATGTACAGATATGTAGGCTATATTTAACATTTACATTTATTTTCTATTTGGTCTGTTATGAAATCATGCATTGACCCATTTAAGCACAGCTCAGTTTTAACTTAAATACATGCATGCTTAGCATTTTGTGAAAAGAAATCATTAAGGCTACATTGACAAACTCTTAACCGTGAGCTGCCTGTATATTCTCTGATTCTAATAATTACAGATATCTAGGCGATGTAAGCACAGCTCAGTTTTAAGAAATGCTTAAAGCCGAAAGACCATGTTGAATTTTGCTACAATTTATTTGTAGTATTTATTTATACTACAGAGTTCAACAGAGAAGAATGGGTGAATTTGGACGCACTTCATATGCCTTGTAGTGAAGTGAAGATGAAGCGCTGCACCATGCTGCGCAGGAGACTGCGGCTCAATGGTAGTTATTATAGGTAACTTCAAATCAGCGCGATTTACCCTTAGGCTACTGCACATTACAAGATCTGTATGAGATGATCCGCAGCACTGAAGTGAGAAATTGTTTAACTCTTTGTGTAGCGCATGTGAGCGCTTTTTTCCCCATTTCAACCTGAATATTGGTGGGGACATTTCAGTCGTAATTTGACATTGGTGTGGACACGTCCTTCGGTCCCCACACAAATCTACGCCCCTGTGCTTAACACAGTTTCATTTTAAATGACGCGATATGCCAGCATTTGAAGTGTCAGGTCCTCTGTAGCTAATACCCACAGAGTAACATGAGTAACGACAGCAATAAACTAGATGTACCGCATAGTGGTACAAAATATGACCGCCTCTCAGTCCTGCATATTCTCTTCGCAAAAATAAATCACGCTTGTCAATTTGTCTCCATCTCCTACTCCTGCAACTCATGTGCATGTAAATGAGTGTGTGTATATGTGAGTTTGCTTTTGTTTATAAGAGTGTGTCTGTGTCTGTGCATGTGCGTATGCGTGCCTGTGTTTTGTGTGTTTATATGTGTGTTTGTGTGTGTGTGTGTGTGCATGTGTTTGCATGCGCACATGCGTATGCATGCCTGTGTGTGTGTGTTTATGTGTCTGCATTCATGTGGGTGGGTGTGTGTGTGTGCTTGCCTGTCTGTATGTGTTTATGTGTGTGTGTGCTTGCCTGTCTGTATGTGTGCGACTGTGCGTGCGTGCGTGTGTGTGTGCATGTGCGTGCATGTGTGTGTACTTTATGTGTGCAAATCACAAATGAGTGGGTATGGGTTAGGTTAATGCGGGCTCTTGAGACTAACATACCATAAATATTTTGTCATCTTGGGTGCAACGGTTCAGGTAGGGCTAGTTATTTAGGGGAGTGGCCACCAAGTATCATGTTCCCTGGTGTTTCAGTAACCCGGGAATCACTGACCAAAATGATGGCGGTAAAAGAAAAAAATTAATTACTTTTTTATATTTTAAATGACTTGTCCTGATTCTTCCTGTGGATCTTAGTGGGCACTGAGGAAGCAATACTTTCATTGCTAGTTTTTCATGATTACTATTTCAATTGTTTCATATCAAAATTCACTACTTAATTACAGTTAAACACTGTTAAACACTGTATGTGTTTTATGTAGTTTGTCGAGGACTGGTTCAGACACGTCACATCCATAACGTGAAACCGTCACATCCATAACGGCAGTTTTTCCTACATAATGCATTACGAAAATGACGCATAGTTTCAAAAACACACGTTTTGTGTTCATTCAAGTCTCCTTCATGCTACATATATCATAGTTTCGGCAGTTTCCTTTAAAATTCACAGAGTTTGTAGAAAACCTGTAATCTCTCACAAAAGAGTGTCCATTTCATGTCACATCCATAACGCTGATAAAATGGCTTGTATTTTTAGGATGAAATTGATTATATGCAATTTGAGGATTTCTCAGTATTCAGAGGACAGAGGTTACATTAAAATGTATGCAAATTAATTCACTGATACTAATTTTGCCCCCACTTTAAGGCATTTTGTTTACCAATATGAGTGCAATTGTCACATCCATAACGCTGGAACTGCCCTATAACAGAATGTACACATTGACTTATCTGACTTACCTTACCTGACTTATCATGTCTGCAACTCTACAAACACTTACTTTTGTATGGACGCACACAATCCAGCACATACATGTATTTTGGGCACGTAAACTGCAAATTACTTAAACTATTGTTTGACCACGAACTCGTGTCACTCTGAACGTCAAACAAACAAAATAAGAGTCTTTCGTACAGCACTGTAATATGAAACAATAACAATGAATGAGAATCTGAAAATGTACATGAAAGGAAAGGAGTTATAAGGTCTTGGCGTCTAGAAAACAAAAACAGCCCTTGGCACCAGTTCAAGGTAGGCGTAAAGAGTCTAGCAATTCCAAAAGCAACTGCTTAAAAAAATTACTTCCCTTTAAAACCAAACTAACTGGATCACCACCAAGGCATTATAAATGCTTCCCTTTGGTGAAGATTAGTTGATTCATCCTTGCTCTCTAAAAACAACAGGGGTGAACAGTACTGTGGTGAAACATTTTGGTCTCAGACCACTTATTTTTCAATCAAACATGTTACAAGGTATTCTTCTGTTGGCATGTCTTGCACTGACATCACAGCCTATGGAGTGTCGACCAGGTAAGCATACCAGAGACCTTAAAATCTTATGTGTTGGTGTTGATATTTAGAAAAAGAAATGATGCTCATTGTATGTAGCATTTGTATGTTCCAGTTTCTAAGTATCAACACAGAAGTCCTGTGTAATAATAATACAAAACTATATATTTCTCAAAATATATCAGTTAAAGATTTCGTTTCCATTTCTACAGGGGGTGTTTTTGATCCCCGTGGTATCAATGCGACCAATGGCAATTACAAGGTGGAAAAAATTCTACGCAGATTTAGAGTTGTTGAACGTAGCTGCAAGGAAATCCAACAGAACTATGGTATTCATGAAGGTGAGCCCCTATGTCCCTATCTTTATCTGATAATTAAACAAAAAGTGTTTCCATTTTTCCTCCAATTATTTTATAATTGATCATGCATGATTTCATTTCAGATGGTCTGTATTACCTCACCACCTCCAGTGGGGTCGTGTACCAGACCTACTGTGACATGACCACAGCAGGTGGTGGATGGACACTGGTAGCCAGTGTGCACGAGAACAACATGTATGGGAAATGCACTGTGGGGGACCGGTGGTCCAGTGAGCAGGGAAGCAATCCCAACCGCCCTGATGGAGAGGGTACATGGGCCAACACAGCTACCTTTGGGACTCCAGAAGGTGCAACCTCTGATGACTACAAGGTAAAATCCCATTTACTTTCAGAAGATACTAGAAAAACTGAGGAAGCAAAAGAATAATAACCAATAATGAGGCTTATGAGTTAATGACATTACTTAAACCTTACCTATTCCTTGATACAATTGAATGTTTTAACATTGAAATTGAGTTCCTTATCTTCCACAGAATCCTGGTTATTATGATATTGTAGGGGAGGATGTGTCTGTTTGGCATGTGCGTAACAATGTTCCACTACAACATTGGACAATTGCTGCCATCCTACGATACCACACAGAGACAAGATTTCTCACACTCAATGGAGGAAACCTCTACCAACTCTACCAGGTACATGGAGCATCAAAGGTGATCACATACACACAATAAGTTATGTACAGTGCTTTACCATAAATGTATTTATATCACGATTTTTAGCGCTACCCAGTGAGGTATAATGTTGGAGCGTGTAGGACTGAAACTGGACCATCCATTCCTGTGGTGTACGATTATGGAAATGCTGAGACCACAACCAAATTGTATGGCCCAAATGCTAGAAGTATGTTAATTTAAAGCATTTTGTTATAGCAATTGATTACATTTTATAATGCCAAACTAACAGCCCACTTCTAACATTCCTCTCAAATAAATGCAACTTCTACAATATAGAAATACTCAAATTAGCATAAACACGCTGGAATGAGTTGTTCTTTTACTTTCCCAGATGAATTCACTCCTGGCTACGTCACCTTCAGAGTGTTCAACCATGAGAGGGCAGCCATGGCCATGTGTTCTGGAGTCAGACCCACTGGATGCAACACTGAACATGTAAGGATGACCACAGCACAACTTCTCCTGACATTTCTTTTTAATATTTAAATTTTTATAATAACTCAGTAGGGACTCAGTAGGGACTTGATATTGTCTAGTTGAAAGAACTAAACACCATTGAAGAATACCATGGTGAGATGATGGCTTATTTGTATATCACAAAAGAAATATGAAAGAAATTATATTCATGATATCCACAACATAATATCACAGTACACACTTGTCTTCAGAAGAAGTATTTTAAGACTAGTATGCAGTAATGAGTGTTTTTAGACTATGTCATCAAATAAAATTTTTGAAAGAATGTGTAACATGATCAAATCACTTCCTGTGACAGTATTGCATTGGTGGTGGGGGACACTTCCCTCAAGGTGATTCTCGTCAATGTGGTGATTTCACGGGCTTTGACTGGAATGGTTATGGAACAGGAACAGACTGGAGTGCATCCAGAGACATGACTGAAGCTGCTGTGCTGCTCTTCTACCGCTGAATCTATTAGATGAACTGTGCAGAAGCTATATTTTGTGATTCTGTATTTTTTCAATATTAGGTTTATGGTTGTCCTACATTTTATTGGTGAGGTTTACTTTAGGGTTAAGCTTTATATTGACTCCTGTCCTATATAATGTCTCTACATAGCAGAAGATCTTTGCTTTCACCTGTCACTGTCCAGCCCTTAAGAGTCTATAAGCAAAACGCATATTAAAATGTATCTACTTGCATTAATAAGATGTGTGAAATATTTGTTATCGATTTTCTGTTTAGCATTTCTATACAATCAATGATTGTATTTTGAGATGAAATGTTAGGAAATTGGGAATTAATTTCCATCAATGTGATGTAAGAAAAAATAGGAAAGGTTTTCTCTTCTTCGGATTGATAAAGCAAAGTGGTTTATTCCAGTGCAAAATGGTAGAAAGGTTCGCAAAAGTTCACAAAGATTCAACCTATGCCTGCCCTCAGCATATTCTCTGGAGTTCTCTCTCCTTCGTCCGGTCTGGGTGAACTACTTCCTCCTGTCTGTGTGAACTACAAAAAGTTACCAATTCAAGTCATTATATGGTCTCAATGCAAATTAATCTGGCTTCTACCAAGATAGCCTTTTGTCCTATGTATATGATAATTGAGTTAACCTCCTTAAGAAACACCTTTGGCTGGGATGGTTTTCAATGGCTTACCCCCAAAACCCATTGCTCACCTGGCGTCAAACCGTCTGGCCTGCCATCAGAACATCATAACTGTATCTTGGTTGGAGAAATTATATCACGCAGAATTCGGCAGGATTCATTTCTTATAGGGATTAAAAATATTGATTAAATCAATTCAATTTATCCAGAATCATGTCCCATAATAGGTTACATGTGGAAACATATCTCTCATACTTCCTTTTATACTTCTGACATTATAATCATCCTGAGGTATACAGTTATAGATAGATAGATTATTGATCCCCAAGGGGAAATTTAAGGCACCTAACCCCTCACTGCTCCCCGAGTGCCGCTGTAGCAGGCAGCTCACTGCGTCAGGATTAGTGTGTGCTTCACCTCACTGTGTGTTCACTGTCTGCTGTGTGTTTCACTAATTCATGGGATCAAAAGAGTATGTATACTTATATACTCTATAAAATAGACACCATGATGGTTGCAGACCAAAGGCTTAGACACACTATAAACAGCACCACCATTTTGATTATCCAACTAAACTTACTTATCAGAAATGTCTTCCCCAAAGGGACCACATCACCGCCGGAAATCAGTGTCAGTTTTTAGGAGTAAGCATCCTCACTGTCCAGCAGGCCAAGATCTTCCTTGGTCTGTTGCAGAATGTCTGAAGAATAGTGTGAGGGTGCCATCGTCTTGTTTCTGCTTCTCTAAAACCCAAACATGTCTAGTGTTTATTCGCCTTATTCACCCGGCGGCCAGAACGAGGCTAAAGGGTACACTTGCCATTACACTTCAGTCCAGCAGATGGTGGTGGTAATGCACTCCGTTTGCAAACTGCCAAAAAAAGCTCACCGAAAAAGAAGAAGGGTTCGTTGGCCTGTTCTACTTCTTCAGTGAGTTTTTCTTGGCAGTTGGCATTCATCATGGCAAATGTTGTAATGTAGTTGTTTCCATGCCTACCACAAACCATCTGGTTTTGGTTATGTTTTCTGAAGTGCATAAGTCTAGAAAATGTTGTGGACAGAAAAGGTGCATTGCATTTAATGATTTGACTTTGGTTTTGGAATTTTATTTGAGGAATTATTTGAAACATATCAAGAAGGTCACAGGTTTGTTTTGTTTTTAGTCACACAAGGAATGTGACAAAATCATTAACACCCCAGGTTTTCACCTGACTGGGCACCTGCTCTTAAATGTAATCCGCTACACCTAAACTTGATCATCAGATTTACATTTGAAAAGCTCACAGTGTTGGATGTATTCACATTTAAACACCACATTGACGCACAGAGTGATTTATTTTAATGCAACATAAATATATATATTTTTAGTTACATGTAGATGTTTAGAATTTCTGACTCCCTAGCAAACAGGAATTGCTTCCAAATGCTTCAAACACCTACAGTATTGCACCGTAAGCCTATGAGGATAACTGCTGTTCAGTTCTTTTTTTTTAGTTATCATGGCAAATAATACTGTAAGTATAAATTCAAAACAAATGCAATTAAACCATCATGCCTCCAGGAGGCACTCATGTGATAAAACATAAATGAATGTCTTGCTTTGCCCATAAATTAATGATGTTATGAACTAATTTCAAACCCAACCTTGTTAATGGGCATAATCTCATAGCAGATGACTACATGACAGAATGTTCATGTTCAATGTATTGGGGAAGACTCAAAGTCAAGGAAAATGGGTACATTTGTACCCTCTGCTGTGACTTCTGAGCAGGGACATTAAACACCCTCCCCTTGAACCCCCTTAACCCTTAAACACTGTTGCAGCTGAACTGTATTTCATGCATTATGTATATGTATTTTTTGTTGTCAGACAAATGTCTGACAAAGACAAATGTCTATTTTATGTAAATGTAATAGACAATAAGGCTGTCTTATATTAAAGACAACTTTCGTATGCAGTCATTTTCAGATAATGTTTTCTGTTTTTGTCCATAGGTTTATTATATCACATACAATAGTTGTAAGCATGTCTATTAATTAGGGCTGTCAATCGATTAAAACAATTAATCTAATTAATTACTCTGTGATTAATTAATCTAAATTAATCGCATATATAATTTTTGCTGTGAAAGTATTTTAAATATTCAAATTCAAATGAATCATTGAATAATCAGCATTAGTGACATTAAAGTTCAAAAACTATTTTATTATTATTTTCACTGTTCAAATAATTGCCATAATCTATGATATGACCTAATATGCTGAGGAAATAAATTCAAAGTGCTTCAAATTCAAATAAATTCAAAATAAAGTGCTTCAGGAAGAAGTTTTTTTACATACAAGGCATTTCAGGCCACAGATATAACCTAGGGGACACAATGAAAATAAATTAATACTCCCCTCAATGTCAACACTTATTTCTTTGCATTGATGTGCGACTATAGAGTTGATGAACTCCGGTGATATACAAATTCCTTGCTGCAGACATTGCAGAGGACTTTATTTTCAACACTTTATTTTTTATCAACACCATCAGGCCGTTTTTTAAAAGTAAATGTTCCAATCAATGATCCAAGCAGCACGTTTTCTTCTCTCTCCTTCATTTCTCCTCTCTCCTCCGTCTAATTTTTACTGACTAGAACGGCTCGGGGTCAAAGGTCATACGGAATCGATTAATCTGCACTAATTTTTTTAATCAGTTATTTTTTCTCAAATTAATTAATCGAAATTAATCAGTTATTTTGACAGCCCTACTATTAATATCTTAGTTTCTCAGCCTACAGGTTCCTGTAATTGGTCTATCTGGGGTAACAGTTGGGTCAGATGGTTCAAAGCTTTATTCTCAGACCCCGACAAACCACAGACTACAGCCCTGACACCCACAAGCCACAACACACCGAGTGACCAAAAAAAAAGATTAGAAACTTGCAACCAGTCCAGCATGCTCATTGAGGTTATAGTGTGTTACAGAACAGAACTGACATGTTGAAGTCACCGTGGAAACCAGCTGGGATGGAGGACAAGCAAGCAGAGCATGTTGGTCAGTCAGCTGGTCATAGGACGGTTTAACACACGCATGTCACATGTTACCCAAGTTCATTACATCTCTGTGCACACTGTCCTTGCTGGCTTGCATTGCACATGCAGCAATTACTGAGGGAGACAAACAATGGTCATTGTTTTGTGACCATTATAAATGTACATTCTCATCTGGCCTATTGAAGGACATGAGGTCAAGTGGGCCTGCCCACATACTGGTTGCAGAGAGTTGTGAAAAGCTTTGCATGGGTTACATAAGGGGACAATTCTAAATGTACATGGGAGATGCTTCTCACCTGGCCTGCTGGAGGACATGAAGTGAACCTCTACACATAGTATGTAGTACAGCAGAGTGTTGTGAAAGGGTTTGCATGAGTTGTATGATTTGTAATGTGACAAGCCTGCTTTTAACCATGAAACAAAGAAACACAGGGTGCCAGTTTCTCTGTCTCTAGTGCTCCTCTTTCTCTCTCTCACACACATACTCACAGACGTCATACACTCTAACAGGTTCAAGCATGCGCCTTGCATGCATACACATACATACATACATGCATACACACACACACGTTCACACACACACACACGCTCACAGACACACGCACACACACACATGCACACACACATGCACGCACGCACACACACACACACACACGCGCTCACACACACACGCACACGTACGCACACACACACACACACACACTCACTCTCTATCTCCCTCTCTCTCTCTCTCTCTCTCACACATATCTCTCTCACACACATACACACATACACACACACACGCATATACACTCACACACAGATATCACATCACATAACACAATATAGCACACTCAACCTATACACACAATCTTTGTGAATGTGTGTGTGAACGACTATTGTTCTGAGACAGCACAGATAGGAGGGACACTTCCTGTTCTTGTTCTGGTGGTCGGAAATGGAAAATCTGAAGAAAAAAAAAAGTTGACTCTTGTTTCTTGTGTAAACACAAACTCTGACACCACAATACATTATACTGCTACCTGTAACTCACAGCAAAGACAATGTAGATGATCATATTTTCTGGTGAATGGGCAAGACAGATCAGAAATAGCATCTGTCAACATTCAGTGAGATAAGACTTACAGTCAGAAAGGTCTGTTGCAATACATAAAAAAGATTAAAAGAATTTTAACAAAAACATATTGAAATCTGCTTGTCCGAGTCTTGGCCGAGTATGTACTGTCTGAACATGAACTGTCTACATACAATGGGATGTAGATTACTATGGGTAGACTTAAATGGCTATTTGCAGCATTATTACATTACATGCGGGAAAGCAAAGACTTCAAGATGAAATATGCTGCATAATTCAGTAGCCATAACTGTTAACCATACCAACATAACCACCATAACAACTAAAACAGGAGTTCACAGACACTATGGAGTGAGGAGGATGCTCCATTTGTGAAGGACTGTTCTGAAAGTCTGGAACTTATATATCAATTTATTGAAGTGTATCAGTTTGTGGAGGACATTTTAAAAAGTGCAGCACTGGCTGGATAACAGTTTTATTGTTGGTGTGTTATGACATAAATACATTGTTATTTCACAAATAAGTGAACCAAATGCAAGAAAAATCAACAAGAGCATTGGTGTGACATTTACATTGGATTGCTGCAGAAAATGTATTTAAGTCGTATAATTTAAGTCCATTAACGTTTAACATTTACAGATGCAGGATCCTTACGTGCATTAGCATTTCAATTTCATCTTTCTATTTCTTTCAATGCATTTCATTTCTCTAATGCTTTGAAGATTCACCACTTATGTATCCTACAATAACATTGGTCAAGATAAGTTTTGTCACCGTCAGATGATTCAAGTTTATTTTGAAAGGAAAGGTATCTTTGTTATCAAGTACAAATTAGCTCACACATGCTATCGTCTTTCCCCGAATTTGTTTTTCAGACATCCTTTGAGGCTGATACTATTTGTCATGTCAAATTAAAAAAAAAAAAAAAAATCAAAGGTGTCTGATTCTCAGCAAAAAGAATGTGTCTGGCTACAGAGGCATCAATATGGTCCACTTACATAATCATCTTTTCTATCATGAGCATACATTATGTGAGCATACAATGACATCTTTATATACTCAGATCCAGCCATATCACTATTCAGAAATGAGATCCATTGGATTTATGATTTATCTTCACAGTGGGAGAGAAACCAAAGTGCATCAGATGCAGATTATTTTCATTATTCAGGGCCTTCTTCTCACCACTGTTGGCTGACAGATCATTGGAGGCAAAATGATTATATCAACAGTCAACAACAGTGAAAGTGTCTAAGTGGAAAACCCAGGACTTACTTAATGCTTCCAAATGTTGTTTTTTTATGTTTCCTGTTTTTAGTTGTTTCCCCCTCTTTGAAATTTGCCAATGAAAGAAGTCAGTGCAACACAAAGATTTACATTTGAGTGAATCAATAACCCCAAAAAAGTTCATGGAAATGTTGATACCATTTCTCTGGGGGAATTACTGAACAGTCTATCATATCATTCCTATTGTCCTATTCATCATATTATTCTTATACTGTCACAAATCCATTCAATCAGTTATTTCCACAGAGTGCTGACATGGTTATTGAAACGGCAACATTTTGATGTTTCACATGATGTGTAATAATCTATCTTTAGCCTCGTGTCTGAAGCTCAAGCCGCACTCCAAGCAGGTCTCTCGTCATTACGAAGGCTTGCATAGAGACAAGGTAACGACCACATTTCCTGTTTGTAACTGAAAAAGACAAGTCACAGGGTAAAAATAGCAGATAGGTTGACAAAAACAACCCTGCAATGAAACAGCGGTGATACACCATGGCCTGATCGAGGAGGCGAGATGGAGCCACATGTCCAAAACTATTCCTAGCCGCACAATGTCGGGTGAGGCGCATTCTTTTAAAGAAACCAACATTACTCCAGTTTTGCCTAAAAAAATCTTGCTTTCCGCTGTTAAATGGCAACTATTCTAGGGTTAAGAAACAATACAAATACATACTCTAGTTTACATTAACAGATGTCACCATTTTGTTGGCTGGTTAAAATTAATGTAATGCTACATCATTTGCACATATTCAGTATCTGACACTGAAAAAACATTAATTTATTTTTAGCAGTATAAATGATCCAGCTCTTTGTAAACCGACAAACACCAAGTGGAGAAACCACACATCTCGGACAATTTTAACATTAATAGTGTACATTTATAAACTAACCAGCAGTACATCCTTTCAGCAGCAACAGTTTTCAGAGTTTGTATGATTCAAATACTTTGGATTTTGTGCCAATTAATCACCACAGTTTAGATACAATAGATGCTTTGAAAGAAACACTGTCTGAATTATTACTTTGGAGTGGAATGTCCAGCATTTTATTGTTGGCATATACCGGTACATTATATTGTCATTTAACTGTAGCTTGCATTTCAGAAAATACATCTTATAGAAAAAAAAAATCTCCTGTATGATAATATTTTGTAAAGATTTCACATTGTTCATGCATGAAACTGAAATTTGTATTGGATTTCTACCCAATTTAGACTGTGCACAGGCCTATATAGGTCTGGCTCTGACCGGGCTGGCCTTGATGATTTCAGCCTGTTTAAATGTTTTGTTATATTCACTGAGACGCAGAGACCAAAAAACAAGAGGTATGTAGCAATCTAGCAAAAGACCAAATCAGACATTTAAATCACAACCGGTGCACATATGCATTTCGTCAGAATTTTGGAATTGTTGAAGTGTTCTAGTTTCTTTAGTTGAATTTTTATGTTGATAGATCTTATTTATACTGTATGATATAGGCCATGATATATGAAATAGTTGAATTACTCGACATATCATAGATTTAGACAATATTTTAAAATTTTCAAATTTTCAATTACATATATTTCAGTGCTAGAGCTTATATTTAAACTCTGTATGTGACAAAAGAAATGAAAAAGAAAAAATATTTTTTATCAGATGCTGAGGAGTATCTTTACGACAATTCTGAGCACAGTGAGAACAGGTATGGTTGGATTTGATGTCAGAGGTCATATTAATGACAATAGATGAATGCATGCGTTCAAGTCTTTGAAATACAACACTGCTCATGGATTTGTTTTTGCGGTTTTATTCACAAATATGCTTTTAGGTTTGAGGAGGAAGTGCAACAACAGGAAAATCCAATCTATGGAAATATATGCACAAATGGGGGAGGTGAGTTGTATTTTATGTGCATGCTTAAAAATATGTAAAAGGGTCGAGTTTAAGTGCTGCCCTATTTGTGGAATTTCTTCCATGCTGAAGCATTCAAATGTTACACTGCAATGTTTCTCAACCGCTGGGCTGGGGCCCATTAGTGGGCCACGGAGCGCAATCTAATGGGCTACAAAAAGTTATAACTCATTTTATAGAAGAGCACAATATTAATCTAATCTATAATGGAAAGATGTTTAAGAGTATTCATGTTTAACTTATAAGTAATAGCTATCAAAGTAGTAGGCTGTATTATTTGTTTCAACTTTAAACAATGTCATCAATTTGAGGCGCTCAGTTCTCTGCTGTGTACTTTATATAATGAAAAAATGCCATTGCTAGTGATAGGCCTAATATTTTACCAAACACTACTAAGGCTCTGCGAAAATACAATCCGGATTACATAAAATAAGGTTTTGACAATGGAGGTGACGATGTTGAGCCCAAAGCCCAGTGTCAGTCCAAAGCCATTCAAAAGTGAAGTGGCATCTGGAGACGACACACAAACTCTGGCTGGTAAGCCAGTTGACTACTGAAAATGGACTTCAGCTACAGTAAAATGTAATCCCAAATTGGGGATCTTTTTTAATTTTATTTACAAGTATGAATAGGTGGGCCTTAAAGCAGACAAGGTTGAGAACCCCTGGTATATTGTATATTAAAGTGATTCCATTTCATGTAGTAAAACATCAGTCTTTTCTAAACAGACACTTTGGTTAGTCTAATTAATTCATTCTAAATAGTGTGGATTTAGGGGCTATAATGCTTATTTACATTTGACTCATCACAATTCATCCTAACTATTTTGTTTTGATAAAAAGGATAATATTTGTCTTTCACTGAAACATTTCTTTAACCTTCTTTTATTTTTTTATTCTGTTCCTTACATTATTCCCATCACTGCTTGTGCTCCAGAATCTGAGGCAGCAAATGAGATGTGCTACGAACCAATGACAGGCCGGGACCCTACACCAAATGAAAGGGTATGTGTATATTTTATATATCAATCTTCATGGAAACACTTGATAAGAACTGTGTATTCGTAAATATGTAACAATATGTACAAATATTCTATTTATGTAGTTACTGCAGTTACACCGTTAATAATAGCACATAATGACATGTGACATGACATGAACAGTTTTAGGAACGCAATAGTTATAGCATGCATGCTCATTATCCTAAATTTGTGGATTCATTTTCACTCATTACAAAAATGGCTTCAGTCTGCGATTCTATGGATGCTAAGAGATGAGATGACCTAACAGCAAGAAGTAGCGTAAATAGTTTGAGGGAGATTCCATTTACCTGCACCATTTTACCTGCCCGTAATCCAATAGGCCTTTACAACCATATGAAGAACAACAATGTACAGTATCATCTGTCTCTATGCTCATATGAAGGATATGTACATATAGCTCTATAATAATAGCAACAACTGTAAGACACATGCAGTGTTCTTTTCCTAATTTCTTAAAAGAAAACCAGCTGTTTGGGCCAATTGCTCTCTCAGATAAGGAGATAAAATTGTTGCCAGGCATACCCAAAGTGATGTTTCTTCAATCAGTTTTGAAAAGACCTGTAACTATTACCTACCTCTTAATTTGTCACGTTATCCATGATTTGTGATCAAACAAACCTATGCTTTCCTAGCTTTTAGATGTATTTCAGCCTATTACTGACTCTGAACCTATAGGGCCCTACTTTAAATGACAGGCAAAGTGCAAAGTCTAAAGTCTAACATCAGCTAATTTGGCTAAAAATAAATTAGTTAAATACCATGAGTTGGGCTGTGTCAAATGGATGCTTCATGTCTGATCTTGTACTGTAAACCAAAATGATTGTGGCAATATAACATTAATTTATTTTCCTGTCATATTTTTAGAAGTGCTGGTATATGAAGGGTTGTTACATGAGTCACATCAATAAATAGTTTGTGTACTGATAGTGGGTGTATGTCTCCCCATCACTTGCAATTCAATCTCACAATATGCAGACCCAAATCAGAAAGTGAGTTATGTATCTCATAAAAATATTTCAGCCTGCAGATGTCTCCTATGCTTCTCTGGACCTGAGAAATGCCAAAAAGCACAAAAAGAAGCGCAAGTACCAGCAAAACCAGACCGCTCAGACCCAAAAGGCCCAGTCTCACGCGACGTTGCCCCAGGGCTGTCTGGACGTGGCGGAGGGTGAGGAGGACGTCACCCTTCCCTCCAGGAGCTCCAGCCTCATGGTGTCCCGCCACAGCATCTACCTCAACAGCCAGCAGATCGCACAGGAGGCCCAGGAGCTGGAGAGAGAGCGGGACAAGACGCAGGAGCTGGGAAATGCACAGGGCCACACAGAGGAGTGGTGAGGGCCGGAGAGAGAAAAGAATTCCATTTTTTTACACTGTACCTAAGTATCTAATAAATAACTCTGCACTTCTGAATGTACATCTTGTGTGTTTGAATATTTACGTGTTACTAATCTTAAAGAGTTAAAAGTTAAACCCCATACCTAGACCTAAACCTTCACTCAGAGTTACAATATGTACTGATTAATTTATTCGTATACTACTATTAAAGCATCATTCTGGAGTTTTGACCCACAACTAGCAAGCCAAATGCTGACAAACCACCGGCCAGCCAGATGGCACTAATAAAAAGCTTGCTAACATAATAATATAGTTTGTGATTAGCTTTGTCTGCTGGGGAGGCTTGTCTTATGTTTTCATAAGTTTAGTCCTGGATCACAGAGCTGCCGAACACATAGCCTGGACAAATAGTGGGACTAAAACAAATGTTCTCCCCAGCCCACAGTATGTCAGCATGATACATTTAAATTAAATGAAATAATGAATGTGTAAAATTCAAAATTGTATTCGTGTTATATCTCGGGAATTAGAGTAGTCTGTCTTGTTGCTCATTCTTAACGCGTGGTGTTAGTAGTCATGCACAGTAGCTACTTGGAAGTGCTACAAAGCGCTACACTCTAGAATCTTTGCTACAAAGTGAGGCTCTCGCTCTCTTCTGTTTGCCGTGGTACTGAAATACCTTCCATCCACTATAAAAGTCCAGCTTGTCAGATGTAAACTACTGACGAAAGCTGTCGACAAGATGCTGAATAGGTAAAAAAAAGCACAACTTCTGGATGAAAGTGTACCAACATACAAGGTAGCTTCAAGAGACATCCTTCACAAACACGCAAGAACAGAGATCTAAGCGTGGCGTGCAGGGATGGATTACTGCACGGGCCTACCGGGCCCAGGCCCAGGCCCAGGGGCCCAAGGGGTCAGGGGGCCCTGAAGCCCAAGCCTTTGCATGGAATCATTGCCTCAATATCAACAAATCAGAATGTAGGCTATGAATCTGATTGAATTTAGTATTGGCCATCCCCAAAATGCACCAGAATACAGGAAATCACATCAAACAAATTAAAACATTTCTGGGGGAGGATACCTAAACCCCCTCTCCCACATATACGACAATTAGTGGGGGGCCCTTAATACATCTGAGCCCAGAGGCCCGAAAGTTCATAATCCGCCCATGGTGGCGTGGACAATGCCAAGTATGCCAAGAAGTCAGTGGACAAAAAAACTGCAATTATGTGTCGATTGCACATTTGCAACAACAATGACAACAATAGAAAGGGGTGCTATAGCAAAATAAGGCTGTTCCATGGGTGAAAAGCTGTCAGTCATATACAAGAGAGGTCGTCTTTCAAGGTATTCAAAGTAGAGATTTTGAAAAAAGGACTAGGGATCTACATGAATGACTCTTTACATGATGAATATGTCAATGACATTTAGATTCACCTGGTACATCTGTTATATTGTTTTATTCATACGATTGGCATCTGGTAGCTCAACAGCTAATATAAATAAGAAATTGTAAATAAAATAGCCTGTTGCAATACAACAAGTTCATTCAACTAATCTATCGTGGCGCATGTAATTTATGTAAAATAAAAAAACTACAGTATATCAGATAAGTTTCATTACAACTGACGGCCTATTGGAGAGCATGATGCTTAATGAAGTCTTCAGTTTGGGTGCGACTTTAGGTGACACTTTAACTGAGGATGCGTCACCTGACTTCTCTTGCACTATGGCTCCCCCTGCAGGTTCCTGCTGCTCATGATCCACCACTCTTATGCTCCCTTATAACCTATTTGCTAATAAGCAACAACATGCACAGCGAGAGCACTTGAGTGCTATGGACACAGATTAATCAATTTGTTCTTTCAGGACTTTTGAAATATGACAGCGACTAATCTAATCTGTGGGACGTTCATATTTCAAGTATACATTTTGTCATTTTGCACTTAATAAATAAATTTGTTAATACATTGCTAAAGGGAATTGAGTGTTCCAGTATTTGCATTGAGTTCAATGGTAAGAAGCCCACTGAACTGCTTGAAGGATACCTTTCAATTAAATATCAATAAAAGAGTCTGTGTGGTGGTGGGCTATGTACAGGCAGCAATGTTTGCACCAGTCATAGCCAACAGGCTGGCTACTCCAGTATCCCACAAACCCACAAATAACATGACTTAAAGGTAGAGCTTGTGATTATGCCAAAAGGCCTTGGGCACACAGTGACACTAAGATGCAATTCCCCCTATTACAGTAATTTCCTGTGTATTAGCCGCATTGTGTATAAATCGCAGGACAGTGTTTTATGCAAGTAAAAAAGAACAAAAAAAACCATAATTTATACCATATTAACTGCCCCTGTGCATTAACCTCATAGCTGAATAGTCTGTAAATGATGGTAAATATAATGATGGTTGTGTACCATCACAATCATTTTTGAGCTGTTTACATTAAACTATGTGTTATTTTGTGTTTGCTTTAAACGGTCCAACTGTGATGGTGATGATGATGAGAATTCATCTGTCTGTTTCTCTACCAGCCGACATGGTAACCACTTCAATCCGCTTTTAACCAATTACAAGAGTGAGAGTAGCACCTTATCAGCAGTTCACATGACACCACAGAAGGCCTCCATGTTAAAGATGTCAAAGGACCTCATTTAGCTTGGCACACAGAACAAGCCTTTCAGTATTTGAGAGAGCAACATTAGATGAAGATGGACCGTCTGAAATGCAGAAATGAGTTAATGTCATCAGCCTGAAAGGTGTTAGCAAAAGGTCTGTGTGTGTGATCACTGTGTAACTGAAGGGTGAATCTAAAAGTGGAAAGATGACCAAAACCAAGCTGTCTGACAAGGCCAAACACAAGTGGCAAACAACACTTATACTATAGTGACCTGTCTACGTCTGTCCAACATGGCTAGTTTGTAGAGTATTTTATCAGATATAAAAAGAAGGCTTTGGATGCAACTTTACAAATTGCACAATATGTAGATTTAGAGATGTTGGTTGTTGATTATGTTACTGAATATGTGCTGGGGTTGAACATGCATCCCCTCATCTTCCCACAGGAAATGTGCTACTTCTATTGTGATCTTAAAATGCAAAACGGCTGCTTTTAACTGGTGCAAACTCACATTAAGTGTTAAATGCAAAAAAGGTTACTTCTAACTGCTGTAAACTCCTCACATTAATAATGTTCCATGTCTCCCATCACCATATTCAACCATTCTTGTTTCATACTGTGTTTGTCTGTAGTGTTTTAATTACCATTTCAAGAGATCATCTCTCCAGCGCTGAATCTTTTTAATAAAAAGGTTCACACAGTCATTACATATATGTGCAATGTTTGACCATTTAGCTATTTTCATTAGCCCATTTGTATATTTCATTAATCATTCTAACACTGTAACAGCAAAAGAGATCAGTCTGTTTGACTCAAGATGAGGACTGGGAATCTGCTGCAGTGCCAATGGTGCTAGGAGTAGACGTGGTGTTGGTCAGATCAGCAGGTTTAGGTACAGGAACAGGTAGAGGTGCAATGGCATCTGATGAGGCATTCATCAAACCAGGTGCTGAAGAGCTGAACTCTGGTGGTATTGGTGCAGTGACTGGCAGGGCTGGCGTTACTGTGGAAGGCAGCTTTAAGAGTGAAGGGGTCATCTTTTCCCCAGAAACGCTGAGGGGGGACCCCTGTACGGAAATCTCGGTCACTGATGGTATAGAAAAGGGTGTCATTGGTCCTTCAACAGTTATGGGCACTGCTGCCTTTGCTTCAGAGGATACAACAGGGGCTTCTGATATACCAGGGACTAGGCCCACTGGACCTGACAGTTCTGGTGCCAGAGTTGGTGACGGGACAAAGGCTGGTGCGCCGTTCCCAGCACCATTAGTTAAGGACGGTCCATTCATCACCGGCATGTCTGCAGCAGGTGAAGCTATGCCAGATAGATCGGGGACTGCTGCTGCCGCTTCAGGGACAAACACAGGTGGCAGTGGGGCATCTGTGGTGATGATGGGCGCCGCCATGTCCGGCGTAATCCCAACGGGCACATCTGTGGCTGCCAGGCCTGGCACTGCTGGCACCGCTGCCTGCTCCACTCCTGCACTGGCACCGGCAGCCTGAGCCTCCGCCTGGGCCAGCTCAGCAGCCTTGCTCTCCAGCTCGTCCATCCGCCGCTGCACCATCCCAGGCATTAGCTGCACGTAGGTGCCCATCAGGCGGTGGTTGGAGCGGATGAGCTTACCAGCACAACTGTCAACGCAACGCTCCTATTGGACCACAAACACCAGCAGGCAATGGGCGACACATCAGTAAATTTACATGACATCAGGACCAAACACATCATCTAGGCCTATTACACAGCATCATCAATTTACGATTTTCACCTGCAGGGATACGTTGACAAACAATATCACATTTATATCTCAACCACCTAACAGATGCATCTAGCTGACCATACAGCGAGGATGACTAGTAAGACTCATTCCCTCTTCAATTTCATAATGTCTTTCGCCTTACCTCGTCCATAGTAAGAGCTCTGTAATTGAAGTTAGTTGTGCATCGCTGGAAGCAGATCTCGGTCATCCGATTGTAAACTAACAGAAAATCCTTTAACTGAAAAATAACATATTTAGTTAAAACAGTAGTTTATTCTACTGGACTTTCTAACATATAGCCTACGGTTAACGTTAACTTACATTTCGTAGCTGCTGTACTTGATCCATTTTAATACACCTGCAGTCCCCGAGGAAATTGGCCTATGTATCTCGTTTAAATGTAATGTGGTGCCTAACGTCTTAATTTATGATTGATATAGTTGTAATTTGTAATACTATATCGCCTATGTTTCACGATAAACAACAGCAATTCTTACAAGACGTGTAGCTCATGACTTTCAGAAGTGCGCCGCCATGTTTCTTTTCGCCACGCCTACTCGGTTTCTTCTTCGTGTTACAGTAGGAACAACATTCGGTAAAATGAATGCATACAGCCGCTTACTGTGGTGGAGTACACCACATGTTTAAACTGCTGTAGGTTGCATAAATGCTGCTGGGCTTTTAAAATTCCTCAGTTTAGGATCACATTTAAGTTTTAAGAAAGTGTTTATACTAAATGTGCATCAGTCTTGTTTCATGAGCAAATCACTTGACTAAGCTTCTCAGATTTAGCCTAACCTTCAACCAATTCCTTGAACATAAACCTGCTGATATTCACTTGACCTCAAAGGCCTACATACTGTATTGTTCAAGGTCCTCTTACAGAGGCATTTTTATCATTATGTGAGACCAATATCCAAAGACAAAGTCTTTATTGTTAGCAAGCAGTGTTGGGTCAGATTACTTTGAAATGTAGGCCTATCTATTACTGAGACAGACTTAGGCTACACCATATCCATTGCATTTTAAATAACCGATTATAATCTGAATACTTTTGGATTACTTAAAAATTAAATACATTGAATAAAAAAGACACTGCCAACATTATTCCACCAATATTTATTTTCTTTTTGCACTTGAAAGTAACACAATGTAAGTTGTTTACCTTAATAATGGCATCAAGCTCATTTTGATGCTACTCTGACTTAAAATACGTACGGAAAATAGCATGTCTGACATTGCTAATGGACATGATGTAAAGCTATGTTATGTATTCAGGGATGGGCAGTATTTCTGATACATGTATAAGTATAAGTATAGTATGTATATATACTTTTTTGATCCTGTGAGGGAAATTTGGTCTCTGCATTTAAATGGTTATGGTAAAATATGTCTTGTCTCCACCGTGGGATAGTGAGAAACGTAATTTCGATCTCTTTGTATGTCTGGAACATGTGAAGAAATTGACAATAAAGCTGACTTTGACTTTGACTTTAACCCAATCGGTGAATTAGTGAAACACAAACAGCAAACAGTGAACACACAGTGAGGTGAAGCACACACTAATCCCAGCGCAGTGAGCTGCCTGCTACAACGGCGGCGCTCGGGGAGCAGTGAGGGGTTACTGTAGGTGCCTTGCTCAAGGGCACTTCAGCCGCGGCCCACTGGTCGGGGCTCGAACCGGCAACCCTCCGGTTACAAGTCCAGAGTGCTAACCTGCGGGCCACGGCTGCCCCGTTGTATCTAAAATATGTATTTCAAATACAAAATACTATTTTGTCATTTGTATTTTATTGGGTTGAAGAAAATGACTCTGTATTTTGTATTAAAATACTTTATTGTATTTATATATTTTAAAAATACTGCAAATAATCTCTGTGAAACATCTATGTGACGTCATAAAGCAAAATGATGCATGGAAGCTGGTGCTGACCTATACCAAGACTTTTGAATCAGGTCTGTCCGATTTGTTGTGTAGTTTTAGCAGACTCACGACTAGAGCCCGACTGATGAATCGGTGTGCTGATATTATCTGCCAATATTAGCTATTTGCCGATCTATCGGTATCTGCATTTATAATTATTTTAAAATTAAGTAAAAAAAACATTAACATTAGTGCTACGTCCAACAGTAAAATAATGTTAGCTACTGACAGTAGCCATAGGTAGTTAGCCACAATGATAGAATTAGCTAATGCCATTGTTTGTCTAGGGCAGGGTTGTCAAACTCATATTAGGCAGTGGGCCGGATTTATTGGAATGAGACCATGTGGGGGCCGTCATTGTCATGGTCATTTTTCTGCATGGGTATCAGAATGTTGTTTGATGATACTTCTCTATTATACCCACTTATGAGCAAACAAGTACAAGTCATACTGCTGTGCTATACTTCTCTTCCCTGCTGAAAAAAAGCAGCTAGAAACCAGCTTATGCTGGTAGTTTTAGCTGGTCTTTGCTGGTTTTCTTCCAGTTCTTGCCGGTCTTTGCTGGTGTAGCTGGTTGAGCCACCAGGTGGACATGCTGGCATGACCATTTGAGGAAGCTGGTCACGCTGGTGTGACCAGACTGTCATGTGGGATATAGCTGGTGTAAGATTGTCATGCTGGTGACCAGCCTGCCAAGTTTAACATTGTTGGTGTAAGATGGTCATGCTGGTTTTCTAGAATGACCAACATAGGCTGGCATAGTCAGTTAAACCAGCAATGTAAGACCAGCAACACCAGCTAAAATGACCAGCTTCAGGTGGTACGACAAGCAAAACAAGCCAAATACCATTGTAAGCTGGGTAAACCAGCTGTAGGTATGTTTTAGCAAGAGTTTTGCTGGTCTAGTATCACAGAGGTTGTAATTCGTCCGTCGCTCACGGCCCTCAAACCCGCCACCTCGACACACACCGGCATGGGAGTCGAATGCTCTAACCACTGAGCTAAAAGCCCCGGCTTCCAACTCAGCGGTTAGAAGCGTTCGGTTAGGGCTGTGAGGATTTACACGGGCAACTAGCACGCTAGCTCAGTCTGCCTCCGTTACACTAGCTGGTCAACCATCATATGGTAGTCAAACAAACTGGTTAACAAGCTGGTCAACCAGCAAACCACCTTAAAGGTGCTCTAAGCGATGTTACACGGTTTCTAAGCTAAAACATTTTTTGTCAAACAGCAAACATCACCTCACCATCTGCTAGCTGCCTGTGCCCTGAATACACTTTGGTCTCTGTGGACAGCCCAGGCTCTAAAAACGGCAACAAAAACAGCCTGGTCCAGCCTGGACCATAAATACATAACAAACTGTTCCAGCCAATCACCAACGAGATGCGTGTTTAGGAGATTTTCAATTGCACAGGAGGCAGGGAGAGAGTAGCGAGCTAGCTCCTGTTTTCTTTGAACATCAACGTTACCCAACATCGCTTAGAGCACTTCTAAGCTGCTCTGGCTGGTCCGGCTATTTTTTTCAGCATGGTTTTCCTCTTGAAATACCCTACTTCCATGTCAGTTTTTTCGACCTCGGTTTCCTCTTGAAATACAACCTCTTCCTTCCTGAGGATGGTTTGTTGTACAGTATGTTTCAATTGATCATATCATAGAGACATTGCTTATTATGAAGAACTGGATTCGATTTTTTTTTACCTTCCCTTCCTACCCAAAACATTTGGGGGGCTGCATGAATTCTGCTGTGCCTGATCTGGCCCCCGGGCCTTATGTTTGGCACAACTGATCTAGGGTGACCATTCATCTGAATTATAAGCCCTCTGACCGGACCAAAGTAGAGTGTCCTCCTTTGTGGGCATTTGTCCACCTTTTTGGCAAGTGTTCCAGAGCAAACAATGCTTGTAAGTAGTGATAATACAAGTGCTCCAAAGCAAATGAGACTTATAAGTAGTGACAAAAACAACACATTCTCTGCAGTTGCACATTACATATAGGAAGCGGCATGCATTGCATTTGCTGCGAGGTTGCGCTGGGTTAAGCGAATGGCCCAAAGATTTGTGTTGTGGTAACACTATTGCCAGAGAGGGTTAAAACGAATCTTTGCCATTTCTGCTACACATGTAGCCCCCACTTCCCCTTTTAAACACAAATTGCGTGTATATGTCTAAACCTCACTCCTGATCCTGGTCACGGCACCAATGCCTTGTGTTGATTTGCACGGCTCAGCCCTGCATTCGAACCCACAAACAGCAGTACCTTGGATTCGGGTGTCGAGCCTGCTAACGATCAAGCTAAAAGCCCAAGCTGCTGTCTCTCTTACTAGCATAACTCTTAAGGTGTTGGGAAATAAAGTTTACACAAAATACATACTGCACAGATATACACCAGTCGTTACACAACCGGTATAGGCAAGCAGACATTGGGGGGATCCTCATTTTGGCTAATTTGTCCTCACTTTATAGACACAACTTGTCCTCCTTTTCAGAGTCTGTTTGGTGGTCATCCTAGCTTTTGCACACGTGTAACACCTACTTTCCCCTTTAAACACAAATGATGACTATCAACTGCTCTTTTCAATGCATTTCTGTACACAACCACTCCCATGAAGTGGCAAAAATAGGCATTCCTTTTTATTCTCTAGCTGGGTCAAGGCTGCAGATGAGTTTGAGCCGTGCCTGAGACACGGATATGGAGGAGGTACTGTGGCTGCTGTTACCTGGTAACATGGGTGCCGAATGAAAATCAACACGCAACGCAGCCGTTCCGCAGATGCAACACACGCAAAAGTTATATGAGAGTATTATTTTACATTATGCAATTTTCCTTTCCAAATCACACAAAGTATTGCACTGTTTAATGGTGTTAACAACTGTTTGACTTTTTGCCTTTATTGTGACAGGACAGTCTGACCAGGATTGATCAACATGCTTCATCTTCAAAGGCAATAACCCCGTAAATTATGACTATGATTATTGTGCAAAGAAATGGACAGATAGGGACTTACAAATATAACCATCAACACATTTAAAGCCACCCTTACACCAGAAGACTTGGACAAGAATTGGGAAAGATTCTTGAAAGATTATAGTCTTTTGAGTAAAGCTTGAATGGGGGATATTAGCTAAAAGACTCCAATCTTTCAAGAATCTTTCCAAAATCTTGCCAAAGTCTTCTGATGTATGGATAGCATTAAGCATCTTGCTGTGAAAAAGATGCCAATTGCAAAGCATGATCATCGTACATAGCGTGACCTGTGTTTTTTGACTGAGGGGCCCATTAGATATTAGGGTGATATTTTTCAAAGTACAAAAATACAGTATTTTATTTTGATACATAATATGGCTACACTATGTTGTAGTTTATTTCGATACATTTAAAAGGAGGGGTATTTTGTATTTTATTTAAAAAAAGGCTACATTCTGATGTAATTTTGCCCTTCCCTGTATGTATTGAAACACGTTATTAAAATGTAATCAAGTAATCTTCGACAATGTAACTATAATCTGATCATACATTTTTTTAATGTAATCTGGTCTGATTATAGTCACTTGTTTTTTGTAATCTGTTATCCAGATTACTTGTAATCAGTTACTACCCAACTCTGTTAGCGAGAGTAGGCCTATAGGCCCACATAAAAATGAGTCAGAGAGAGATGTAAATACCAGTAAATACCAAAGGAAACATATTTGAAACATCTTTGAAGTTCTTAGTGTAAGGGCTGGCTAGCAGGCCTGGGTCGAGATATTCCGTACCTTTGCCAGGATAGGAACAACACATAGATAGATAAATAGGTAGGTAGGTAGGTAGGTTGGTAGATAGAGGCCTACTTTCATCCCAAAGGTAAATTTGGCATTCAATATCTTGTAGTATATGCCTAGGAATAAGGAAACTCACATTCAAAACAAAAAACAATATGATGAAATTACAGCTGTGAAATTACATATATTTACCAGAATTACTACAGAGAACTGAGACTCGAAAATAATATATGCCAGTGGAGCATGTGCAGTCCTGCAACTCCTCATTTCCCCTTGGAAATTCTACATAAACTCCAGGACTGATTTGTCTCTTGTTTAGTGCTGCACTGGTGGTTATTGCGGCACTTTGGACTTATTGTTCCTTATTTTACTTCCTATAGTGACAGTAAATTGTACTTGCATCTGGTCAAAAGGAAGTTGCCTGGACATATCTATTTGTTGTTTGTTATAATAATAGATTTAAAGCAGGTCTAAGCATAATACCAAGAATTCTTGAAATATTTGATAATATTGTGGCATGGATGTGGTGTGCGGAGAGCCCTGTTTGACCCTGATATAATTATAGTGCATGGACTTGGTCAGGGTTAGTAGATGTAGGCCTATTTTAGGTCTATGTCTTTCAAATGACCAGACCATATACTCTTAAAAGGCGTCACAACAAAGTCTATGGGGCAGTTCCAGCGTTATGGATGTGACAATTGGACTCATATTGGTAAACAAAATGCCTTAGAGTGGGGGCAAAATTAGTATCAGTGAATTAATTTGCATAACTTTTAATGTAACCTCTGTCCTCTGAATACTGAGAAATCCTCAAATTTCATATAGGCCTAATCAATTTCATCCTAAGAATACAAGGCATTTTATCAGCGTTATGGATGTGACATGAAATGGACACACTTTTGTGAGAGATTACAGGTTTTCTACAAACTCTGTGAATTTTAAAGGAAACTGCCGAAACTATGATATATGTACCATGAAGGAGACTTGAATGAACACAAAAAGTATGTTTTTGAAACTATGCGTCATTTTCGTAATGCATTATGTAGGAAAAACTGCGTTATGGATGTGACGGTTTCACGTTATGGATGTGATGTGTCTGAACCAGTCCTCGACAAACTACATAAAACACATAATTAAGTAGTGAATTTTGATATGAAACAATTGAAATGGTAATCATGAAAAACTAGGGATGAAATTATTGCTTCCTCAGTGCCCACTAAGATCCACAGGAAGAATCAGGACAAGTCATTTAAAATATAAAAAATTAATTATTTTTTTTCTTTTACCGTCATCAATTTTGGTCAGTGATTCCAGGGTTACTGAAACACCAGGGAACATGAAACTTGGTGGCCACTCCCCTAAATAACTAGCCCTACCTGAACCGTTGCACCCAAGATGACAAAATATTTATGGTATGTTAGTCTCAAGAGCCCGCATGAACCTAACCCATACCCACTCATTTGTGATTTGCACACATAAAGTACATGCACGCGCACGTGCACACACGCACATGCGCGCACACACACACATAAACACATACAGACAGGCAAGCACACACACACGCACACACACACACACACACACGCACAAACACCCACCCACATGAATGCAGACACATAAACACATACACACAGGCACGCATACGCATGTCGGCATGCAAACACATACGCACACACACACACACACACACATAAACACACAAACACAGGCACGCATACGCACATGCACACACACAGACACACACACACAGACACACACACACACACACTCTTATAAACAAAAGCAAACTCACATATGCACACACTCATTTACATGCACATGAGTTTCAGGAGTAGGAGATGGAGACAAATTGACAAGCGTGATTTATTTTTTGCGAAGAGAATATGCAGGACTGAGAGGCGGTCCTATTTTGTACCGCTATGCGGTACATCTAGTTTATTGCTGCCCTTACTCATGTTACTCTGTGGGTATTAGCTACAGAGGACCTGAAACTTCAAATGCTGTCATATCGCGTCACATTTAAAATTGAACTGTGTTAACCAGATGTGAACGGCAGGCTGAACATCTGCAACAGAAGGAGGTTGCTATGTTAACTCCAGCTGCAAAGTCAGCCATCTTCACCAGCTAACACGATAATCCAGTTACTGTACAACATTAGTATGATAATTACAGGAAGATAATCGCTCAGATTTTCGTTAACTTGAAAATAGGCTATGGCTAGGCTAATCACTGGAGGTATTTTAATATTATATTTGTTTTGCTAATGGTTAGGCAAGGCCTTCCTGTGGTTTTGATCAACCTAATAATCTTTGAAATGTCAGTTGTAAACACTAAGTTGAAATGCGTTGAAACTGACATGTCACCAGAACAGACGTTTTATCGGCTTTGAGGTATAATAAAGTCCCCAGTCTTGTAAATTCACATTATGTAACATCCATAACGTCACATCCATAACGCACCATTAAAGGTTTTAAAAGTATGAAAGGGGCACAATTTGGTCATCACACTTTACATTGATATAAATCAGCTTTGCACAGACACTATGGACATTGTCGCATCAACAATGTATGTGTACCATAAACTTTTCCTATAAAATGTTATGGATGTGACATGGCCATGGAACTTGCTGACTTAAAAACAAAAGCCTTACAAATGTAAGGAGTTGTGCTCTTAAAGGCAAGCTGAGCATAGACATTGCTCTACCATTCCCTTGTCAATCTGGAATTTGTCAAATGACACAATTTGTTTGAACATTGGGTCCATTTATCCACTTTTGAAATATGTATAATATTACCATGTAAAAAAAGTTGTTTCTGTATGGTTGCACACCATATTTATGATGTAAAAAGAGTGTCATTCTCCATCAAATTCAATCAGATCAGTTACAAACAATAAAATATAGACCTAAATGAAGATTTTAACAACAGTTCTATTTGCGTATGCACAACTTTTTTTTTCCATGGTAAGGATGACCTTTGCATGGAATTGCCCTATGATGTTAGATTTTAACTGATGTCCTTGCAATTCTGGACAATCCATACTATGCAATCAAAGAACATGCCTGGCGTATAGGCTGCAATTTACTTAATTTAAAATATGCTACACGTGGTCATGCGATTGATAGGCATTGGTCCTCCTGTAGCTTTGGAACAGCTCACGTGATAGGTCAGCTGACAATATGAACCGATCACAAGACCAGCTGTGACTTGTTGTTGTTGCTAATAAGGTCTAATTTCCCTTGATAAGGTCGGAATATTTTCATAGCGTAGACGTTTTGGAACATCAGCGTTTATAGTTGCTTTCTTCATTCGGGGAGTGCTCCACGACAGAACTCAGCAGCCGGCCAGCCACCTCTCTCTGTTTTCCTTCCTGTTTTGTTGACGATTGCACCGCAAAAGCACATCCTTGAACTTATGTGTGACCTGCAGTAGCCGAATGTTAGTCTTTCAGCTGTGACTGTTAGTGGTAGAGGGTGCGGATTTGGTGCGGTATTTTTGAGTAAACTTCTGGAATAACGATCCAGAGAAGAGAAGAAGCTCGCTAGTGACTTGACTTTTGTGCACTGTAGCACGTTGGTAGAGCTGCAACTCGTTTCACTTTATGGAGGTTTAAAGTTAGCCACCATGAATACGTTCAAAGTGTCCTTCTTTGGCTTTTCTTGTCTCTTCGTCACGGTGACCTTGATCCATTTCGGTTCATCAATCCCTCTGCAAGAGAAGAATTTTGGCCAGTTGAGCTTTGTAGAGCAATTGGGTCGTTTTGGTGTCCGATTCAACTGGCGCAACCTCACGTGTCCTGTGTGCAAAACAGTTTTCACCATCCTAGACATCGCATTGTTGGTAAGAACACAATTATTAATCACACAGGTTTTGTCATTGGTCCTTTTATATTTGTCTTAGCAACTTGCAGTTTGAAAAACTGGAACATCGGGTTAGTAAGCAAAGCCTAGCCCATGCCAGTCAGCGAAGCAGTTTGAAAACAAAACTAGTAATAATAAATGGACTGGTCTTGACACCATGTAGCCTGTAACCTGATGAGAAATGAGAGGGGAAAGACCCCTTCAGACCTTGTTAGTCACACATTGAGTCAGACTAAGACTTAGAAAATATATCACCATTGTGGCAAAACTGTCTGCATGCATACTCATGCACTGTGAAGAAGAGGAAGTGTTTAATTGTGTTAACCACAGCTTCATGAATATTTATATGCCCCCCCACCAACACCCATGTCATCATCTTTCCTGTTTACAGAGCGACACGAATAAGGAGCGAGTGGCTCACGCCGTGGGTGAAGCTTGCACCCGCCTGCACCTGGCAGACGAGCATGTGTGCCGCGAGATCACCGAGCTGTTCAGCGACGACTTCATCACCACGCTGCAGCAGTCCATCCTGTGGCCGACGGAGGCCTGCGCCGTCCTGGTTGGCCCCAGCTGCGGCCGTTTCGACATCTACGCGCCTTGGAACGTCACCCTGCCGGCCGTGGCCAAGCCGCCCATCACGCCGCCCACGCCACCCAAACCCGGTTCTCCCCAGAGCCGGGTGCTCTTCCTCACCGACATCCACTGGGACCGGGAGTATGCTGAGGGCAGCAGCGCTGACTGCAAGGACCCGCTGTGCTGCCGCAACAGCTCGGGGCTGCCCAGCTGGAAGCACCATGGCGCCGGCTACTGGGGCACCTACAGTAAATGCGACCTGCCGCTGCGCACTGTGGAGAACCTCATGGAGAACGTGGCCAAGGACGGGCCCTGGGACTGGGTGTACTGGACGGGCGACATCCCGGCGCACAACGTGTGGTCGCAGACGCGCGCGCAGCAGCTGATCGAACTCACCACCATCTCAAGGCTCATTCACAAGCACCTGGGCCCCAACGTCATTGTCTACCCGGCCGTGGGCAACCACGAGAGCACCCCGGTCAACAGCTTCCCACCGCCCTTCATCCACGGCAACCGTTCGTCCCACTGGCTCTACGATACCATGGCGGAGGAGTGGGCTGTGTGGCTGCCGCCTCAGGCCCTCCATACCATCAGGTGGCCAGACGATGCCCTTTCACCATCATTTTTATGTCTTTTTGTCTTACGGTTGTAATGTGTTCTTCCAGTTGTCCGTCTCTGGTGGATGTAATGACAGTTGTAAATTTTGCCTCTTATAATTGCCAGCAGTTTTAATTGACTGATATTAGATTAACTTGGTTACCTCCAGGGAGTTGCCGCTATAAATAGAGTTTGCCCTTACAAGTGAATTTTCTTTTTGTCAGTATTTGGTCTCTGTTAATGTATTGTTCAATAGCTTGTCATATTGTAAGATGAAACGGTGTGTCCTCCAGTGCCTTGTGTTCAGTGTCTAGTACATCCTGTTTTGGGTCCATCTTGTAACATATCTTATGCTGATGTGTTCAGGCGTGCTGGTTTCTACACCGTCCAGATCCAGCCAGGGTTGCGGCTGGTGTCTCTCAACATGAACTTCTGTGCCCGAGAGAACTACTGGCTCATGGTGAACTCCACGGACCCAGCGGACCAGCTCCAGTGGCTCGTCCACATCCTTCAGGAGTCCGAGAACAAGGGCGAGAAGGTAGGCACAGGACAGCCATATAACACTGAAAGAAGGAACGTGGAGATCAAAGAAGCCAGGAAGTTAGAGTAAGGTCATCAAAGAACCCTCATAAATAGAACAAGGTCAAAAAGATAAAACATGGTCATTAAAGACCCCTGAAAGATGGATCATGGTCATCAGAGAACCCTGACAAAATGCAAATAGTAGCACTTGCACTCAGAAACAGCCATACCTCCTCAAATGAACGTCAGCTAGGCTGTCATAAAAGCCCAGTGATTATCACCTAAAGGCAAGTCACCCCTTTTAATATTACAGATAGCCAATCATCTAAGAACCTTTATAGATGGATCATGGTCATCCAAAATAACCATGCAAGTTAATAAAAGAAAAGCACTCTTGGCTTACAGTAGGCTCTATGTCTGCCATCATCATGCCATCTGTGTTTCGTCACTATAACGTTACAAATGTCCTATCTGTGTTGGCGTTGAAAAATGTCTGACTGTTGAAATGTTTCAACATTAAGGCAGTGGTTAGCTATTCTGTTGCCTGAAAAGAGCCTTCAGTCTTAATTCCTGTTCTGACTTGCCAAAGAGGCCGTCTGGGATTAATCCAGTTAGATCAAAGCAATCCGTTGCAAAGACCATAGCTTTACTTTACTTAGTCTCCATGGTGTTAAGGATAAATTGAGGTTTTGACTAAACCTGTATGATCCCTTTTATTTCAGAGTAATATGATGCAGCATTGTAGTTTAATTTTATTTATTTTTTCTTTGCTGTTGTGTTTGTGAATTTTAACAGCTTAGTAAATGTACCTTCACTGCACCCAATATAGCTCTTCAGTGGAGTTATTATTGATGTCTCCCTTATTTCAGGTTCATATAATAGGACATATCCCGCCTGGACTTTGTTTAGCCAGTTGGAGCTGGAACTACTATCACATAGTCAACAGGTCAGTGCCACACTAACCTCCATTCATGGCCCTCTGCCCATTCCATTCTCCTAATCCTCATACAATGCCTAGGAACCTCGGTACAAAGTCATGAGGGTCTCCCGCCATACATTTTGTGTGTGTGGTCCCTGTGTCTGTGTTTATAGAATTATCAGGATCTATCATGGTTTCACATGAATTTGATTTGGGAATGTACTGTACAGCTTACACAATGTACCCAATGCACTTTTGAAACCGCAAGACGGAGAATGAGGTTAACAAACTTTGGAAGCTTTATCAAATAATGTTTGCGGGTTTTGTCTGTCATGTGATCCCTGACCTTTAAGACTGACTTGTGTAAACTTTAGGAGTGGTTGAATGATTCTTGTTTTTGCCGGAGCTTTGCCTTCATCTATGTTTTTTGTTTTAAACTCACCAATGTAAAATTGTACAGGTTTCTTTCTCGGTCACGATTGTTTCAGTTAGTTATCTGTGTGTGGATAATGATCCTCTTTTGACCTAATTTTCATTTTTATTGAACTTAGTTTTGTGTGTGTTTCTTTTGTAGGTATGAAGGCACCATTACGGGACAGTTCTTTGGTCACACTCATATTGACGAGTTTCAGATGTTTTACGATGAGGAGACCATGACCAGGCCACTGGGTGTTTCCTATATTGCACCAAGTGTCACCACTTTTGTTAACCTTAACCCAGGTAGGTTCCATTTTAACTCATCTTGTTCCTGACCTTCTTTTTTTTTTCTCTCTTAATATACTATAACTTAATCATTACTTAAACATACGATGTCGATTATGCTCATTGTCGATTAATCTGACTACTATTTTCTCGATTAATCGGTTTGTTTGATTGATATAATGTCAGAAAGTCAGCCCAAGATCATGTCCTCAAATGTTTATTTTTTGGTCCACACACCAAAAATATAGTTGACAATTAATCAATGAATTGTTGCAGCCGTAATCTAAATTGCTATAAACAAAAAAACTCTTGAGATGGAACTTGCACAACATACTGTAGTACATAGATAATGGTGGTGTTGGTATGCAGCAGAGTCTTCCAGACCTGTAGTACATAGATAATGGTGTTGGTATGCAGCAGTCTTCCAGACCTGTAGTACATAGATAATGGTGTTGGAATATTGCAATGTCCTCACTGGTCACAGTTGTGGGCCTGGTGATTTTTTTTTTTTATTTTTTTTTTTTATTATTATTATTTATGTTTTAACAAAAACATCTAGTAGGCTTCTAAATATAGTACCGGTAAACTTAAATCCATATCCTTCATTTGTCCATCATACTAACTAGCTAGTGGTTCCATCAATGTTGATGTATTCCGAATTCTGGTCAGCACGTTAGTGGTGACTTTCAAATAACTATGTTGCAATAGATGTCTTGCTGGCATGTGGAGTGTTCAAGGTCAATGCTCTCTCTGTTGCTATAGTGCAAACCCAGCACTGGATTAGCAGAATTGATGTTTTTGTTTGTTTTCTCTTCGCTAGGCTATCGTGTCTATTACGTTGATGGAAACTACCCTGACAGTTCCCGTTTCGTGCTGGATCACGAGACGTATATCCTCAACCTCACCGAGGCAAACAACCGCCCCAATCCAGCCTCACCCCTCTCCGCTGCTGCCCCCGACCCCAACCCTAAATGGACTCTCCTATACCGGGCCTCCAAAGCCTATGGCCTGACCAGCCTCTTCCCCTCTGATTGGCACGGCCTCATTCAGACCTTCCTGCAGGACGACCGGTACTTCCAGACGTACTGGTACCTGATGCACAAGGGCCACGTGTCGGAGCCCTGCAAGGACACCTGCAAGACGGCCAACATCTGCTTCTTGCGCAGCAGCCGCTACCAGGAGCTGGTGCAGTGCAACATCTTGAAGGGCCTCGGCAACAAGAAGCCAGCATACGTCCGCAAAACAATGTGTTAACGTTTCGAGAGTGTGGAGAGGATAGACTGGTTTTGGATTGTAGTCCAGAAAACGGATCGGGTGAATTATTTTTAGGATGCTGTGAAACTGCATGTGTGACACGGGTGTATTAATGCAGTCCTGGCTATTGACATTTTGTGGCACTTCCTTTAAACGTGGGTGTTTAAAGATGTTTTGTTCTCCATGGACTATGTTGAGCCATGATTTTTCTGTCTGGCATTAATTTGGGACTTATTCATTTCCTGATGTGTTGCACAAAAAACTTAAACCTCTGAGTGGGCCTTGGGTTACACTGTGCTGGTCTTGGGTGTAGTTAGACCAATAACAGGTCTCGGTGTTTTGTGCGCTCAATTTCCAAAGAATAAAGAAATGTAATGGGGGATATTCATGCCTTAAAGTTCTCAAGTCTTGTGTGGTTTCTTGCACATTGTTCCTGGCTCTTTTGTAACCTATTTGCTTTGGCAATGCACTTTTGGATTATATGGCCAGCAAGCAAAACTTTGTCAATCACTGATTTATTTTGCTCTTGTGTGTGTGTGATCCTACCACCTCGTGCCCAAAATGAGCTGGGCTTCTTTTTTTTCTTTTTTTGTTTTGTTAAAGTGTTAACCTACTGTTTACTGTTTTGGGAGTAAGTAGTTGTAATTTGTCCTTTTACAGGAATGTCTTTAGAATATTACTTTAAACCGTGCACATCAAATTGTAAGTTAAATTAATTTAACTTTAACTTGACAATGACAACATAAAGTTCTTCTTATTGCCCTTGTGAGTTGTTTGTTTTCTGGCACCCTTAACCATTCAAGTTAATTATTACATGATTTAATGAATATACTTAATATAACTTAATTAATATAAACCTGAATTATATCAGTATTACAATTTACAGTATATTGTAGACCCACGTGTAGTTGAACTGAAGCTGAAACTTGACCTGACCGTTCAGTCTTGTTGGTACTTACGGCTCCCACACACAGCTGCGTTCCGTCAACGCATGCCAGTGGGTGTTCCCGACGGTAGCTATGCAAATGACTTGAAGTAAAACCGTAATGTGATTGGTTGGTGCCGTCCGTAGATTGGCTTGATTGGCCGGTGCCGTCTGTCAGTGCAGCAACAGCTGAACTCAATGCGAGCGGCGGGAGAAACGCGATGCAACGGACCCACAATTCAGTTCGGCAACGGATCACGTGAGCCCATGTAAAGTGAATGGGATGCGTCTCCAGCAACGCGATGCACGCAGCTGTGTGTGGGAGCCGTAACGTAATGCCGTAACGGCTCCCACACACAGCTGCGTGCATCGCGTTGCTGGAGACGCATCCCATTCACTTTAAATGGGCTCACGTGATCCGTTGCCGAACTGAATTGTGGGTCCGTCGCGTCGCGTTCCGCTCGCGTTGAGTTCAGCTGTTGCTGCACCGACAGACGGCACCGGCCAATCAAGCCAATCTACGGACGGCACCAACCAATCACATTACGGTTTTACTTCAAGTCATTTGCATAGCTACCGTCGGGAACACCCACTGGAATGCGTTGACGGAACGCAGCTGTGTGTGGGAGCCGTTACTGTACTAGACTGACGGTACCGATCCACTTGCACGACACTTCTTTTTGTCGTGTAGCATTCCACTCTAGTCCTATGGGTGACGTCAAGCGACTTTAACGCGCCCGCAAAGCATTCCGGGAAGGCAGCGCTGCATTTGAAATAATGTCGCGCGTCAAAAAGCTGGCCGATGCCCATACTGTTACGGTACCGATCCACTTGCACGACCCGACATACGGATGGTGTCGCGCTGCCTCCCCTCGTTCAGTCGTGTGTGGGCGTTTCGTTTAAAATGTCAGTTACCAGCTCATATTCAGTTCGTTTTAACGTATCTTAAGTGTTTTTCCACAAATGGACCCCAATTTTAGGCATGTACTTAACAGTATACAACACATTAATAGCCTAAACAAACTATGCAAGCCATTTCGAAATCTTGTTTTATTTAAACTACTCAATGCAATCTCAAATCCTCACCAGAAACACCAACAGTCAATATATTCATCCAAATCCTAGTTTCGTTTGTTCTATGGACTATAGGTGGTCGTGGAAGAGATGGTTAAAACATTATTTGTCTGGTAAGCGGAACCAAAGTTTCACAGGCACCGTTGTGGTAGAACAAAGGACCTACAAACTCGTCCTTTCATTGGAGAGTCGCCTCGCGTTCAACGGATTCATTTGCATAAAGCTGGGCATCGGCCAGCTTTTTGACGCGCGACATTATTTCAAATGCAGCGCTGCCTTTCCGGAATGCTTTGCAGGCGCGTTAAAGTCGCTTGACGTCACCCATAGGACTAGAGTGGAATGCGACACGACAAAAAGAAGTGTCGTGCAAGTGGATCGGTACCGTAAGTTACTCCAAGGAAAGAGTAGTAAAATAATTTAATGATGGATTTACTATGCACTTTGATCAGTGACAAGTACATATTTAACAACATATAAAATAATAATAATACAATTTATTTATATAGCACTTTTCAAGCACAAAGTGCGACTGTTTATCAGTTAATTCGCTACTGGTAGTTAGAAAAGTAGATATGTGTAGGGGATTAAACATATTTAGTAAAAATAAATCCACAAATTACAACAAACATGGTCATGGAGGAAGTGAAAGTATCCCTATCCTGGTGATTGACCTCTATTAGTGTCTATTATGTATCCGACTCATCTGATGTTTTTTGTGTGGGGGGGTGGGGGGTGGGGGGGGTCATCCATAATATTGTATCAATGTTTTCAGGCCACCAATGCAGTCATGAGTGTGTGTAGTCACTCACCCTCCAAACAATTTAAGTAGCTACAGATGTTTGATATACCAGGGCCGTAGTCACCATAGACTTTGGGGGGGACGTGTCCCCCTCAATATTCAGATGTGACCAAAATGTCCCCCCCAATATTCGGACATACAAAAAAATAAAGAAAAAAACGCTATAGGCTACTACAGGAAACCAACAAGTCCCGCCATCTGAAATGCAACCAAACGTAAATACATGTAACACACAAATTAGTGACCTATTCATGGTTTCAGAGAGTACACTGTGAGTGGTTTGTCCTGGAGGTTTTGCGTTTATCGTTTGAGGCGTGCGCTATCAAAAGCTTCCTGCACCCTACTGCTGTGCAGGCTGTCAACAATATCGCAAAAGATACCGGTACAATTCTCACAAAACTTGTTGGAAAGGTGTAGCACTGTCTAAGGAAACCCCATTCATTTTTTAAGCTGATCAGACTCAAAGGTAACTTTGAAGCATTTTCCATATTGTAGCCTATTTTCTCGCAATGATAGCGAAAGTGAAACATAGTGTCCTTTTATTTGAATTTGTGCGTGCCTGTGTCATTCATTTCTTTCACATGTCTTACAACATAAATAATGCATTCATATGCTAGTAGTAATGTCAGAAATTAACCGGTTTATAAGCCTCTTAGAAATGGCTGTTGCATCTTGCATGTTACATTTAGATGCGCACTCAATCGCGCATCCATGCAGGCAAAACGTAGCACTCAAATGTGGCGACGGCACAAAAGTTGAAAAAACGTTTACAATGGCGGTGATAGCCTACAGTTACTGTAATGTGAATCGCGGACATTAACCAAAGAAAGGAATTTCCACCTCCATTCACCAAATAAAGGCTGTGTTTCTACATTTTAACACAAAACGTAATTTCTGTCAGAAACCAGCCTATAATGCATAGGGTAACTTGAGGTGAGTCAGACAGAAGAGGGACCTGTCTAGTAGCCTATATCCCATCCCTTTCAAACAACCTTAAAATTGTGTGATTAGCCGCCAGAATAATAAAATCAAAATACAAAATATGATTGGGCTAGGTCCAAACCTATGAGTAAGCATTCAGTGTAATATAGAGGTTATCAAAGTATTGTCTTTTAAAATATACATTTTGGAGACAAATGGAGTCATACCACATGTCTATCCAGGGATGGATTATTGAATGAGCCTACTGGGCCCAAGAGCTCAGGGGGCCCTGAAGCAGACTGTGTGAAGTTGTATTTAAAATCTGTTATTGAAATACACCGCACCACAGATTTGGTCCCCCCCAATGTTGACATCATGGCTACGGCCTTGTGATATACCAAATATGAAATTGAAGGTTCGGAATGTGTACATTGATCAAGTTCAACAAATAACAAATATGTCAACAGACATATATTTTATTCCTCTGACCTTCACATTCCTACAATGTCAATCCTCAATAGGACACAGGGACTGCAATGTATAGTGCAGGAGGCTCCACCTAGAGGTGTCATTTGTAACTACAGCAATCCTCTCCACACTCACAAGTGTGATTTTAGTCCTAAAAAACATCCTGTTTTATAGATATGCTGAGGTAATACAGTCATAAAGAGTAGTGTTGCAATGAGTGTGCAGCAGTTATCAGGTATCAGGCGGTGATTTATCAGGCTTATTTTGTCAAAATTAACCTGTGGGATCTCAAATTGGTTTGAAGGAAATGAATACATGATAATATCCAGAGCAGCAGACAGATACAGGCAGTACAGATCTGATGATAAGTGCAGATCTGATGCAGAACCTCACTGATGATGTGTTCAGACCTGTGTCAGCAGATGTACAGTTTAGTCACAACTTAAACTCAGGCAGCAAACCCAGGCAATGGACATGAGCAAGTAGTACAAATGTGTGCAAGAGGGAGAATGGCGAGAAGATCCACCAAGCGAGGAGGAAGGAGGAATAGCAGCACGACATACAGGTATCCAACCTGGTGAGAGGCAGGATGAGCCAGGCCCGGGGTCACCCCATAGGAACCTCCAAGTGTTGCAAACCAACCCCTCTAGCATCAAGTCTAAAAGGAGGCAGATCAAATGGCCTGCAGCAAGTATGACAACACTGTGGAAACAGTTGGATGATGACACTGACCAAATTCTGAAGGCAATGGGTAAGGAAAAAAAGCCCGATGAGAAGCTACAAGACATGGACACCATAATTGTCAGCATCGCCGCTGAACGGTTCGGTAAGGAAGGAAGCAGAGGCAAGGCTGCCTCTCAGGAGGCTGGTTGAAATGGTCACTCGGGCAAAGCAAGACAAACACCTCCAGAGGGAGGGAAGGGTGCCACCTGGTTCAGGAGGAGGTGAGAGCAGCAGTGAAGGATATGAGAGCCTGCAAGGCAGTGGGAATGTAGCAGCAGGGAGCTTGGATGGGAGAATGTGCTGAAAAGTGACCTGGTCTGAGCTTTGGAGAGCTGAGCCTCACCTCATCAAATTTTGCATCCAGGCAGTATATATGATGTGCTCCCAAGCCCATCAAATCTGCAGACTTAGGAGCACAGTCACCATGCCCACTGTGTTCCAAGATGGGAACCATTCAACACAGCTACTGTTCAAAGGCACTTGAAGAGGGATGGTACCGACGATCAAGTCTTGAAGACCATTGCTGAAGCAATCAGCACAGGACTTGAGTGAGTGAAGCGGTGCCCTCAAAGAAGACCATTGGCTTCGTCAGAACTGGAGAGCAGCCAATTGCAGCTACCACCATGTAACCAGATACTGTCCTTGTGTCTGAATCCACAAAGCAAGTTGTGCTGCTGGAACTAAAAGTTCAATAGAAAGATTGCTGAGACAAAGCCTTCGAAAGGAATCTTTCCAAATATGCAGTTGAATAAAATATAAGAACAGACAATTGAGGGGAAAAAAGAAGCTAGTTTATAGCACATCTGATTCTACCTGTTTATAGCACACCTGTGTGCTATAAACAGGTAGAATCAGATGTGCTATAAACTAGCTTCTTTTTTCCCCTCAATTGTCTGTTCTTATATTATATTCAACAGTTTATATATAAACTCATTTTAATTTTGTATTTGCTCAATAGCCTTACCTGCAATTTAGCAAATTTCAGTTTATTAATGTTAATTCTCATATATTCCTGTTAATTCCCATGAAAAATGTCTAACTTTGAAAATTCCCTGAATTTTGCAACCCTACTCTGGATGTATGCAGACCCTTTGAGAGGTTGGTCTGATCCATGACTGAATGTCAGCCAGTTCCACAAACCGGCAACTGACACAGGAAGTGGTCTGGTGCAAGTCCAAGCCAGGCCTGTGCAGGATCATGGTCCAGAGGAAGTTGCTACTTACGAAGAGTGTTTTTGACACATTGACACCAAAGATTCAAACAGTAGCCTACATTTATTAATAAACACCTTCACAATTATGAGCCATTGTTCAAGTCGTTGAACAATTCAAGACATTATAAATCCATTCAAACCTCAGTAGGTTACATACAGTATGTAGTATCTTTGTCCACTCACTTAAAATTCATACTCTTTTATGTCTTCGTTTTCTGGAAGTGAACTTGTGGTGGAAATATAGTGAATCCCTTTCATACCCATATGTCAGAATGTCTGTCAAAATAATGATTACACATGTGCACCAATAACAACATTCAACTCACTATATTGTACCAAATAGTGCTAAATAGATGTACAAGATACAAAGTATAAGATTATACATTTAAATATATTCCTAAATCTCCCTTTCACAGATTGAGCAAGTATCCCATCCCTTTTTCACAGGTAAATTACACCACGGAGAAGTCTAGGATTTCTGAGGACTGAATCATAGACTGACCAAACAAGTCTATCCAAAAATATGTTTTATGTACTATATTCATATTGTTTTATATGAAAACATATTTATGTTGTAAGAGCTTAAGATCCATTCTCCTGAGTTGGAGTGCTTAGTTGTCTCCCCCTACTCGTCTTGTGTCCCCATTCGTTAAGTTTACTACAACGAGGACGATTTGTCTTCAGTGAGGGGAAGCAGACATGTCCTGTCCACTTACACCTCATCAAGGGTCACAGAAGGACAGAGTCACACCAAAGTCCTCTTTGTAGATGTCCCACACCTTCGATTTGTGTGGATTGTCCAGTTCTTCCCTGGACAGAAACAACCTGGAGCGGTGGAAGAGAGGAGATGTAAGATGTGAGGGTATAATGTCTCACAAAAATGCGTCAAATGAGTCAAATCAGAAGTCAAATAAATCGTACTTATTATTCTCAACAAAGGAGGTGTTGAACCAGAAGTAGAAGGGGCAGTTCTCATATCCCTTTGGAAGACCCTGTGTGGAGGTTGGATTAGTTTTACTGCATAAGACAAATCACTGTAAAAGTATGCAGATGTAATCAAATTGTTGGTCGTTGTGCAATACAGTATAAAAACTTACAGCACTGGATTCAAACATGACCTTGATATCCCCTGAGATAACCGGACAGTCCTGTAAACTGATGACCACGGCATTATTGCCAGTATCTGGAAACAGCTGTAACACCAATCAAGCCATGAATTAGTTAATGAAAAGTAAACCAACGAAGAAAAGACAGACAGACAGATAGACAAACAAACAAACAAACAAACATCAACCAATATCAATAAAGAGGAACAGCAAGAGACAGAGAGCGATAAATGGATATCATTACAATTATTTTCAAACTTTTCTTACCGCACATTTCTCCTGCTTGGCACAGACACACTGGAACACAAGTTCTCTCCTCACAATAATTTTTACTGTCAGGTCAATGCCACTGCCTTTGCCCACACCTGCATATGGATTTGTTTGAAATATGATTTTTGCCAACATTTCTAATGTGTACGCAACACAGTATTTACCATTTAGCAGTGTGTGACAAAGATGAAAATGCTCATTATTTATCACTACACAGCATATAAAAAGGACTATTTACATTTCACTTTTATAAAAGCGTCTCAGGTTTAACAAGAGAGCTCAGTACATTGGACCATTTACATGTTTGTAAATAATCTATAGGCGGACATTTCCATGTCCAAAACCCAGTGTGAGCAAGACACTGCGTACTGCCTTAAAAACAGTGCATGTGTGTATGGCAGCCTTTGTCAAAAGCTGAAGAAGACCTGGATACTTCACCTGCGATGGAGTGAATGCGGACGCTCTTTATCCTCAGGAACCTGTCAGGGGGCAGCTGACGGTTATACTTGGTCTTCATGACTTCATAATATCCAACGTACCTGCTCTGAAGACATAACAGAGAGTCCCGAGTCAATACCAATCATTCGCCTAACAAAGTATTTCTATTTTTAATTCTGCCATTTGCAGTATTGGCCTCGGTTGTAATAGTTTCATGCACCAATAGTTGAACTAGGTTTTGAACACTTGCACAAATATATTTTTTAATTTAAACTTTGGTTAAAATCATATTCAAGCTCAACAACACGTGATGATGTAAGCATTAGTGTGCACCTGAGAGGGTGTCTCCACTCCCTGGAACTTGGAGCTCATGCTTTTGTCAGTTCTCCTCTCTCCAAAGTAGTCCAGACTCTCCTGCAGATTATAACAGGAAAGTCATATTAGCATACGCGTCAGTGTAAAACCAAAAAAAAAGCCAAATACTGTATATGAGCTTGCTAACCTGAGCGCTCTCAAACTGGTCACTGTCAATTAGCCATGTGCAGACCAGCGTCCCAGTGCGCCCTAAAAAATATGAAATAGTTACGTCATGTTGCAAAGCACACTCACTAGTGTCTAGCATTGGATGAGGAAGAGTTTTTAAGTTTTAAAGTTAAAGGTCAGCTATTAGGCAGACAGAGACCTGCAACGGTCAGGTACTGATTCTCAAACTCAATGCCTTCCACTACACTATTACACAATAGTACAGTAAAACAGATGCAGACATGCTACCTGCTTTCAACATCTCCTAAGATACATCACTGGCATTTAGTTTTCAATACAGTCATTTCCTGTGTATTAGCCCCATTGTGTATACCGCAGGACAGTGTTGTATGCAAGTAAAAAAAACGAACCATATTAATTCCATATTAACTGCCCCTATGTATTAACCTCATAGCTGAAGAAATTTAGCAAAATCAATGTATTAACCGCGGCTAATATTTCGGAAATGATGGTAATGGTTTCCAGAATATTGAAGACTTAAATAATATCACATTTCTAGAGTCAAATCTATACTCTGCAGTGTGCACAAGTGTTTGAATCGGTTGAAGCGTCTCCATTCAAAACACTGAAGAAAAAAAAATGACGTGAGAAAAAGAGAGGCTGCCGCTGCTTCTGGTAATCAAAGTCATATAAAACGCCACGCAGACGCCACGCAATTGACACGCAACGTTCACGCCACGTACCCGGTGTGAAACGGGCCTTACCTTTCCCTCCTTTGCAGTGAATGGCAATAACATTCCTGGAATCAGCTGACATCCACTCCCTCACACTGGCAGTGTACTTCAGCATATCACTAGCAGAGACAAACAACAAGAACAAGAATAACAAGAATAAGAATAACAAGAACAAGAATATTATAAACACAAGAATGTGACATGTAATTCGCTGAAAACAAAGGGACCATAAAGTTATAAGAGATCAGAAGTCCAAACATGAGTGGACTTCTAGCACAATGCTCATGTGTTTTAAAAGACCTTAGAATACACAGTAAACCACAGTACCGGTAGATCCTGTAGTGGAACAACATTATATGAAAATGTCCATAGTGCAGCAGGTGATACTTACTCTAAAGATGGCACATTATGGTCGTCTATGAGCACGCGCTCGACTCTGTAGTGGAAAAACTCGTGATCATAGCCCTTTTCACCTGGCAAGTCAAACAGGAGTTGTGTTATGTAGTGACAAAATAGATTTTGAAATATCCATTCTTTCTGTTTATATGAACATTTTCTACAAACATTTTCTACAGTTTCAGCGGTCTATGTGTTCACTTACTGCAGAGGTTGTATACTTTGTAATGATCAAGATGTTTGGTGTCAAGGAATCTTGCCACCTCCTATAAAAAAAAAAAAAAAAAAATCAGACACATTCCATAGTGTGTTCCTCTACACAGTACAAGCGGTCATCCTAAATCACAGTATACAAGCATGCACTGAATTTTTAGTTTGCTATTGAAAAATCTATTTGTTTTTGAGGTCATCTTTCTCTATTCTATATCCGTCTCTGCTGGTTTAGTCTTTTGTTCCACTGAATCACTGGAGTACTGATGTTCTCAAAAAAAGTCTTGCTCACTTTGATTGGATTTCTGTAGAGAGACTGCTTCCCAGAAGATGGAAAAGACATGGCGATGACTCGATCTGGAAAGAAATATGATATGAGGCAACATTCACTCAACACAGTACTGTCGCCCTGGTGCACCACCCATGAATTACACCCACCTGTGACATACGTAAGGTCAAGGTCAAACCCATCTTTCTGATAGCGCCGCTTGTTTTCTGAGACCTGCACAAGTAAAGTAAACTTTCAATTGAAGATCATCCATGTTCACATTCCTACTGATGGTAGCTGCAGTGTGACAACTGTCTAGGTTGTTCCCCAAAAACAGTGTTGTGCCACAACCATCCAAAAACTAAGAACGCAGTGTTTAATAGTCTTTCTATCATTTTAAGACATGTTGTGCCACAACAAAGGTTTGGTATTACCGAGGGTCTCTGTCTAGGTCCTAAACTCACCATTCTCCTGGTAACTTTCTCCAGTTCCTTCTTCTGTGAGGCCAGGCGAAAGACACGGAACAGGATAATGATTCTCAATGCCTTCAGGAAGTTAAACACTCTATAAAGGCACAGAAGATACACAGTAAAGTCATTACCTCTGATTCACAGTAGAATGTAACTAGATTTAAAGATCAGAAAGACAAGAGTGACAGTACCTTGGGATGAGGCTCACTCCTGAGAAGTCTGAGAAAGTATAGATCATAGTGATGACTAAAGTAACTACCACAATGCAGGTGTCCATGATATTCAGCTTGGAGCTGTAGTACACTTTAAATCTGCAAAACAAAATGTCATAGTCTTTCTGAATATCTTATGTTGAAGGACCACATGCCTTGGTGTACTATCATATTATTTTACCTAGTATTTTACAAAGTACACATTACCATAAAGCATCATGGTATACATTAGGAGTAACTACTGTGATAAATTTGACTATTTTTCTATCTTTAATATGAATGAAATGTCATGCTGACGAAGTCTTTGTGTTTGACGATCGTCACTGCATTTCAATCAAGATGAAATTCATGTTAAAAACAAGTCAGCGAAATATCCAGGAATAACTGCCTGATAGAAGCGAACACTTCCTGTGCATACTTCCTATGGTGAAGGCAATCCCCTGAATCAGCACATTTGTGACTTTCCTCCTCCACATTGTAGGTCCCATTTCAAAACCTTATCCTCCCCATTACCTCGTATGTATCTAGAGAACCCTGCTGTTGTTACTCTATAGCCTTAGAAATAAAACTGAACAACGTGGTCACTCTCAATTTAAGTAGAAGAAGGCAGGTTTTGTTATATACGGTCACTTCTGCTGCAGCTTTAGCTGCTTTGTCTCAACTCACATGTGGATATTTAACATAAAAATCCAGTCACCACTGGTGTGGTCATTCTAAGTTTTATGGTGCAAGTCTGCATTGCTGGACGCTCACTATCACAGCACGTATAGTTCACTGACACTGTTGATTATTTACTGCACTTAATGTTACTTTATGCGTGCTTATTAGCCAAACCACACAATCACAAATAGAGACAGAGAGAACAGATCAAGTAGGATATGTAAGGAGACCTTCCAGGGCCTTCCTTATCCCTCCACAGAAACTCTTTAGGATAGTCACATTCTACTTTTAGTCTAGCCATCCACACTAAATATGCTAAGAGACAGCAGACAGGGCTAAAGGGACATTTCTGAAGCCATTTGCCCCCTTACATGCAATCAATATTGTGTGATTATCTATTTCCAAATCTTAATGTTTGTGTTTATGCAATTAGCTAACGCTTTTATCCAAAGCGACTTACAGATACCAATTGCCAACAAATCTCCCTGGAGCAAATTGGGGTTAAGTGCCTTGCTCAAGGGTACAACGGTAGCAGTTGGAAATTGAACCTTGACTTTTATGGCTGCATAATAGCCAAGCTCCTTAACCACTACAATACCAAATGCTCGTGGGCTGGCCCATATCTGAATTCCAGCACAAAGCCTGAGAACCTAAAGCCTAGCTGAGAGAGAGAGAGAGAGAGAGAGAGAGAGAGAGAGAGAGAAGCAAGCCTTGGAGTGACTGATCCAGGGGTCTTCCTTACCCTTCCACATATACCCTGAGGAGCACATCCACCAGGAAGAAGATGGCAATGGCCAGAGAGATAGCCTCCAGTGTGTCCCCCAGACCCGCACGGTTCTGCTGGGGAATGGCCAAGTCAGCGATGACCAGGCAGATGTCCACAATGATGAGCACCACACCGAACACTCTAAGGGCACACAGAGGAGACACGTTTGCTCATTTAGTCGAAGCTTTTATCCCAAACGACTTACAGTACAGATGTACAGTAGCCTACACATACAGGTGTGTTGTTATTGCAGCGTTCCTGCAGATCAGATTTATTGAGAATATGCATTATAACTTGGTTAAACCAAAATACATTTGGGAGAGGAAAATGTTAGTCACAGTATGTAAAAAATTTAAAGCATTTACCGAAAACCAAAGGACATCACAAAAGGAGTAATCTTCTTTCGGACTTTTCTAAACGGAGAAGAAGCAAAGTTATGCATAGTTAGGAAAAAGGGTAGTCATTTCTGGACATGTAACTCACGATTAGACCTCCACTGCACTTCACCAAGCGGTTAGAGATGATGAGTCCCTGTGCTGTGTTTCATTTGACAGCCTCCCTGGTCATTTAGGTATTTTTTTTTTTTTTTTACTCTTTTGATCCCGTGAGGGAAATTTAGTCTCTGCATTTATCCCAATCCGTGAATTAGTGAAACACACACAGCACACAGTGTACACACAGTGAGGTGAAGTACACACTAATCCCGGCGCAGTGAGCTGCCTGCATCAACAGCGGCGCTCGGGGAGCAGTGAAGGGTTAGGTGCCTTGCTCAAGGGCACTTCAGCCGTGCCTACTGGTCGGGGTTCGCTGCTGAAAGCTCCATAAAATCTTTGTGTCCGCCTTTTAGGATGGTCTTTCAAGACATGTGACTTCATGAACTCAACTAAAAGTAGCCTACAACGCATCAACTGTATATCTATATCAATATAAACTCTGCTTATGTGGTGAAGATAATTATGAGCATCATTTGAATCATCTGTGAAAAACCATCGTAAGCCTGAAGAATAAGATAAGAGTTATAGATTTACTGGTAGAGAGTATCAGGCTCATCAGTCTCCTCTTTGCCATCATCAATCTTGACTTGAGCTTCTTCTTCTTTATTTCTGAAATAAAGGGGAATACCAGTTAATATCACAATACCATGGACATCACCCCATGACATTCAACCAACACCAAAGATGATTGTGCAAATGCATGACTGTTCAAATGGAAATGAAAGTGTTACATGCTATTCTAGATGGAAATGTTTTGTTCTAAAAAGACAGCCTAAAGGTTACAAGAGCTTGTGTAGTGTTCAGATTAGCCTGAAAGTTTTTCGACTTACCCATTAACCTCTTTGGCATCCAGCCCAGGGTTAAAATGCACGGATGACATGTCAGTTGGATCCTGATGACACAGACACCATCAATACACCCACAGGGCCGGTGATAGGCCTACATTTTTGGCTATTTTAAAGCAAGCAAGACTTGAAATTCACTTTACTTATGGTGCATCATGGACAACCAGAGTCTTTCACATACTTAAATGCAATTTAACTGTTAATAATAATACGAATATATCAATTCTGAATACAAAAGTAGATAATATGATGACCTACGGTGTAGCCTACTATTAATGTTTAAGGGGAAAACCATGAATGTGCAAGAAAAGTGCAAACAGTAACATTGCTGAAACAATTATGTGTAAGCTGTTAAAAATATCACATTAATGCAAATCAAATGCACTTGTCCAACAATTACCAAGTGCATTTACTATCAATATTGTCAAAGGTTTAAAGAATACGAATTCCACATAAAAAACGATACAAACCGGACAGTTCTCGGAGGAGGACGGACGGACGGAATGCAACCCTTTTGTTTCCCTTGCGGTGTGAACTTTGCAGTATCAAAACGTTACTTTCCTACTTAGCATTTTCAAGCCCATTCCCTGCCTTGTGCCGACTAACTGTCTTTGGAAATGTAGTATCTGTCTTGTGACTTACCATGAGGATACTAAGGAAAAGGTCCAAAGGTTGCTCGTGGTATTTTTCTTTCCTTACATCCACAGTTATTCCGCCGCCCCTTCTCTGCTAACGTAGCGGTTTTGAACTTCCTGATGCGCTCCAGAAGCCACTACCTTTTCCTCTCCAAGTTAGAGTCTGAATGGTTTATGTGTATGCTGTGCCATGCTACAACTCTGCATTTCATGTCTTATACGTATATATGCAAGTTATTATAAAAGCAATCAGATTGTAAGGAATTCGGCCACAGCTGTTTCCAATTAAACACTGCTTTGAGTTTTCACTCTCTCACACAACCGAAAAGCAGCTTTTATGTATCAGGACTAAAATCAAGATAAGGTCAAAATATTGGTTGATGTCCCTGGCTTCTAAGATCCAAAAACTCAACCTACCAGCTGTGGAATGCCAGGAATGGGAAAAGTTACGACACCTTTCCCGTTCTTTGCTGAATTTAATGTAGAACATGCGGAACCAACAGGTTCTATAAATACTGCAAGCAAACCCCTGTCAGAAAACAACGGGCTATTTCTTTTGCTTCTGGACGGGGAACGTGCGAAGCGCATCAAGGATTCATCAAGGTAAGGCACATTTTTGGTCTGAACAAAACAGGAACACATTCTAAACAAATCCAAAGAAACACAACACATTAAAAATGGAAAATGACTCGAGTATGAAAATTATGGCATTTCACTTGAAGGATGGAGCACACTTTTTGATTCACTGTTATCTCTTAAGGCCACTGCAAACACCAGTGCGTGCGCACACACATATCTGATGCCACTGGTTGTGTCTCTGTTCCTGGTGCTCAACATGGTGTGGCAGTGCCATGCCGGTGCCTTTCCACCACTCTCAGTATGTCGTTTTACAACTCTTCACATTTTTGTGGTACTTCTGAAATATGATTGATTTTAAAAGTGCTAATTGATTAAATGTTACGCTGTTTAGACTGTTATGTCTTGTTTATTTCACCCGAGGCGAAGGAAGAATGTATGCTGGGCTTGTCAGAACTCAAGCAGAGCATCCAGACGCTGGATCACAAGCTGGTGCTTGGGGAATGGCAACTGCAAAACCTACGAGAGTACAGATATTTCCCACCTCCTAAACTGCGCCAGATCTCCATACCAAATGACACAGTCACATACAAGACAACTGCTCCACTTTTACCGCTTGGTCCTGGGAATTTACTAGTACACGATAAAGGTCAAGCTTGTTAAAGCACACCCTGTGAAGGATAACTCTAAGGGGAAAGGTATTGACCACTAGTTAAATCATGTTGTTGTGCTTTCTAGATTGCTCTGAGTTATATGACAGACTGCAACCACCCAGTGGCTTCTACCGAATCAAGCCAAAGGCAGCCTCAGAGCCATTTCTGGTGTACTGTGATATGGAAGATGGTGGGGGGTGGACTGTGTTTCAGAAACGTCGCAATGGAAAGGTAGACTTCAACAGGTAAGACAAAACCATCAGCATTTAGTTAGCTCCCCCTAAACATGTTTCTCATTTGAATGTATGAGAGATATGGTAAAATGCAATTATATTTACTTTCCCCCCCCTTGTGAATTTCTGAAGGGACTGGGCTGATTACCGTGATGGGTTTGGAAATTATGAGTTGTGGAACGATGAGTTTTGGTTGGGGAATGAAAACATTCATTCTGTACTCATTGGAGGTAAGACTGCCATCATATAGATACCTTGTAATAAGTCCTGCCATCAGCAAGGGTCTAAGGGCACAGATGACCCCACCCCCCAAGGCCAAGGAATGTATATGTTCTACTTAAAGGGGAACTATGCAGGTTTTTTTTAGCTTAATTTACCTTAACTGAACAGCTTCAAAGTCATTGGAATGGTTATATGACTTTTTTCGGGTTGAATGGTGGCCGTCTCGCTTCCCCCTAGCGCCTGTGAGCGGAAAAAGCACCCTTCCAACTTTGGGCCGGCGGGCTGACGGAGACAGAAAGTCTCGCAGCCATAGCTCGCACCCTCACAATGTAACAAATTGCTTTACTGCACTACACACATACACGCCAGGCACTGACTAGGTAGTGATGGAGTTTCTCAGACATTAGTCATGGCAGAGCTAGAGAAGCAGAGCAGAGCAGAAGCAGAAAGCGAGTAAACCGTTGTCGGAGGGGAAACAGGGAAAGAGGAAAACGACAGACTGCCCGATTGAGGAGTGCCGTAAATCCTATACTTTGAAGCTGTAGAGGGAGCTCTGCAGAGAAACCTGCGAGCAAAAAGCGAGAAAACAGCAAAGAAATTGCCAAAACTGCGTAGTTTCTCTTTAATGCTGGAGCGTGTATGGATGAGGGGCCCAATTATTTTGTCACCCCTGGCCTGTTCATATACGTCAAACACATCAAAATATACAATGCATACATAAAATGTATACTATTGATGCATATATATTTCTGGTTAAACTTGAATGTTGACGAAGTCATACAGTTTATTTCCCTGTGCTCTAGATGAGTATCTGTTGAAGATTGATCTGATGGACTGGAATGGGCAAACAAAGTATGCCATCTATGACAACTTTAAAATCTCTGATGAAAAGGTAAGCTTTAGCATCCCTCCCACACACCATTAGAGAAGAGGTAGTTTATTATGGATAGCTGGAGACATAATAATTTACAAGCAAAGCTATCGTGTGCCTTATGGGAGCATTGAGCTAACCCACTGATGTTTGTGAATAGGGTTTTCCTTGTGGTATTAACTCAGCAAATAAATTTGGCCTGATCGCAAATAAATTTGGCCTGATCTAGCTTCAGCAAGACAAAAATAATTTTACTCGTTTTACTCGTTTACTCGCTGTCTTCGTCTTGTTGTTGCCACTGTTTGTCTTACCACTGACACATTTGTAAAACTCCCTCTTCACCTGTCACTTATTTCAACCCTCTGCAACATATTTGATACAGACTAATATCTTGAAATGTTTTTAATGGCTCAAACAATGTTTCCACCGGTCGACTTCAGGTGGATAATAAAAAAAAACACTCAAAAAAGGAGAGAAGACTTTTTATTGTCAAAAGTTGTTTTTTGACTCCTGCAATTGGGATGTGAACAATCACCTTTTCCTCCTGACCGTTTCCTTCTTTCCTTACATCCACATCTATCTGTGTCCATTTCAACATCAGATGGTAGTTCTAGGTGGTAGTTCACTCCATCTCAGATCGGACACAGTTTTGTTTAATCTGCTAAACCAGGACAAAATCACTTAAGAGTTAACTGTAGGCTGTTTATTCATACAATATATCAATATGCAGGATCAGTAAAGGGTAGTCACTCTAGTTACCTGAAGCCAGGTACACAGACATTTCATTTCATGTTCCATTTATTTAGAGTAGTTGTAGAAGTGTGCACATCCCCACCGGTGAGGTGCAGGGCAAATGGAACTAGAACTCAAAGAAAAAAAAAAAAAATGATTTGCCTGAGGAAGACCCAGCCAGGTCGCAACATTTAATAAATATATGGGAGTTTTAGCAGAGTGCGGGCATTTCTTCCCTTTATGTTCCATTTATTTCCCACACCTGTTCCACACCAAACCTGGAAGCACTGCATTAGACTGACCTCCTGTCTGCCTGAGCTGATCTCTGTGTGCGTGTGCTCCTCTGCAGGACCAGTACAGGCTGAGTGTGGGTGTATGCAGTGGCCAGGCAGGAGATGGGCTCTCCGGTGGGACCAACATGGTGGAGCAGTGGTCAGCCTCGCTCAGCGGCATGCAGTTTAGCACCAGAGACCAGGACAACGACCGCTACCTGCAGGGCAACTGTGCTGAGGAGAACATAGGCGGCTGGTGGTACAACAGGTCAGCTACGATTCTGAGATTAAATCTGATTATAAATGGAGAGTTAATTTACACACATACATAAACGTGACATTATACAAAGAGTTATATAGCTTTGATTTAAGGGCTGAGTACGTTTTATTTATGCTGAATTTTGAATAAGCAATTTGATCCTTAAATGTGTACATCTAGTCTCCATATGTGATGGGGTCTGGGAAAACCCATCGCATGGTGAAATTTCCCCAACTTAAGGTTCTGATACCATCCTATCCTTTTCCAAATCACACCACATATAAGGACAACTAGATGTACCGCAAAGCGGTACAAAATATGACTGCCGCTCAGTCCTGCACATTCTCTCCGCAAAAATAAATCATGCTTGTCAATTTGTCTCCATCTCCTACTCCAGCCCCTACTCTTGCAACTTTTGTGTATGTAAATGAGTGTGTGCATAGTGTGTGCATGCGTGTGTGCGTGTGTGTGTGTGTGTGTGTGTGTGTGTGTGTGTGTGTGTGTGTGTGTGTGCGTGGGTGTGTGTGAGTGAGTGTGTGCGTGCCTGTGTGTGTGCGTTTGTGTAGCTGATATGGCCCCCCTCCAAAACTTTGCATGCATTCAGAATATGTCATAATGATCATATACTTCAAATTTCATGCAGTTTTGAACCTCTCAGCCAAAGATACCTGCGATTGCAATGCATAATTTTTGCCTTTTCATTATTAACTAGGTGGTGCTACACAAAGGTGGGCACAAATACATCAAAAACTTTTGTTACAAATAATGGCTCATGAAATGTAACAAAATAAAATACAAAATACTGATGTGAAAAATGTATTTAATTAAAATACAAGTAATTAGTAATTTGGAAATACAAAAATACCCACACAATAATCATAGTTTACTAACAAGGCATATTATTGAAAATTTATCCCTAAGAGACAAGAAATACTATTTTTGATTGGCTGGCAGGGGGCTATTAATTCTGTACATTGGGGCACCTATGAAGTAGATCTGGTAAAAAATGTAATCACCATCCCATATCAATGTAAACAATGATTGAACTGACAAGCAGGCTTCGCAACAGTGGAATCAACTGTAACAAAGCAACCTACCCACCATCATTTTCCGTAACCAATGAAAGTAGTACAACAAATTGAACAGGTCGGTCTCTTTTTAAACTGAACTACATTTCCCTTGTTGTGCTATAAATGCATGCCTACTAGCAACATGGGGGATCAACAGAATAACAACCTATAAGGTGTCCCAATATACGGAATGAATTAACTTGGGAGAGAATTCCACTCCGGGAGGTCTTTGTCTCCGTCTCCTCCATTATTTCTGCATATCAGGACACCTCAGCGGATGTTACTCCTTACATAAATCCTCATGTCAAATCCAAGTTTTAATACTGTCCTGCAGTAAGAATGAACATCAGCTATTAGGTACTCAAGGTCATGGGGTCAAAGGCCGTGGTCCTAATATTCTTCCTCAGTATCTTATCTGTATTGTTTTCAAATTTTTGTCTTGTAGCACTTAACACACCTGACAATTCAAGCTCCTAGTTTTTCATTTCTTTCAACTTCCTGAAATGTTCTAAGGGGTTCTAAGGGGCTTTACGTTGTCTACAAGGTGACAAAAATTGACATAAACAAACAAATTGGGTTTACACCCCATGTTGTCCTTACAGAAGGGTGATAAAGTTGACCATTTTGGCTCCCACAATTGACTTTTCTTTTCATTTTTTTCAACTTTACAAATGTTCAGAGGGGATCATAATAGAGGAAAGTTGGACTTTTAAGTTGGACACAATGTGGCATACCACAGCAAGAAAAATGGAAAATGGGTAAACATTTCATGTTTTTCTTCCTAAAAGGTAATGAAATGTTTAGGTCAACTTTACAGTTGAATACAGGGAATTGCCCAAAGGATATCTCCAGGCACCCAGCACTATTCTTAAAACCAGATTCACCAAGATTCTGGCCTTTGGCTTTATGATAAGCATTGCCTATTGTCATTGTTATAGCGGGTAGTAAATTTAATTGATCAATTGAGTGATGACATTTTGGCTTATTTGAGAAGTATTTAAGTAGTTGAAATACTCAAATACAATCCCTCAAAGTATTTTGTTACAAACTACATTTGAGTTTTCCCAATCCTGCAAAATACAAATTACAAAATACGCTAAAGTAATTAAATACGTATTTTAAATACATATAATTGAAATACTGCCCATGTCTGCTGCTACACCTCAAATGAGTGGATATGGGATGTGTTGACATGGCTCCTGGAGACCAACATACCAAAATAATTTGGTCATCCTAGGTCCTACGGTTCTCGAGATATTCACAGAAAACTGTGTCCAGCCCACCCTCTTTTCGGGGGGCCGATGCAGTTGGTGGGCGACAGATGAAAACAACTTTTCTGTGTCCTTGCTTCCATCCTTGTGGAGCTACATGCCCACCATGTTTTGTGCAGCCTGGTCTTTCAGTGTCCCGGGAATCGTTGACACAAAATTACTGAAAAAAGTAAAACATTGACTAAACCTATATGACTGCCACTTCGCTAGCACGCTGGTCATAATAACCCATTTGTCATTGTTGCAATGCTCTGAAAAGGTGAATAGGAATAACTGTTATGTGGGGTTTGTAGATGGTAAGTTTTGATAGAAACTGGATAGCTCATGTTGATGCTGTATTCACAACGCCACTCAATACAGGTTTCTAGGTGTGGGGGTTGGTCTTTAGGTAACATCCTCAAATCACACTAAGGTGGGCACCATTCACCTAGACTACCTATGTTGTTGGTTATGGAACCCAATGGAAGCATATCTATGGTTTACAATATGATCAGCAAACAGGAGAAAAAAACTCCAGCTCTTCCTAGGTCACTCATATTATTTGTCTAGAGAAAACATTAACTGTGTTTGAATACTTTATGATGTCATTTTTCAATATTTTTCATAAAATACAGGTGTCACGCTGCCAATCTGAATGGAAAGTTCTACAGAGGAGGCGAGTACAAGGGCGAAAATGACAATGGCGTAGTGTGGGGTACCTGGAGAGGGCTGTGGTACTCCCTCAGGCACACCACCATGAAGGTGCGCCCACAGCATGCCATGGACGGCCTGGGAAGTGGAGCCGGACCAGAGGGCTAGTCGGCCATGCAGGATCCCTTTCTGCTAGGCAATACAAGAAAGGTTCCTTTTTGGAAACCTCCTTTTTGCTATCTTTCTTCGTTCACAGTAACAAACACTGGAACCACTGATTTTTGTAGTATAGTGCATAGTTTATTTTTCATCCTTAGTACATGTCAGTACAATGATAAGATTGTCCTTGCATGCCATTTTACTGGGGCTTGTGATGGCTAGATTAAACCAATAATTAATATCCTCCATTACATTCAGTACAATGATAATAAAACCAGCATTTGAATTTGGCCCCTTGGTTGTGTTTCTTTTCTTTTAAACCTCTATGCTATTTGCATGAAAAACGTATCAAACAGGCAGATTTTATATATAATACATTTTCTATAAAAGTAATAAAAAAACAGTACATTTGTGCATGGTTAACCACAGTGCACATTGACAGAACAGTTAAAAAAGAAAGGTTAAACATGATAAAACAAATACAATAACCTCTCCCCAGTGTTATCTGCTTACTGAACAATTTGTGCATGGAGGTTAAGGCATTCGTGACATTTTTCAACAAATCTATTGTTCACGTCAAGGCCCTATGAAGTTATATCTTCAGTGTCCTTCAGATGGAACATATTTATGGTCACGAGTGAGTTGCTACAAATGCACTAAAAGCAGATTTCAGTTACTGTTTAGATGAGAAACTGCCAAATACCATAAAATAATCCACACTAGACTCTATTACAGTTAGTACTACGGGCATTCAGTTTCTTCCTCTATGCCCAAAAATGAAAGCAAATGACAATCAGTGATTAGAGTGAGTGAAGTTGTGTAATCATAATCAAAAACAACATTTGGTACAATAAACATTCAGTAGTTTGACAGTGTATCAAAGGGAATTCACATCTAATAGTGACTGCTACATGTACAAATGTATGTACATGTCCAAACTTTTGACTGGTAGTGTATGTTTTCCCCAGTCACTGGTGTTACCTCAGGTGCGCCTGTGCATTCCCAATCCCGGCGGTAGCTCCACTCCCTCCCCCTCCTCTCCCAGGTGTCCTGGGAGGTCGATCATGCGCTTCTCTGCCTCAGAGAGGCCGTAGGGTGAGCTGGCACAGGCGTTGCTGTAGTCACCTGAGAGCGGGAGGCTGCGGCAGCGGTCTCTCCGCTGCGCCGTCGCGGAGAAAGTGGCGCTGCGCTGCCGATGATAAGCCGCATTAGCGTTGTTAGCATTGGCGTTAGGGTTAGCATTGGCCTCACGTAGCTTCCGCGCCAGGATGTTCCGCTGGATCGGCGACGGACCCCGGCGGTTCCAGTTCTGCTCGGCCTGCTCGGCCCTGCTCAGCCCGAGAGCCGCTGGTGGGCTGGGGACGTCCCCTCGGTGCCGCTCAACCGGGGCAGCCACCGGTCTGGCGCTGGTGTCGGTTCCGGCTGAAACACTTCTGGCTAGCCCTCCTGCGTTTGCCTTGAGGTCGATGAGACACGGCAACGCCTCTATCCACGGCCGCCTCCTGCTGTCTGTTGTGCTTTCAGAGGTTCTGGGTTTCCCGGGGGCCCAGGGCTCGCTCTCCCGGATGGGGGGAGGCTGCTCCCACGCTCCCCGCGTCTTGCAGCTTCCCTCGGGGATCTGCCGTGGTGTCACCTGGGTCATGCTCCGCTCCCGGAAGGGCCTGGCAGCCACCGCTGATACTGGGGTAGACTGCTGGTGCAGCTTGGTCTCGTGGAAGCTGGACGTGCGCCTGAAGTTGGGGTTCTTGGATAAGCCGACGCCGCTGCGCTCCACCATCTCCACCCAGTCGGCCGTCCGCTCCCTCTTCTGTGCGCTGAAGCCTGCCGTCGGGGACCCCAGACTGTAGTCAGCTTTCGGACCGAGTCTGTCGGGGAGGGTTTTGGAAGCTTTGGAAGGTGTCCATGCTCCCTCCAAGAATGGAGACTTGATTCGGTAGCGGCTGAGGTTGGAGTCGTCCTGGCTTTCGCTGTCCTGCTGTGTGGCGGTGAGGCCGCTCTGCGTGGACTCCACAGCCTCCAGCATGGTGTCGTCTATGGGGCTCTGGGAGACGTGGTAGACCTTGGTGGCCTCCTTTAAGCCCCGTTTCTTCATTTCTTTCAGCTGCTGCTGGGCCAGCCGGTAGCCAAAAATTGGCGGCACGATTTTCTGCCCCGACGGAGACAGTCTCTCCGGGTCCTGAGGGGTGAGAGGGAGGGACAGGTTCTGTTGATGCCCCCCTGAAAAGGCCCTCTCCGGTGGGCTGGACACTCCAGCAGCGAGAGGTGGGCCCTTCAGGAGGGCAGGAGCGGCCTGGAGGCTGTCGGAGAAGCTTGGCCGCTGGAGGCTGTGTCCACAGATGGATGCCTCGTCCGAGTTCTTGCGGCCGCCAGGTGAGTGCACGGAGCTGCGACGCACCGAGCTGCATTTGGCCGCACGGCACACCTTCCTCCAGACAGTGATGAGAATCGTGGCTACAATCACTGCCAGGCACAGGGAGATTCCTGCCAGACCTACTAGGTTACCCTGCAGTGAAGAGCCAGACTTAGGAGGGAGCATTGATGGCACTGGCACAGGAACTAAAACAGATGAAAAGACACAAAATATGTGGCATTATATAGTCTACTGCATTCAAAGTATGAAATATACAGTATATGAAGCAGTCAAAAACATGCCTTTATTATGAAAGCACACACAATTACCAGAATATGAACATGGTGATCAGACTTGATATGATAGTTTACTGTATACATGTAAGCATATATTTGTGTACATGTAAGTGTGTAAATTTGTAAATTACAGAGCTCTTATATAGGACTGAATGCTCTTGGGTGGTGAACTTACCTACACAATCCTCTAGGGAGCAGTGTGACTGCTCCTTCACCAAGCCTGTGCACCGAATCATCGCCCCACCAGATGGCACCAAACACTTGCGTGTGCGCTCCCGAACGCCCTCCCCACAGGTCACACTACAGCGGCTCCACGGCTGCCACGGACCCCACGTCTCTGGGATGGCGAGGAACATGAAAATCAGTCAAAAACAAAGCAATTAGTAAGCAGTACTAGACTGATCAGAGAAAAACAGTTCAAGAATGCCAGGATGCACTGATGTTCTAAGACGATGTGTTCAGCAATTCTTTACATTTATATTGATCCATCACTTTTATCCACAAATACTTGTATAAATATACATTATAATTAGTATCTGTGTTCTCTGGGAGCTGAATCCATGATTATGCTAATTTTAACCACCTTGTTCTAGTGGAGGTCCTTTCAAATAAGACAGAACCACTCTGCTTCATGACGTACTTTTAGGTGGCAGTTTAAACGCTCCTTAAGTATTCAAACCTCTTGGACTGATCTAGACTTGGGTTACAAGATGGGTGGATGGGTTAAAGTAAACACAATATAACATTGTACTATTGTGGACATAACTTATTGTCAAAAATTCAACTTGTTAAGTCCAGCCTAAACTGGTAGGGCCAACTGGTTATTGATGGCAATTTTGGTTAAGATTTGGGATTGGTGATCCAGACTACACTACACTACACATACAGTATATGTTCTTTCTATGCCATTTTATTTGGATGTGGTTTTGTGTAAACAGTCTAAACACAATTCGCATGTTGCATGTAACTGCTAACCTGCAATCCTCTGCACCACTGTACAGGTCTGTGCAGGACTCGGTGAGCGACTGGAGTTGAGGATGAACCGGAAGCAGTACTTATTCTTCCCGGGGTCAAAGACAGAGCAGTTGAACTCAGTCTCGTTTTCCCCCTGGGTCAGCCAATTGTAAGCCAGGTGAGCAGGAAGTGTGGCTTCCTCGGTGCCAGAGGAGGAGGACCCAGACCCGGTCATCTTGGACGCTCCGTCCCGGTATACAAACACCTTCCCATAGGTGAAGGCACAGGGTGGGGGGACCAGACGCACAGTAACTGCCCTATTGCACCCGCTCCTGTGGTTGCTGTCCACCAAGAGCTTATAGGGGAAGATGCGAGACAGGTAGAGGGGTACAGACGCCTTGATCTCTTGCTGGGTGTGGGGAGACTTCAGGGCCACTCGGATGAAGTCGTGCTCGGTAAAGGGGAAGACGCAGTCCAGGTCCACGTGCTGCGACCTCAGCGTCGTGATCTCGTGCTCCGTCTGTGCCCGGATCTTGTTGATGTTGTTCTTGCCGATCTGATTGTACTCCAGGTAGGTGACCTCCAGGAGGAGCCTGGACGCTCCGTCGATGGCGCATGCGTGGAAGTGGTCGTTGGTGGACACGCCGATTTGGAAGGAGCCGGAGGTGCGATTGTTGGCCTGCTCGACGGAAATATGAAAGGTTGGCCAGCTGATCTGCAGTACTGGACTCCACCACCAGGTGGCTGAGCCATTGGCTAAGGCGTTCTGGTCACTCGTTCGTTCCAGGAGGAATCGGAAACTGCCGGCGTAGAGAAAGCAGGAGCAGTCGAACTCCATCCTACCTTCTGACTGGTTGTAGGGGAGGTACCTGGTCAGCAAGGTGGTGTTACTTCCTATGTCCACCAGAGAGATGGTCAGGTTGTGGCCAGTGCCATTGCAGTCAGTGTTATAATCCACAAACACGCTGGCATTGCTCAGGGCAACGTGGACAGAGGGCCACAACTGGAGTCCAGCCATCACTAGAAAACATTAAAAAGCACACTATCAGGTTATTCTTGAGCCATTTTTTTTTCTTCCTTGGCTATGATTGGCTTGTGCAGTTTTGGGAGAAAAAAAAACACCCTCCCTGCTATTCCTACTCTGCATTGTGATCACAAATGCCACAGTGTATAGGTCACTTCCTCAGAAAAAAGCACACACGGAAGAGAGCCTCACCCTTCCACTGACCTCTCTCTCTTCCTCATGCTGCTGCCGTACCATTGAAATAAAGCACCACTACGCCCTTTATAAAAGCAGTCATAAAAGTTGCATAGGACCATTGAGCTGGTTATCACAGTAATCAATGGAGTTTACTCACCATATCCCACAAGTACAAGAAGAAACGGTAGGTGGATCCTACCATTGGTGGGTCTCTGTGTCATTCCGATGCATGTGCTGCAAGACCCTTTAGCACCACATGCCTCCTCTGATCAGCCATCCAGGCCTGTCTGTCAGACAAGGCAAGCTACCATCAGACAGCTCCGGTTCAAAGCAACAAGACAGTCTAAAATGTGGCCATATACAGTATGTTGTAGTGACAGCACTGCACTGAACCCTATCAGGATCCAAAAATGAAATTCTAATATGCAACTAGCAATGGCATATGCAAGGCATATCAGTAGAGGTGTTGCCTCATTTATGATTGATTGATATCTCCTCTACAAGCAAAAAGCTACTGCCATCATCACATGGTGTTTGAGCCCCCCAATTGGCCTACTTGCATAATCAAAAGTCACAGTGCACAGATACTGACTGTGAGATTACCTAAATACAGTAGCCTACTGTGCTGTAGTATGATAATTATGGGAAAGTACAGTTGTGATTTTGTCAAGGTTGAGATATAGTTTACAAAATGTCATATTTTCACAATAACCCCGAAACAATTGACAATGTATTCATTCAGTCCAGTATGTCTGCTGCAGCTATTAAAAAGAAGAATCTGGCTTTAAAACTTGGGACACCATGGTTCAACAAACTTAATAAAGAGAGACGAATTGTGAGATATTTGCACCTAAGTATGTAAAAAAACAGTCTTTTTGATAATTAATTTGCCAATTGAAGGATCAACGTCGTTATAGAATAATTATCTAACTGTCATACGCTAGAAAAAGTTGCACATATGAAATGTATGAAAGCATTTAGATTGAATGCAATGCACACTTTCATGGTAGGTTAATTCCAGATCAAGAGCAAACAACAAGACCTTCACGTTCCGTTATCGTACAACAGAGAGACCATACACCTATATAGTTCTATAGAACAAAAACGGACTAACCTTTTTTCAGGGTTAAAGTCATCCGTCCAGTCACCGTAAGCCGTCAGCCGTCATTTTTTTGTGCACTCGTTTGATAGTCTACAATAGGCCTGGCGTTTGAAAACCAGACACGGATTACGAACACACGCAAGACATTGTCAAGCAATCTGTCTCGGTTTGGTCTTCAGACCCACCTCTCTGTCAAAGCGATCGCGCGCTTCCGTGCTCCCTCTGTCGGCAGATTACTGGCTATTGGCGTTAAATGTGGTTAAATAATTTGCCTTTCAACGTCAAGACATATAATGCACGTAGTGAAGTAGCATTACCTTTTGTCAAGCGGTTCCAAAGTGAATAAGACAGAAATAGCGTAGGCCTATTGGTGAGAAAATTCCAAATGAGAGTTAAAAAAAAAAAAGTGTGATATGGGTAAAATAACAAGTCTACAGATTAAAATAGCCTACAGTTAAACTTGTGAACAAATATGGTGTACAGCTTATTAATGAATAACCTATGTGTCAGCCTTTCAGCCTTTTATTGCAATCTCTCCCCTTTAAATATTAAAAACAGAACCAATAATGCAATACAATATGTCACTAACAATGACCCACTGTAAATCTAATGATGACATTTGAAAAAAATACTCACGTGTTTCCCGGATGAGACATAAGGAAAACAGGAAACGCTTCCAGAAATGTAACTCACATGGAGAGAAAAAAACACAGACCATTAACAAGACAATAGGAACCAAAACAATTCATTTTGAGCTAATATTAGGATAAAAAGCCAAGATGGGAGAGCCATCCATTATTGGGTTGGGGGAGTGGCTCCCCAGGTAGCAAAAATTGTGCGGGCCGAAAGCGGCCCGATTAAGGCGAAAACACTCGGCCGATCCTCGGCATGAATCTAGGTCCGATTGCTCTGCGAGCACTCGGCTGTGACGCGGCCCTATTGCGGAACGCCGAGTGAGATGACGTAAAGCCCCCGCCCCCAATCCAGTTCCTTGGGTTTATTTTAATTTTATTGATTTCCATTCGTGTCAAGTTAATACCAGAATCGCTAAACAGCCGTTCTTTATAGGCTACAAGATAAACTGAAAATACAAATACAAGTAGACAGTTTTCATGTTTAAAACATTTTTTTTATTATTATTGGAGCACACTTAAGTGTGACACCCTATGATGTCTGCCGGTTTGCCCTCTGGCTTCGGCCACCATCCTTGTCACAGGCCAGCTGCAGCCATCTGGTGATGAGGAGCTCTATCTCCTTTTCGGAGGAATCTTTGGTTAGGGCATTCCGGCGGACTGCATCTGAGAAAAACACAAGAAGAGGGCAGCATGATCATGTGATGTATACTCAGTGTAGCACTTATGTCACTGCAACCGCACCACCTTGCAGTTATCACTTGTGTCACTGCAATCACCACATTGCAGTTATCCAGTACTGACCACACTTTTCAAAATGAGCCTTTTGAATGCAGGCTTTTGGTTGGCCCCACTCCAATTAATGAGTCTCGCCAGCGAGGTGTTCATGGCTCTTGAATGTCAATATATACGTGAACACATCTAAAAAGCTATCCCCCTGGCATTGATAAGTCAAACACGTCTGAATTTAATTGCAAACAATAGCCTATGCAAATACAAGATCTATGCAGAAGGCTAGACAGACTTGCTCATTGTTTGCAATTAACTTCAGATATGTCTGGTCTATCAATGCCAAGGGAATCCCTTCTCAGGGACGTTGGGGTAGGCTGCGGTAACAGCCCAGCTAGTCAATGTTAGCTACCTTGAGCTAAATGGTGTTGTTAGCTGGATGCGTTCGCTCCATAAAAGTACAACTAAGCCAGCTAACTTTTTGTTCCACTTTATTTTCTTCCACAGGTCAAAGACCGTGCTCGTAAAAAACACGAAAATTGCATCCAAGCTGCGAAGAACCCATGAGCTAACAACACCCCAGCTAGTCAATGTTAGTTACCCTGAGCTAAACAGCTAGCTACGTTCGCGCCTTAAAAGCCGGAGACACTTTCATATATATTTTCCCCAACTTGCACTACTTTACTCAGGCAGGCATGATAAAGAATTTTAGGTTGTTGTCCTAATTAATAATTATTAATTGCATTGCATTTCTGAATTCTTTCTTCTCGTTTCATCTGGAGGATAGACGAAGAAACCTCATGAACAAAGTTTAAACGGATCGATAATAATCAATATTTAATCAGCAATAATTCGAAATATGTAGAGTTAATGTAAAATGTTAAGGAAACTCAATTGTTAATGCTTTTTAAGGAAATGTTAGACAAGACTTACCTCAAGTTCACCGTTTTCGCAGTCTGCTCCCATCCAAAGTTTTCGAGTCTTCTCTCATCCAAAGTTGTAAACGTCACTCCAGTGACGTGCTTCTTGACGCTTGCTGCAGTTGAAATCGGCTGAATACGGGTAAAAACGGTCTGAGCCGAGCGCCCAGAGTTTAACAGCAATCACCGGTCAATGCTGGTAAAAAATTGAATTGGCCAGTAAAATGAGTTGCACACTCAGTTGCTAACAAAACGTTGTACATGTAGGCTACCCACCCCATCCCAAGTAAACACAGGATTAGTCTGCATGTTAAAAAATATATGGGCCAGTAAAAACTATATAAGATAGGCTATTAGATAGGATAAGATAAGATAGTAGCCTACTTTATTCATCCCGAAGGAAATTCAAGAAAATATATATTTTGGCTGGCATTTTGTTTCTATCACCCATTATTGGTAGATGACCCAAAAGTAAAAAAAAAAAAAGTTGTAGGTGCGGTAGCATGGCTGCCTGCAGGTGGCAAAATTACCTGGCCCAATTGCGTTTACCACGACTCAGCCGATGCCGCGACGCAGCCGACAGCGCCGCAGGTTTTACGGAAGCGGCCCGCTCCTACTTGCTAGCTGGGTCACAGCCTCCGGAGGGCCTACATTCTCTGTAGTAGGTCAATGTGTATATTTTCAGGAAAACAGCTACTTCTGTTAACTGGTACAACAAGCAAACTTTTTTGTGATTACGAAATAGTTGTTTTCTAAAAGCTAGTTAACTCGTGTGTAGGCTAAAGTAAACCCACGTTGCCATGGATACTATCACAGTAGGAGCCCACCTACAAAAGAAACACAACAGTCAAAGCAGAGTGTTGAAAAATAACCAGATGCATAATTGACCGTCAACCGATCAATCAGTGTGATAAATTAACAACAATTCCAATATATGTTGGCAATTCCAATATATGCATCTTTTTCACATGCATTACAAATATTCCATTACATCGTGATGAAATAGCCCAAATTAAAGCATGCCCAAGTAAATGTATAGTGTAACACAATGGTGTCTTGTTCCGCCCTGAAGGGACTTATTTTCACTGTAATGACCTGTGTATTCAGTAATGATTTTTTTTTTTTTTTTTTTTTTTTTTCATGAGATCAGTGAAAAGGCCGTATATAATACAAAATATATATCATGCAAAAAACAAACTATGTGTCACTTGCAGGAAAAAAAGTTATTGACAAAGGTGTTTTTTAACCTTGTCAACACCTCGTCAACCTTGGACTGCCAAAATGCATGGTTATGTACGCATACAGAATACGGTATCAGTATTCTGTTGTAGCCTACTGTTGTTACGATAGTGTAACAAATATTATGAAGGAGACAAATAATAGCCCTACCATCACCATGTGGGGTCTTGGTTCACTTAGGGTAAAGTGCTTAGCAAGATTGAATGCTACATTTGGAAAATAAATAAATAAAGGTGTTTGATGTGTGAACTTCATTAAACTCAATGAGTGAAAATGATATTATAATTTATTATTTGAATAAAACATTTGGTCTCTGTCTCCATAAAACTAAAATGACAAAGCTACTTTTGAGTATATAAAACGTTATAAAAGCAAGAGTCTGGCGGCTTTCCCATTGTTTTCTTTTAAAAGGTGGAAAAAGAGTAGAGGATACGGCAGGCGGACATGGCCTCTAACACAACAGGAAGTGTGTCAGGAAGCTGATGACGGCAGCCAGTCCTGTCTCCCTCTATTTCTTGGGCACTCAGCTTAGCTAAAACAGAAAGACAATGGCCACTAAAGGGAGTCTCAGGATTAAACTTCTTTTATCAGGTTTTCTGGACATGCCCAGAGCAGAGAAACTGTGTAAATGTATAAGTTGCATATCAGATATCCTAATAAAAGTAAGATAACATTATTGAATGAAAAGGGCTTTCTTGGGGTATCAATTATGGTATTATTAAGGACTCCAACATTGGACCAGAAGGCCATTTGATCAAGGTTTGAATGCATTGAACATTTGTACCTCACTTCACTGCTGACAATCACAATTGGAATCAGCTCTGTTGCTACATTTTGTAAATATACATATACAGTATATTATATCTATCTATATACGTATATATAACTACCAAAGGTCAAAATTGAGGTTGCCCACAGTGCTGAGACTCAACTCACTATCAGTGCACCCTGTTCAGCTGGCCCCTCTCTGGTTCCCTGTAGAAGACTTCCTGTGTCGAGGCCTGCTTCATCCCGTACTGACCAGATGGCCCTCCCTCTCTCACCCCCCCCCCCTTCATCCCTCTCTCGCCCCTAATTCTGCTGAGCGGCTGGGGAGATCAGATCAGCTCCCTTGCCTCCCTGCTGGACAGTTGGTCTGCTATTGCCGCTGACAGGCAGGGCCACCATAAGGTGGGGAAAATTAGGATGAGTCCAAGGAACCTGGCTGTCACCAACATGGGGCCTTCACAGACCATAATGACCAATATTATTTTTATTATGGGGATTCAATATTATATTCTTATCTTAGGGCCAAATATTTCTTGCAGCACCTCTACTGAGCGGCATCTCTATCTCTTGCTCAGTGCTGCACCACATTCTAGCAAAGAACAATAGGACGCACACACACACACACACACACACACACACACACACACACACACACATATACACACGGACACACACACACACACACACAGACACACACACACACACACACACACACACACACACACACACACACACACACACTGCCCTATCACTCCACCTCTCCTTGGGTGTGCATGTGTGTAAATGTTTGTGATGCACCTTCACAACATCAGTGAAAACCTCATAATTATTTGTTAGTGTGAGAACCCTATGTCCAGAAAAATAACTGTCAAAATTCAAAAGACACCAACAGCTTCATAGTTTGAACGTTTATCTAATGCTGTGACATCAGGAATTTCCTTTAGACATGCTCACAGACAAACTTGATGAGTCTCACTAGATGGATTACCTGCACACACACCAGAGAGCGTGTTGGTGTTGCTACAGGTATAGCCATAGTATGCCTGGATTACACTCCAAAGTTTGCCAAGCAACAAGCTTATAGTTAGCGTCCAGACACGCACAGACTGACCCCTTTAATGTGCTCAGGCCTCTCACAGTAATGTGGTGTGACACACATGTAGTGCAAAGGGGGGGGAAAATATGGTTTTACGACATCCTATTAATCCATCTTTGGGATATAATTGCATTTTGAGGAAACAGGTACAGTCATTTGTAGGAGTTCTATCAAAAATGCTTCAAATGTTAGAAGCTACCCAGATAGCATTATAACCTCATTTTGTAAATGATACAATCATCAATTTTAATCATCAAAAATAATTTTACAATGATGTTTTAGTTTTTAAAAATGTTGTCCAAACTAAATGTTGTCCACTGATTCACTGCTGTTCTGTGGTATCTCATCTTCTGTGATCTAACTGGGCATTTTGCCTTATCTGGCTTCACCCTGATTTTACCCTTCCATGGCTTTCATGACTAATTCAAACAGAATTATGCCTAAAAACAATCATGTATGAATAGATCTAACTATCAAGCGTACGTCTTCCAGGTAATAAGAGATGCAATTATTGGCCCAAAGGCCACCTCAGAAGAAACACGGAACAAAAATGCTCATCAGAAGCATGGACAGTCTTAATTCATTTCTATGGGAATGTTGTGGGTATATCTCACAATCTACATCCAGGCTGGGCTTTAAAACCCAGTCTACAGACTACACATATGCTGTGACATTTGCCAATTGATTTATTTCACTGTGGCGAGTGGTCAATCCTGTGTTCAGCGATTGAATTATCTTTGATAAGCAACACAAGATTCATAGACCTGTGGGGGTTCATGCAGTGGTCAAATGACTGATTTCTTTCTCCCCCTCTTTCTTTTAGCTCTCTCTCTTTCTCTCACGAGGGAGCACATAAGAGAGATCATACCTCACTCGCTCAACTTACTCACGTAGTTACGAGGTTTGTAAGGGCGCACAAGCTTTTGAAACACTGTATTGTTTTGTCTGTGTACATTCTATAAGAACAAAAGATGGCAATGAGCTGATTTCCTGCACAGCAAGACTATCATGCCATTGGGGAATCATGAGCCAGCATCGAGGAAAGGGAAGTGGACCCTATAGCACAGAGGAGACTGGCTGTGAACAAAAAAGTTCCATCTTTCCAAGATGGTTATCTATTTTAAAACATGCATACATATATTAGTATGTCTAATACTATTAGAATGCATTATTTTAGTTTTTGCTTTGCTGTTTGATAGCAAAATAAATTTCAATCCAGTTTCTGACAGAAGGGGAGAACTAGAGAACTGCCATAATGCCACCTAGTGGCATATATAATCATTAGACCCTGATATTTCCAGTTCTTTAGGACCTCTTCCTGCTTCATGATGGTGATATGTTCTGTGTCAGTCAAATCTCCTCTTGAATTATATTGCAGGATTAGGTTCATCATCCCTGCACTCTAACACAACAAAATAGATATGCTTTAATTGGAACCCGACCTGTTTTTTCCACTTCCACCTGAAGCCATTCCCTCCACACAACAGCTGAGCCAGTGTTATTACTTCCAAACTAATCTTGCAGGTTGTGGGGTCAACATCTGATTACTGGGACTTGTAATCAGTGAAAAAAGTGAAAAAAGTTTAAACATATAAGCTCATTATTTCAACCAGTCATCTAGTTTGTCAGAGTATCCCCTTGCTAGTGTCCTGGTCCCCCTGTCTAGATCTCATCAAGAGGTGGACAAGCACTCATCGAGCAATGGGGCCAAAGGACTATTAAGACTGAATGCCATTAATGGACATTAGAAAAACAGACAAAACAGCTATTATCCCTCTTGTTATCCCTCATAAAAGTGAAGATGTGTTGGACTGCACAAGCCCTGTGCCAGTGAGAACTTGCACTGCCCAAATACGTTCCAGCTTGGTTTGCCCAAATTGCTGTTATTGACAGTGGCTTGCTGTCCAGTGGTGGTGTGTGAAGGCATTGCAGGTGGCCATTGCAGGTGGTTTACCTCACACCCCACAACAACTGTCGTCAGGGTCATGGGCGGATTATGAACTTTCAGGCCCCTGGGCTCAGATGTATTAAGGGCCCCCCATTAATTGTCGTATATGTGGAAGGGGGGGTTTAGGGGTCCTCCCCCAGAACATGTTTAATTTGTTTGATGTGATTTCCTGTATTCTGGTGCATTTTGGGGATGGCCAATACTAAATGCAATCAGATTCATAGCCTACATCCTGATTTGTTGATATTGAGGCAATGATTCCATGCAAAGGCTTGGGCTTCAGGGCCCCCTGACCCCTTGGGCCCCTGGGCCTGGGCCCGGTAGGCCCGTGCAGTAATCCATCCCTGGTCAGGGTCCTTGTTAGTCAGAATGATGGTCCCTGATGCACAGTCAGTTAAACCTAATGTAGACTTTCAGGTATAAAACTTAAGCTTATAGGCTAGCCGCGCCTGGCCCTGTTTCAGGTTAAAGGTGCTCTAAGCAATGATGGTTACCGTCACTTCGGTTGATGCTCAAACAAAACAGAGCGCTGGCTCGCAATTGAAACTCTCCTGAACGTGCATCATATTATATACTTTTAATTACTTTTTCTGCTGTTAGTGAATGTGTGTGTGTTGTCTGTATGCTACTGAGACCTTCAATTTCCCCTGGGGATCAATAAAGTATCTATCTATCTATCTATCTATCTATCTATCTATCTATCTATCTATCTCATCAGTTATTGGCTGGAACAGGCTGTTTTTGTTGCCTTTTGTTGTTTTTGGAGCATGGGCTGTCCACAGAGACCACATTTTAAGAACTTTAGACACTAATGTGTTGACAGATTAAAACCAAACTTAAATGTTTGTATAGATGTATAGATGGCCCTTACAATGACAAATCACACTAGGTTTCAAAGGATTAATGTTTCTTTCCATAAAAGTTGCCAGAAGTTATTATTTAAGGGGTTGTTTTTTTTTTTTTTTTTTTCTGAGCTATCAACCTATTTAAGTGGCCAGGGGGCCCTTTTCACGTCTGTGCCCAGGGGCATAAAAGGGTTTAATTTATGTTCTACACAGTATATGCAAGCAATTCACTTGGAGAATGTTTCAATGTTACAAAAGACTTTATTAAATGTACACAGACGTATCTTTAAGCACTTTAAATGCTCAATAATAATCAAATGTTGTTAAATAGCCTAGGTCAACTAAATTATGTACCATTTGTATAAATTTGTAAATGTGCCATTTGTATAAATTAGACATATCTCAAAGCATTGTTTTTGACTGTAGAAATTTCAAATGTGATAATGATTATATGCCCCCCCCCCCCCCAACCCACTTCAAGCACTGGTTTCCCTGAGATAATAACATTGTGTTTCTGTCATAACAAAGTTTTTCTATCTCAAGATAATGAGAACATTGTCATTGTCATTGAAAACTTGATTGATAACTTTGTTATCTAGAAATAACTTATTTATTTATTTAATTCATTATCTCAAGATAATACATCTTTCTCATTATCTCGAGATAACAAAGTTCAATAACCTGAGATAATAAGATAAGGGGGAATGAAATCTGGGAGAAACGGGTCTAAAATAAATGTAAAGTAATGGAATCTACGGGCTTCCATATTACCATGCAATAACTACAGCTGAACCACTGTCTATGAGCTGAACCTTTTCGTAGGCTACTTTCTTTTCTATGGTGTGTGACAATCATAGGGTGACAATTTGCTGATTTGATTTGTTTGACGTATGTGACGTAGTGTATAGGGAGATAAAATGTATCAAAGTAAAAGTTACATGTTATATTTGAGGTACTTTGTATCGTTGTATGACAAAAGTATTACATGATATGTACTTCCTCTATAACTTGGCAAGATGTTCCTTCCTTTGCCCCATTATGATAGTTTTTCACTCCGTAGGGCAGACAGTGAGGTATATATTATGACTATATCCGGAATCGCTGCACTGGATACAGAAATCCTACCGCATGAGCGTCACCAATCTGAACCAATGGACCTAGCTAGCAAGCTAGCTAACAAAAGAAGTCATGTCAGCAGTATATCGTTATAAACGTATAGAGCAAAGTAATTGTATTTACAGCACACTTTAATATCTACCAGTTGACAGCAGCAGGGGACGGTTTTGTAGGACGGTTGCAACCCATCTTCCAAACTATTTGTTTGTTGCCATTTCAAAGGGCTGAAGATTGTCGGAGAGATTGCTAGCTCGCAAGCTAACCGGGGTTGTTTTAGCCTGGTGAATTAAACCCAGCTATAGGGGTGCCCTTGCATACAAGATTACCAAAAAGACAACACAACCAAATAACTTGGTTATTTATATTTTCAGAGGATCGGAGTAAGATGTGGTTTGTTTAAAGAATATGTTGTTGGCCCAGAAAGTGGCTCATTAGATATTACTTTAGGTTAAGTTTCCTAGGATATATCTATCTATCGTTTGCATCAGCAAACGTTACCCATTGGAAAGTTGCTTGGTGATTATCTTGGCTACCAATCTATGCTTAAAGGCAGGATTCTGAAATCTATTTCAGCGATTTATGCTACTTTGAACATTCATCATGGACAAGAAGTCATTTGACATCGTCTTGGACGAAATAAGAAGGGTAAGGATGCATTTCGGTTGATGTGCACGTACAGCACAATGGCAGCCAGTCTAACAATAATAAACCCTCTGTGCTCCGCTCAGTGTGTTTTGACAGATCAAAGAGTAAAAGCAATCGAACAGGTACATGGCTACTTCTCCAGTGAACAGGTAAGGTTCAGACAAGAATGACAGAATGTACTGTAGCAGGTTATAAGGATGGCATTTAAGAAATCTCACACTTGTTTGTGATTGCAGGTGATTGATATTCTGAAGTACTTCTCATGGGCAGAACCACAGATCAAAGCTGTGAAGGCTTTACAGCACGTAAGTGCCTTAATAAACACGATACATGGGAGTGGCAAGTCGTATAACTAGTAGCCTATATCGTGATTGATTGCCTTGGGATCAATACTCTGATGTCAAGTCAGGATTTGTCATCTCTGTCAAGCGTTTAGCATCAGAGTGACACTACATGACTTCTTGTGGTGGTTCTGAAACTGTTGAAGATATAGGCTACTCAATCAGATTTAGGACATGTAGCCTATTGATTGACAGCCTTGTAAAGTCCTTTTTTTCCTGCAACATTTTGCTTACAGTTTTTTTCAGTTGCTAACAAGCGTTTGTCCAACCAGTTGTCACATTTTCAAAACTCTAAATACAATTAGCACAGCATTGGTCTTTTGTGGCCATACCATTCACACATTTCATGTCGTTTTCACACAATATGCAGTCAGTGAAAACATTTCCTCAATGCTTACATTTTCTTAACAGACAAGCTGTACCTCCCACCAAAATTATGGATTGTTTTTGCATTATTTACGAATGTTAACACACAACATCCCACAATAGTAAAAACAATATTCCAAACCTTAGATACAGTATAAAAACCTCTGCCTCTGCAATGATATCAGTTCAAAAACAATATATCTCAGCAGATAATAAACAAACAATTCAATAATTGACACACAACTGATTTATAGGGCCAGGGAGGAGAGCAGGCCCAAGGAGAGGGCATGGTAGAGGTGTAAGAATGCGTGGTGGTGGCATTCCGTTTGGCTGCAAGAAATGTTGTCAGTGATGAAATTCGTGCCACTATCATTGACCATGTAATCAATGCAATGTTGATGAAAACATGTGGCCTAACCCTGAAGATCGCAGAGATTAGATACAGTAATTTTGTGCTTTTTTTTAGCTCCCCCCCTTTTTATCTGGGCTTTTTGCTGTTGTTTTTTGTTCAGAATGCTTGTGTGTTTCATGGATAGTTTGTTCACCCTAAGCATTGCAATACTGTAAAACTTTTTCTGTTCTATCATACTGTAAACAGTATTTCTGTACCTCCTGTAGTAAACAGTGAAGGAAAAAAACTGATTTGCTTTTTACTAAAATGCTTTTGAATGTTAACATAACATGTGGACATACAGTTCCCAACCAAGAAATTTAGTGTAAAAATTGCATGCAAATACCTGTAAAACTGAAACATAAAAGTCTATGCAGGTTTTGTAATGTCAACAATAGCCAGTATTTTGAAACCTGGTGTACTTTGATTGACTGCATGTACCTTGTGAAGTGAAAACAAGTGTTATTCTTTGACAGAATAATTTCATTTTGAGTCAGATTCCTAGTGTTTTGGTAAAGTTAGTGTGTGCAGAGAAAGATGTGTTAGTAGTATATTTAACAAAATGTGTTTTTGAGAAGAAAATGATCCATTTGGCCAGTTGTGTTTTGTAGGTGTGAGTCTGTGTTAAGAGAGCGATAGAAAAAAACTGCAATAAGCCTTGGCAACATTTTGTGACATTAAGACCCCCCCCCCCCCTCCCTTTTCAGTACAATGCATCATTTTACAACACACTGCACACTAAATACCTGATATTACCACAGCTAGTTATAGGACTGTAGGTAGGCTAATTTAAATAAAACCTCTGCTTGTTTTGACATCACTGAGTTTGTGTCTAAATTGTAGAAAATGGTTGCCATCCCAACCACCAAAGTGGCCAACATACTCAACTGTTTCACGTTTACCAAGGACAAGCTTGTTGTTTTGGAACTGATTGCATTGTAAGTACAAACTTAAATCCACCTGCTTATGTTACATGATATCAAACAGTAATGTAATCAATGTTAATATGTTAGGTGTATATTACATGCATACACATTTTTCCGGTATTGTTAATGTGTTATAGTACATGATGCATTACAATGTATGAATTAAAATGTTGATTTTTCTTGGAGAAATGTCATAAAGGTAGAGTAACACATTAAAGATGGATTGTATAATGACATCTCTCTCTCTCTCTCTCTCGCTCTCTCAGGAATATCTGTGATGCTCAGAACTATCGTCCAGTGGAGGATATCTTCCGCACTCACCTGTCTGAGAAGAAGCGTGCACGGAGAATCCTTGAGCAGGTCACTTCATACACTCAAATATGTCTGTTTGGTAGACAGTTTTAACCAAAGGGATTTATTGTATACGTGTGATTTTAGCCAAGGTAGCAGTAGGCTTGAGAGAAACCAGAGGGAACCATAGGGAATAAGTGCGACAGCCACTCTACCCAGTTGTAAACAAACAGGACCAAAATGCCTTTGAAAATGTAAAAAGCAAAAGAAGATCAGAACAGTTAAGAAACAACTATATTTACGTATGCCCATCTTTAACATAGACACAGATAGAAGACATGGAGATGTATTTGATGTATTCAGCATTATGACATTGCAAATGGTTTGGCATTTTATTTAATTGTCAACATAATGACAAATTAGTGTATTTTTAACTGCTGTTGGCTCAATGTGACCCTGCAGGTTTGTAAGGTTGGCTGTAAGGCTCCCGTGGCCATGATTTCCTCCTGTGGGGTGATTCCAGGAAACCCCTACCCAAAGGGTCGGCCCAGCCAAGTCACTGGCAGCTTCCCGGTAGGTAGTCATGTGAGGCTATATCTTTGGCCTCCTTCATTTTCTCCTATTAGTGGAGTCATAACTCAAGGTTAAAGTTGACCCATTCAAGGATTCAAATAGCACCAGAAACTAATAATGTCCAGGAACAGTTTGTTTTTATGTCCAAGGTTAGAATCACATGTCCAAGAAAGAATCAGATCATCACCAAACACCAAAGGAATGAGACCCCATTGTTATTGCTTGTCTGCCACCATTGTTCTGTATGTCTTTGTATATTGCAGGTGTTTATGCATGTATATCATTTGCTACTATCAATGATGGTGGGCATAGCTACTAGGTTGAGGTTGTTTTGATTATGTTTATCAATTTGTGTGTGTGTGTGTGTTTTCAGAAAGCACCTTTGCCTCAGCCTCAGTCGCAGTCCAATAATGGCACTACTGCTAAGAAGAAGGAGAATGAGGAGAATACTAATACTGAAGGGAAGGGGTCGGGGATTGCAGCAAGGATCCTTGGACCCTTCAAACCGGTAATGCACAAACCTCTCCCTAGGCCTCTTCAGGGAGTCATAGGGACCATCCCAAATGTGTTTCTGCCCTAGAATTATTAATGTTCTTTATCAGTATTATTTCAATTTCACTGTTACTGTTTCTTCTTTTGATTTCACTATTGCATTGATTTTGTATTTTGTATTGACAATATATCTGACAAGTTTTTAGACTACATCTGTGTTTTATTAAATGAATATGTAGTCTGTATACTGTTGTTGATTTTTGAGGACAAAGTTATAATGCACTCATGTCCACTTTTCCTGTCACTTTCTGCCCTGTTAGTCTCCGTCCTCTTACAACCCCCACCGGCCTGTTCCCTACCCCATCCCACCCTGCAGGGTGCACGCTACAATCGCACCAAGTAAGTGTCCTCACACCCACCAACACTGTGGTCCTGATGGACCTCCCAACTGTCATTGGAGAGAATTCGGCTTTGATTGAACCTGTGTTGTTGTTTTGTTTGTATATGTGGGTTTGTGGTATTTGTGAGTGTTTCTGTGATGTTAGTGTTGTGGTTTAAGTGTGTGTGTGTGTGACTGTTTGTCTGTAAGTGATAGTTGTTGGTTGTGTCTGTTGTGTGAGTTTGTGGTAGATGTATGAGTGTTAGTATAGAACTTTTTGATATATATGTTTTTGTGCATGGTGTGTATTGTCATGGTGTGTGTGGTAGTGTGTGTGTGTGAGTTGTGTTGGCCACTGCTAATATGCAGTTTATAACTGGTTTTGTGCATGAATGTGTGTGTGTGTGTGTGTACATACCTGTGTGTGTGTGTGTGTGTGTGTGTGTTGGCTGGTGCTGACGTGTGATGTGTTTAAACACCCTGCCCAGGTGCGTACAACAACGCAGGGCTAATGTCAGTGGGCGGGGTCATCACTGCCAGCGTGCCCCCCCCACCATACAGTGCCACGCTCGCCTCCCCAGGTACGACCCCCCTCCTCCCCCTCCCCGCCCGACATCTGACGCCCAGCCGACCGCCCTGACCACCCGGCCACACACGCGGGCTTGAGAGATGCTGCCTCACTCCCACGCTGTAGCTGTAGAAAAGCTTGGCCCATCAGCGGCTACTCACACGCGCGCACGAGCCTGGCGTCTGGCGCTAGATTAACGTCACCATCCGCCTCTTTCTCGCTCGCTTCCCTGCGGTCAATCTGACAGGCAGATCTTTGGGAAGCGCAGGCTTCCGGAGCCAGATTGACCAATAACTGGGTGTGTGGGCTTTGATCTTTTGACCCTGCAGCAATCCCCATTCCTCATGCTTCTACTACCCATAACCCTGCTCCTCCTGAAGCAGCTTGATCGCTTGAAATGGCCGCCGAAAGCTAATGGGTGCTTCCAAACCTTTGTTGGTGTCTTAATAACTGATGGTATCTCCGTCAAAACAGTAATTTGGGCTGTCTAATAAAAAATGCACATTTAGAGCACACTAAAAGAAACCACTGTGTTTTGGAATGAATAAGTCATGAGTTAATTTTTGTTTGTTTGTTTGTTTTGTTTTTTCAGGTTACTCTCGACCAGGCTCCACCAGCGTCACCACCACGGCCACCATCTCCCCGCACACGTGTTCGGCCCCCTCTACGCCCGTCTCCTCCCAGCCCTCCACCACACCGGCCCCCACCACCCCCATCACGCCCGTCTTCCCCGGCATGGTGCCCTCCCAGAACCCTGTGGCCCAGTCGCCCAGCCCCGTGCCCGCACCTTCTCCCTCGGTCATCAAGGGCCCGCCGGGGACCCCCATGTCCCCACACCTGCCCTCCAACCTCAGTGGGCAGCAGCCCGGCTCGGGCTCGTTCCCTGGCATGCCCCCGTCAGCTGGCCCTGCTGGTTCGGTCATCAGGTCCCACACGCCCACCGCGCCCTGCGGGACGTCGGGGCCTTCTGGAAGCTTCTCGCCATCACCGTTCCCCGCCAGGACGTCCCGTGCGGGGACCCCATCGGGCGCACCCCCAACCCCTACCTCCAGAAGCTCGGCCAGTGACCTCTCTTCGGCACTGACCGGCAAGTCTTACCTGTCGCCCACTGACCCTCAACTGGGCATGCCTTTCACCACGGCTGCGGGCACCCCTTCACACTCGGTCATCCGCAGCTACACCCCCACGGGAGGCCTTTCTGCCCACGCCTCCGACCGCTCCATCCCTCACGGCGCCCACGGAGCCCCGCACGCCCCCAGCCCCAAGCCCTCTGCTGCCCAGCAGGCGTTCTTCGGCAGTGACCAGCATCTGGGCGTGATGACCCAGCGCGGGCACGGTGGCAACAGTGGCAGCAGCAGCCCGGTGCCCTCCGCCTTCAAGGGCCCCTCGCGATCGGGCACACCCTCGCTCAGCTCGCTGGCCATGCCCAACTCGGCCGCCCTGGCTCGCTCGCTGGGGCTGACCGGCCACCCGCACTCGGCCGGCTCCCCGCAGAGCTCCATGGCGGGCCCGGCTGCCGTGCTCTCGGGCCTGCAGGGCATGACCCAGCAGGCGGGCGCCAGCCCCGCTCCTTCGCCCTTCTCCGCCCTCTCCTCCTTCCCCCCCTCACTCTCCTCCGCCTCCCCCTTCCCCTCCGTGGCCTCCTCCATGCAATCCTCCATGGCGTCCGTGGGTCCCCCTTCCTCCGTCTACTCCGTTGCTCAGGCCGCCTCCCCATTCGGCCTGGGCCTCACCACCGCCCCCTCCATATTTTCCGGGCTGCCCCCAGGCCACAGTCCCCAGGCCTTCTCAGGGTTCGGGCCCACAGGCCCCTCAGCGGTGGGAAGTCCTGTGCTCTCCTCGCTAATGGGGCTCCAAGGGGCCCCGTCGTCGGTGGCAACTGTGGCTCCATTACAGGCGGCGGCAGCAGCAGCTGCGGCGGCCGCTGGGGTCCCCAGCACGTCACCGGTGCTTCCGGGCTTCGCCTCGGCGTTCAGCTCCAACTACAATCCAGCCCTGGTGGGCCAGCCTGGGTAAGTGTGTGTCTGTTTGTCTGTGTGTGTATGTAGTTGGGCCAGTGTTCAAGGGATACTCTGGAGAAAAAACAACCTGGGGTCTATTTATGTTTGATAACGGGTTCAAAATGGGAGCAAAATTATTCAGCAAAAATTTCAGCTAGAACGTTATTTGCATTAGCAACAAAATTGTTTATAGCGTGTTACAGTGGGCATATAGCCATGTAAAAAAAAAACACTCAAACCACTGACAAAATCCAAAATAGCCTTACACTTCAGTGGTAGTGTCCATGGGTATCCTACAGATAAACCGAAGTATTGCAAACTTAGTAAAGTGAACCATTATCAACCATTACTCTGGAGTATCCCTTTAAATGAGGTTCAACTTTCACTGCTTGGTATTGTCTAGTCTACTTTCCAGATTTGTATGTCCTTGACATGGATATTTACTTGCTAGTGCACTATCTAAGTCCAAGTCGCAGTGTGTGCAGCCTGACCAAGGACATTAAAGCCATTATAGTCTTATTGCAAATGTGTGTTGTTGTGCAGCCTGTCTAGGGTATATAAAGCCATGAAAGTCATAATGTGTAATGTGCACATGTGTGTTGTTGTGTAGCCTGACCAGTGTATATAAGTCATAATGTGTAATGTGCACATGTGTGTTGTTGTGCAGCCTTGACCAGGGTATATAAGTCATAATGTGTAATGTGCACATGTGTGTTGTTGTGCAGCCTGACCAGTGGTCTTCAGGCCGCAGGAGGCGGCTCCTTCCCCGGGCTGCTGTCCTTCCCTGGCATGACCGGCTTCTCCTCCGCTCCCTCTCCCGCTACCCTCTCTGGACTCCACAACCAAGCCATGCAGTCAGCACTGCTGCAGGTACTACACACATACGCCCGCATCTACCAAAAGTGCCCTCTCAACACTTTACATAGTTAGACCTGATGGTAGTAGCTCAGGATATATGAGATTGACAAGTCTTGTATATTATAGCAAAGTTTAGTTGTATGTCTCTGTGCCTGCATGGGCCTCACCACATCTTTTCATTTGATCTCTGAGCACTGACTACAGATGTGTGTGTGTGTGTGTTAAATTGGAGTTTTAATAGGCCAGCCATTTGATTGATTTACTGTTTACAGTGTTTTTTCCGTGTCACATACGTTCCCCGAACGTTCCGCGTCCATTCTGTGTTGAGTGTTTTGTGGCCCTCTGTGCTTGTCGGATCCTCATTCTGGCCTTTTGTCCCGCTGTCCCCAGGCCCACTCTGCGTCCCCTCTGGAGAGCTACCCGCCCCAGCCCAACGGCTTCACCAACTACCCCCCCGGCCCGGGCACCCCCTTCCCCCTGCAGCCCGGACTGCACCCCCAGCTGGGATGGCAGTGAGGCCCCCACACGCCTGACCTCTCCGCACGACCACCTCCGGTATCTTCCTCTACGTGCTAGTGACGTTGAGGAAACGCTATCTGTAGTCGTTAGACCACTCCAGTCAAATGTCCATTTTTATCTCAAGCCGTGACGCTACTAAGCTGCTAAGCATCAGCGGTATGTGAGGTGCGGGACTGTTAATAAGTACAGTATCTAAGAAGCTGTAAGAGTGGGCTGGACTCCTGTTCAGAGACGTGATGATGTTGCATGATGTTGATCGAAATTAATTTTTTAAGCTTGATATATTACTTAATAATATAATGGCGTTATGGTCATGACATCAAAATGGACATTTGTATGGGTCTGACCGGTGGTTTCAGGGAGGTGGTCTGTGCATGTGAGACAGGGGAGATAAAGAGATGAAGGCTGCATTTCTAAAGTCTGCATCTGAGCCACTGACTGGACACAAGTCATGTCATTCTGTTAGCTGTTTATCTTTCACTGGTTTCCCAGGCTGTGCTGACCGCACTCTTTGGAGAGACACCAAAAGAAACTGATCAGTGACATGAAATGTTTACAAATTCTGTGTGTGTGTGTGTGTGTGTGTCTGTCTATGTGTGTATGCGTGTGTTTGTGAAGCAAGCTCTTGTCTTAGCCAGCACTAGTATACAATGGTTGTAGTATAGTGTACACAAAATAATGAAATGATATTGGAAGGCAACTGAAATTTAAACAAAAATCCAGCTTTTATCTACAGTATTTAACAATTGGGTACTGTTCATTTTACAAATTCTTATAGCATTGTATTGTATGCTGTGTTTTAACCGTATTCATAAACCTTATAATCCCATGTTCACAACCTGTTTCGAGCGTATGATAATCCAAGGCTCAAGTTGATGTTGGTGCATTTGTAAGTTGAGGACTAATTTGGTAATGATTTTGAGGAGTGAGTGAAAGACATTTTTATAGACATCCACAGCATACTGCATGTCAATGTGTAGTGAGGAGGTCTGCACACACTCTATGGCTTTTATTTTGATACACCTCAATTCAGAAAGTGCTGCAGCCGTTCCATGACACTTGATGAAGTACTGCTGTACATGACATAGCGATAAGGTTGTGTGCTGTGGAAAAGAAGAAATTATGAGTTGTACAATGGACATTTCCTCAAACTGTTATTTTACTGCTGTTAGCATGTCTTAGTGCAATGGACATGCTTCTTCTAACATACTGTACACTGAAGCTTTTTTATAAGTATGTATGGGGATTTCCATTCATCATGTTTTAAAGCTCAAATGAATTGTCCTGGGGGATAGTTTGGTAGTGATTTGCTATGGTTTGATCTGAATGAACTGTCTTTTCTTTTTACCTTTTTTGTTATTGTCTATGTTGCTCAGTAATTCAGACTGAGCAAATTATTTGTTTGTCTTATTTTTTTACCAACGGTTAAAAAAAAGTTTTGTTTTGTTTTTCTGTTTTAGGGGCATGTGGCCATGCTTAATTGGTTACCCACTCTTGGCAAAGGCCTTGGTCAGTCTTGTGTTAATTGGGTTTAACAGAGCTCACATCAGAAGGCAACTTAGTAGGGGTGTAAAGGTACACGTATTGGTACTGAACCGTTTAGGTACAGGACGTTGGGTTCAATACAGATGTGTACCGAATGTACTGAATGCAGTCTTGAACAGTATGTTCAACATGTTTCAAATTCAAGCTCCCACAGAAACATATAAAGTGGCAGACCATATGTCAGTTTAGTCAATTAACGTCACAAAACATTTGACACCTTTTCAGAATACTATTACCGTTGTACATCAACAATATTGTCAGTGAATTTTAGGCTAGCAGTACCTACCGTACTTACCGTACCGAAAAATGTACCAAACCGTGATTTCAAAACCGAGGTAGACACCAAACAGTGATTTTTGTGTACCGTTATACCCCTACAACTTAGTGAAACTTTGCCTGAGTGCATTATCAAACAAAATACCAGTAAAGTTTGCCTAGAACTGGACATTTGAATGAGAATTTCAATTTAACAGAAAGACTTGTATTTTTTAAGCCACATTTTCATGAATGCAGTAAAAATATGTAAACTAGTTGAAAGAGATGCTAGACATGGATCCCTAGCTACTGCCACTCAGCAGGGCACAGTCAAGCATAACATAGGTTGAGTTATTAGTGGATGTGGCAATAAAGTAACTATTTAACAACCAATCACAATATTTCCACCATGCTGTCAGCTGTGTTGCTTATCAGTGAAATTAGGGCCTGATTAATCTTTGGATGTCCATGCTTTTTAAGGCCTACGCATATGGCCTACTCACACGGCTGGCGACGCAACGACAATTTATGGCAGGCAACCGGCAAAATGGAATAGAATCTATTGAAGTGAAGGGTGCAATGCACACAGCAAGTGGAACGACAGGGCGACCGTTGCCGTCTCTCGACCCCTTTCTACTTTTCAGGGCGATTCTGATACGTCATAATAGAAAACAGCTGTCTGGCCACTGAATCGATGGGTGATCGCGTCGCCAGCAGTGTGTGTAGTAAAGCGATAACAGAATTCCACCGTTGCGTTTCACTGTCGCATCGCCGGCCGTGTGCGGTGGGCTTTAGTCGTTACTCCTACCCAACTTTTAAACCATTGTCATACATTTATCTTCAGATGTATGCTGTAATGCACGTCTGATCTCACAAGACTTAGGTGACCAAGGCATTTGCCGAGGGCGTCATCATCCCAGTGTCATATGGGAGAGGAGGTGCTGTGGGTGATGTGTTCCTGAGATACCAAGTAAGCCATGTGTGGCGCCCAGAGGGATGACTGTTGTCTAGGCTTATAGACTATTTACTGTAGCAATACTGTCCAATATTAAAAAGGGTTGTCAATGCTCTTAAGGGCTCTGTGTGTGAGTGAGACTTTTTCATTGAATTTATATTGCACCATCCATGACTTTCTCTCTTGATTTATCTTTGTATGAAGAATACAACAGCAAACACAATGATAACTTGATATGACATAACATGATGGCAAAGTTATACCCTACAAGGTTAGGAGGTGCTCGCAACATGGGTTAATTTATTGAGTGATTTCTTGAGTTCATTTATTCAGTGTTCACCACCAGACCATTTTTACAGAAGAACTACAACATCGGCATGGCATCAGTTAAGTGATCAAGACAATTGGCAATTGTAATAGCACCTTTCAGATAAAAGGGACATTCATACCTCTTGGTATCATGAAATAAGGCAGATAACCTTAATTTATTCATGGATTGAAGAGAATTTAAAGACAGAAAACAATAAACACCATAACATCACATTTACATACAATTTATAAATGGAAGGCAACAACAAAAGAGGGAACATGCAGTGTAGTTAGTGGCAACCCTTTATTTGGATACCCTGTGGACAGATGCTGGTTTGTTTCAAGTTTAGTCTTTCCAACTGTTTAAACATCACCTTATGCAAACCCAGCCCTTAACCTCAACCATAAATTATACTTATTAGAGTTTTAACATCTGTCCATAGTACACCATCCAGATAAAGTATGGCCCAGTAAACTAAACAGTAAAGCCACAGTGAAGTCTTGGCATTGCACAGTGCAGGCCTTATGACTTCTTTGATGAAAACAAAAGGGGTTTAACCTAGATTCTCAAAATGGCTGAATAGGCACCCATCTAAGATCTTCCTGGCACTGCTTGGTTCCTGCTGAGAATGGCAGAACTGCTGAATGCTGCCTCACCGTGTGAAGTCGAAACCAGAGAACTTACCACAGTGACTGACCAGTGACCATAGCTCCTGGTCTACAGATCTGACGTTACAGCTGTGTCCTCAGTGCTCCAACATCCTGCTCCTGTGGGACATGCCCCCTCCACCTGGCAGTGGCACTCTTGGTTATATGTCCAGACCTGTTTCTTTTTCTGATCCAAAGCTTTTCAATTGTATCAATTTCAATGGGGTGTGCAAGGAAGAGGTCAAGATCAGAGACTGAATCTGGTAATGGATTTATATTAGTGCACAATGTACTGTACAGTGCTTGAGACTATTTAAAATTTGATAAAGAATTGTTATGTGAACTATTTTTTATGTATGCACCTAAATACATACCTGATTTTGTCTACATATCCTATTTATGTTGATATACATGTATGTCAGTATCAAGTAAGAATATGTACAGTATATGGAGCATAGTTTCAGATTCCTCAGAGTCTTTCCTCTTGTGTAAACATATTTTTAAGGCGGAGATTGAAAAGGCTTAGCAGTAAAAGATGTATGCTGCCATCAAACCATCCTTGAACCAACTTTGAAACAGGACCTCATGACCTCACTTCCTGTTGTGGAAAAGACAGGCTTTCCTCTGGGTCATCAGGAATAAGCTGATTGGTGTCCTCAGGGATGGCCCTCTCCAGGTGACGTACAGCGCTGCTCACACACACACACACATACACACACAGCTGATTACAACATTATTTTGCTGTCAGTATGCTTATTATTCAATTCAACTCAATTTGTGCAATGTTTGCGATCTTTGAAACTTTGAAACAGCTTGTAGTGTTTTCTCCTGAAGTGTTGATGGCTTATACTGTCACACTGCACCTGTAAGCCCTGTGGCCTACTCACCAGATGAAGTGTTGATGGCTTATACTGTCGCACTGCACCTGTAAGCCCTGTGGCGTACTCACCAGATGAAGGTGACGGGGACCAGGGTGATGACCGCCGCCAGGAGGAAGCTGAAGCCGGGGAACCAGGAGACAGTGGCCGCGTACAGGCTGCTGAACGTGGGGAAGGACACACCAACACTGACCATCTCCATGAAGGCCACACACGCAAACACAGCCCCTGGCATGGCAAATTCGAGGATAGAGTGAGAGAGACAAGACCATAATAACAATACAGACATTCCAACCTGCAAAAAGTCATTTCAGGGAGGTATCACGACCCCCACCCCCCCCCCCAAAAAAAAACTTTAGCCTACTTAAGATTAATATACTGTATAATGTCTAGTCAGGACACCAAATAAGGAAGGCCTATAGATAGCAATTGTGAAAATATGTAGATTTTGGTAGTTTGGTCTTTGGTCATCTAGTAGGCTATTGGCCTGAAATATATGCACATGAATTGACACTTGTTAAACTCACCTCAACATGTCTTTTGCAATCATTTAACCCGCCATGGGCAATGCTAAAGTCACTGTTACAAACAGTGCAGCGTGCAAGACTAGGCCTATCATTCTTTTTTACTCTTATGATAGAAGGGTAGCCTACACTTTGAAATGGGTCTTACATTTAACTTTTTTTGAGGCACTGACACTGCTATGACGCTCCTGTTCCTATACACTGAACTGATTCATTAAGTTCCGGAGAAAAGAAATAAAAGCCCGCCTACACTGAAAACTGATTGGTTGATTTAGCGAAACAGGCCAATCAGGAGGCTCTCTGTCTTGGATGCGCTCAGGCACACACGCACCACCCCTCTCTCTCTCCCGTCGTCCGCGCTCTTGATCGCTCACTCTAGATTCCGGGAGATTTTATCTAATTTGCGGGCGTCAGGGAGCCGCTATCAATATGCGGGAGACTCCCGGAACTTCCGGGAGACTTGGGATGTCTGTAGTCAACACACACATAGTGTTATGAGATGAACAATTCAACACTTTCCTTTTCCAAACAAATTGTTTGTGTTGAGATAGTGTCATAAGAAATGACAGTAAAACCTTTCATGACTGCTCAAGTTGTGTGGACAGGTATGACATCTACCACAGTTATAATGTGGATGCAGGCGTATTATTGCATGTGGTTACTAAACAGCCCACTCATCACCAGGACCAGCTCTACCAAGGAGCCATTGGATCCTAAATCCACAGAACCAGTTTGCAGGTATGCAGATTGTGGTGCAAACAAGTTGTGTATTTTCTCTTGAATCTAATGTTGACTTTACCTTGTTCAGAGTTGGTGACCATCTTTGACATCATGGAGCGAATCAGTGGTGAAGGCATGACTGACAGGAGCAGCGGGACCCTCACTGTAACACACAGTGGTACAATTTAATAACAATTCAGGGACCCTGTCACTGTAACACACAGTGGTACAATTCAGGGACCTTGTCAGACACTACGTCCCTCCGAATCTTTTAGGGGTCCCCACTTAAGCAAGGGGTGTAGGTAGAAATATTAGGCCCTGCATAATTTTGTTTTAGATATTATTAGGCCTATAATGCCTGAGATGTTCCTGGACCCTTGGCCTGCACTGGACACTTGCTATGCCCCCCTGCTCCAGCTCCAGTCGACCCCGGTTGATCTTACCCAGATACATGAGCAGGGTGGTCTTGGCAAAGGCGGCCATGACGAAGCCGACGGCGAGTGACACAAGCCCCAGAAGTACCACGCACACGTCGGCAAGGTAACCGGACAGCAGCCGGACGCCGGCGAAGCTGCCCAGATACATGGCGGAGGAGAGCGCAGCGCCGTAGCCCACCATCACCTCGTCCCAGCAGAGCGGCGCGTTCAGCTCGTACAGGATGAAGAGCGACATGCCGCCCAGCGTCACCACGTTGTAGAAGGCGAAGGCGCACAGTGCCAGCGCCAGCAGGGGGCCGCGTCGCTTGGGGCCGGCCGAGAAGAGCCGCCCGACCCCGCGCAGCCGCGACGCCACCGTCCCCAGTGGCCACCGGCGGACTTGGGAGGAGGTGAAGGGCGCCGGCTGGGCCGGGACCAGAGACTCCCGCAGGACGAAGAGCACAAAGGCCAGCACGAGGATGTGGAGCGCAGTGACGGTCAGGAAGGGCCAGGTGAAGCCGGCCAGGCGGAGGTAGAAGCCCGTGGCGATGGAGGCCAAGCCCGACTGCATGCCCAGCAGCATCTCCAGCAGGGCCATGCGCGCCGTCCTCCTCCCGGACTTCCCCTCGGCCTCGCCCCCGTCGCAGCGGTCCGCCACGTAGGCGAAGCAGGCGCCGAAAAGCGGCGAGGGACCCCCCGAGAGCCCGCGCACGAACGCCGCGCCCAGGAGGTAGCCGAGGTCCAGCGAGTAGCGGCTGACGGTGGCGTAGGCCAGCGTGAACAGGATGTCGCCCAGCAGGGGCGGCACGATGGCCACCTTGCGGCCGTGGAAGTCGCTGTAGGCCAGGAGCAGTAGGGACATTACGAGGCTGGGGAAGAGGAAGGAGAGCTCGCTGTGGAGGAGGAAGAGAGACGTCTCCCTCTGCACAGCCTGGAGCTGGGCCTGATTGAATAAAACAACAGAGAGGGAACGGTGAAAAACATGCTTTTGATGTCTTACACAATGGCACCAATGGGCACTGAAACCCATTATTTTCAATAGTTTGCACGATGCAAGCCATTCAGCAGCAAGCAATTGCACACACAGCGGTCAAAATTAAACATTGTTGAACTTTGACTGCAGTGTGCGGTGGCGACTAGTATTTTGCGCTGTACAGAGATGTGAGCATAGCACATACAGTTTCTTATCTGAAAGCGCCTTAAGGCAAAAGATGAATGAAAGAAGACAATGACTGTAAAACAACCTGTCAGTAGACCGGACAAACATACATGATGAGAGAGTTGAGAAGGTGAGACAGACAAAGAAAGAAGGGAAATGAGAGATGAAGTGGAAATAACACACTGTGTGAGAGAAATTGAAAACCTACAATTAACCTTACCTACGTACAGGCCTACTACAATAAAAACCAGTTCCCCTCTTAGGCCCAGTAAGACGAATTCAAAGCGCCTTTCAACAATAGCTTTCTATTTTAAGCTTTTCAATCTTCAATCTTTTTGTTCCCCTCTCTCTCGCTCTCTCTCTCTCTCTACCCTCCCCACTCCCTGCCTCTCTCTCTCCCTCTCTCTCTCTCTCCTGCTCATCTTACCCCATGCTGAGTGCTCTGGTTGCTCAGGTTGGCTCCTCCGCAGCGTGAGGTGTTGTTGAGCTCAGTCGGGTAGGGAGACCCTATGATCCTCTCCCACTGGCGCCGGTACACGTACTGCTGGACCAGTGGATAGGTCATGAACATGCCAAAGGAGTACACGCTGACCACGGGCTCGATCAGGTACACACGGCCCATTTTGGACAGCACAGTTGTGTGTGGTGGTTGCAGTATGGTGGTGCTGAAACCAAAACAGTTGTGAAACAGCTATCAGGAACCGAGCTCTGAATCACATTCTTATGTGAAATATGTGAAAACTACATTCCTGAGTGTCTCTAAAAGTCAAGCCTTATCAACTGATATAAATGAAAAACAACATTACCTAAATGCTTGGTTATTCAAACAAATTTGGTGACACAACGGAGCTGGAAGGTTCTCCAGTAAGAGGATCATGAGTAAAAGAGCTGCTATTGTTGGTCTACAGAGGAACACATCCAGCAAGTCCTTACCTGAGATGTAGGTCAGGGGAAGGTTTCCATGTCCATTTGTCTTGTTGATAAATGTGTTTTCTGACCTGTGAAGAGAAAGCCAGGTGGGAATATTCTGGCACTGTAAATACTGTAGCTATACGTACTGTGGTCGACTGGTCCAGATAGACCTGGCAGCCACCATCACTTCCTGATTGTTTGTGAAGTCTGCTAATCCCCAAATGTGTATACCCATGAGGGGTGTGAGAATGAGAGGGAGAGAGGGTGTGTGGGTGGGTGTGTGTGAGAGAGAGAGAAAGAGAGAGGCAGGAATGGAAAATGGATAACTTTTCCCATGGGTGTTTAAGGCTCTCACATTAAAGCGATAGCTCAACTCAAAATAAAGCTTCTATCAGTATCTCCTCATCCCAACTCGATGTGGTACGGCTCGTTGTGATAACAGAGGTGTTAATTCATGACCAATTGCTTGCTAGATAACTCATTTTATGCCACACCAAAGAGCAGAGAAGAGTAACTACTGTATTCACATAAGTAACATGAATGGTATGACTGCCGCATGGTGTTGCCGTCTGCTATGCATAGAAAATAAAGCACTTTCTAAGTTCTCTCCATACCCTGCTCCTAGCCTGGAGATTCCAGACCTAAATATGAAAGATTAAGGATCTGGCCACGAATAATGTAATGGCCCAACTCGAGGGGCGGGACCAAGCATGTATTTGAAAATCTCACTGCACACAATTGGATAACACTACGACCAATGTTAACTGACTGATTCCGGACTTTGACGCAATTGGATAACACTACGACTGTCATCTGTTTAGCTCGCCTCTGGCCAGCCTATATCAGATACACAGATGTGATTGGTTCCCCGCGATGCAAGGGGTAAAAGTTACGCGCATCATTACTCGTTGCCGGAGTCTCTCGCTGAGAAAATGCTTCTGCGAGAACTCTGGATTCCCAGGGTACCCTACTCCTGGAACTCTTAGTAAACAAAGTATTACATATTCTCGCTCATTGATTGATAACAATGCAACACAATAGTCTATTGTGGTATGTGGAATATTTAGATGACTTACTTTTTATTTATGAGCAGCACCCGTGATGTGACATGATGTTTGACTTGGTGGTGTGGATCGAGGTTCATTGGTTTGTTTTATGTCTGTGTCCTTGTATTTGTGTTTACATTTGTGTTTGTGTTTACACTTCCATTTTGCACTGATTTGGGTATGTAAATCAGTGTTTATTAACCCTGGCTGGATCTTCCACTATCCTCATAACACTCTCATAATTTTTTTTTAACCACCACCCCCGGCCCCATCCTTTTATCCATTGACACATACACACACAAACCTTGTTCTCTATTGACACAACTGAAATGATCAATAACAAAAAGCTTTATTAAATGGCAGGCATAGTTTTCCTAATGACTCAAGCTCCCATTGAAAAGGCAATTTTTAGTGAAAAGGCTATTCGCACTCTTCTTTTTCATCGTGTGCTTCTCCTTGCTCAGGGTGATTCAGTTGTGGAACGAGCTACAGTACTTTTGAAGCTCGAAGATGCTGCAGGGTTTGTGACAGCACTGCTGCACAATTCCATCTCCCATAACCCCCCTCCTCGAGACAATGGTTTCTCCCACCTCATTCTCCTGGCCAGATTTTGGAGGCAGGAATCCTAACAGGACAAAACAAGACCTTTTCATTTTCAAATGTCTGACAGTCAATGGACCATGTTAATATTTGAAATTGTATTGACAAGACTAGGAAACAATAAAAAAAAAACATACACTCATGCATATTTGAAATGGCCGAGACTAGGACACACACACAGTACTTCACACACTGATATTTATCTGATAAAATGGAAAGTGCAAGAAGTGCCACTGTCGGTGCTACTGTAAGTAGAATGTGTTATTCAGTGGTCACCATTGGCATGCTAGAGATCTGGTTCTCATGAGCCTCAATATGTGCTCAGAGTGTTTAGAATCCCATTATCCTATTTATTCATTCTTCTGTACAAGTCTTTTCTGTATCTCTCACTCCACACCATCCCTCTCTCTCTCTCTCCATCGCTCTCGTTCTCGCTCTCTCTGTCTCAATCTCCAACTCTTTCTCTCCAACCAGTCTCTCTATCTTTGTCTCTCTCTCTTTCTATCTTTCCCTCTTCTTCTGTTTCTTTTATCTTGCCCCTGGTGTTTGATTCTCTCTCTCCCTCTCTCTTTCAGTCTCTAGTTTGTCTTACCCTGGAGGGGGTCCACAGCTCTCTTTGTAGGCTTGTAGACGAAGCCCTCGTCTGCGCACACCAGGTACAGTGCATCCACCAGGTGCGACCCGCACAGGTGTTGGGCGGTGGCGCCATCAGTGCCCGTGGTTGACAGAGCCACCACGACAAGCAGAGCAGCTGTTTGGAGCCAGAGAGCCATGGCAACGGTGGGCTGTCACACACAAGCACACCAGCAAACTCATTAATTACAACAGGTAAGTTAAAAAGCAAAACATACAGACATGACGAGACGAGACATGCCATAACCTAAAAAACAGTCAACAGATCAATATGCTGACCTGCTTGTTACATCTCATAGCCTAAATACTCGTCAGTGCATGCCCAGATTGAGCAATGTTGCAGGGAAACCACATAACCGTTTCCATGTCTTCGGATTAGATGATTAAAGGTTTCAAGAAACTGATCATTAAAGTCAGCACCAGTCAGAGGCTGCATTCATTATTTTGCACTTTTATGATGTCAGCACATCGCCAAAAGTAGGTTATTGGTTTAACCAAAAATATTTGGCAATATTTTTAAAGTACAAAAATACACAATAAAGTATTTTGATACAAAATACAAAGCCATTGTCTTCAACAAAATAAAGTACAAATGACAGCATACTATTTTGTATTTGAAATACTGATTTTAAATAAATGTATCAGAAATACTGCCTATCCCTGGCTGTTGGCTGCAGCAAGCTAGGTAGTACCGATTTTTTTGTGTTTGTGTTTTGTGTTTATGTAAATTTTGATCCAATTTGACCACTTTGCTATGTTGCCCACCCAACCAGCCCACCCAAATGTAGTAGGCTAGAACCGGCCCTGTCTGTAATGAGAATTGTTGGTATAGAATAGCCAGTTTCCAATGCTACATTCTAACCTCTTGTACTCTAAAAGACAATAAGTGATGGCACCTCACCTGCGAGGGAGTTGGAGATGGAGGTGTTCTTCTGGGTGAAGATGGAGATGCAGATGGCGATGGAGAAGGCTGAGGATGAGCACCAGTCGCCCTGACCTTATATACGTCCAGCCGTCAGCCTTTTCCTCCCAGGTCAGCGGAAAAGAAGAGCAGAATGAGCAAACAGCCATCAGATTAGATAAGTGCCCCCGTTGGACGCAAATCGTGCGGCCCATTTAGTGCATTTGTGTCATTAGGGCGTCGCGCCGCATTAGTCATGTCAAAGGTGAAGCACCTGAGTGCGCACTGAGAGCGATGCCTGGATGTGCGCTGGATTGCATCGTCATGGCTAACACTCAGCCTAGAGGTGTGGCTGGCGGAGTCATGGGCTGAGGTTTCATGTGCTGTGGGCTAACAGTCCATGTGTAGGCCCACAGGACAGGAGATGCACACTGGTCAGGAGGTTCTATTTTTGTTTTTCTTCACATCTTTTCTCTTTCCACCTATAGTAGCCTACGTGGTATATACACACAGGCAAACACATTGTCACACTGACACACACACATACACACACAAACCGACACACACACCGACACACACAGACACACACACACACACAGTGCAGTGCATACAAGTTTGGACAAACACACATAGATATACAGACACATACACAAACACACACACACCCACATACACACATTGGCAGAGCACACAAGGGGAACCTCACTAACTCACCACCAATGTTACTCACATGTACCCACAGGCACACACACACAAACACTTGCTACACGCACACAGGCACAGTCTGACACAGACACACACACGCACGTTCTAGTATATCAGGCAGTTTGGACTGTGTATATTGTTCAGTCGCATTGTTACAAGCTCTCAAGCAAGTGTATACATTCACGCAAACTCAATACAAACACTCAGGTGCTAACCAAGGGGAGAACACGAAAGGCTATGTATTTACAAAGAGTAACAGGAGCAGAGGACAGAGAGATCTTGAGGGGCGTGATTCACAGTTGCAGGTGTTGGGCGCAGGAGTAGGGCTTGGAGAGGACTTGGAAAATGTGCTTTAATTCCTTTGAGTAGCAGGTGGCAACACCATGTGGTGATACATCTAGTTTATTAAAGACTCAACACCCTCCTGTACTGTTACAACAAGTTTTATTACCTACTCCTCTTACCAAAAGTGCATACAAAGGTGTAAAGTTATAAATACAGGTTTCCATTCTTCAGTTTAATCTCTAGTCTACCATTACTATGTGGACATCACAAGAGATGAAAATGTGTAGGAGAGAAGAAAGAGGTAGACAAGCATGCATTTGCTCATGACGTTTTAAGACATAGTACGGATTACATATGATATGTACGTAGCTAAAAAGTACATACTGTCTAGATGAAAACATTTCACATACATAAAAATGCATTCAGCAACCCCCCTCCCTCCACCCCTTGCCCTTCTAGTACTATTTACTGTGTAACTAGTCTGCCCTGTATACTATATATGGCAAGAATAAACAGAGCTAACATTCAGTAGTTCATAGAAATGTCCACAGGACAAACAACTCAGTGCAGTCTCAGAACCTGATCAGAAAAAGGTCAGTTTATACATTAAGCACCCAGATATGGACAGTGTCAGATTTGCTTGGAAAGTCCATCACAAGGTAGTAGGTAATAGGTAATATAAATATACTGTGGGTTGGTGTTGTTTATCATTGTGTTGTTTAGATCAAAGACTGATAAATGAAGAGGGAAGCAGCTCCTCTTTTGGGGGAAGTGCGTTAACCTAGGATTTTGTTTTTCATTGGTGATGATGGTTGACAGGTGTTTTCAAATGTCTTCATCCATTGCTGAGGCTTTGAATGTCATATTCAGAATTTCATGAACCTAGCTGATAACCAGAGAACTGTGATGTTAAGAATGATATACATAATGTATAATGTATTAGCATGGCAGTGGTTTATGTTCCATCAAGCCCCAATGACATTGCAGGATGCATGTATTTAAACTCAGCAACGTGTTCAACATGGCATTTGCAATTTTGAATGCAATATGACACATTTGACTGCACTAAAGAGTATGGATTTCAGGATGCCAAGTGTAACCATTTTTCAACATTTCATTTGTTTCCAAACACAAACATCTGTGTAGTTTTGAGTTCTATCTAGTAATGAATTCATCTTTACATTTAAAGTCTATCTGAGATAGAGTCATGAACAATGAATAGTCTAAAACTACACTGAAGAACGCTGCATGGTTACACTAGGCCAACTTCATTGCTACACATCACAATATAACATTGTTAATAATAACCATTAGAATCAGGACTCCCATCAGAATATTAACTCATTATGGCTCTGTTATCTTCAGTCACAATCATTGCTGTCGCTGTTGTCGTCACATCATCATCATCATCATCATCATCATCATCATTAGCGTCCAAACGGGTCAGAGTCAGTTCTTCAGGGGCTGTACATGTAAAAGCCCAGGCATCACAGTGAGAACTGAATGTCATTCAGAGTGTCTAGTTGGTAGTTTTCCCTTCTCAGGCTAACGTGTATAAAAAAAAAAAAACATTTCACTCAAAAAGAGTAAGAAGAAACATTGAATAAAAAATGTAACCCAAAAACACATTCTAATTTAGGAATCATTCTTTACAAACCATTGGTTAGATTATTGTACAGAGTTAAGAAATCCTCTACAGTATGCTTACAAACAGTGAATGACCTGTATTACATTCTTCCTTCACAGTTAACGATCAAATGTCTGCAAACTAGTAGCATATACAATGAATTATTACCTCAGGTTAACTTCACATTACAGTGCAGCAAATACCCTTTTATTCCATACAGATATGTACAACAGGAAACAGTAACCCTTTATGCCACACAGTAGTCTGAGCGAATTAGGGTTGAAGGTGGAAGTAAATACAGCAAAAGGATATTTGGTATCAATCGAACCGTAATTTCATGTAGATTAAGAATGTCAGGTGCCTACAGCGCAGATTTGTACCAGAAAAAGATATACAGCTTTGAATGGACCATGGTATAATGATTATTGGGCCAAAAACGTGTATTATAACATATAGATATTAGCTGATATCTCCCATACTGGTAAAAGGATCTTTACCAAACTTGGTGTACTTACTCACCATAAGTTCTTCATTAAAATTAGTAGGTGTTTAATGTCTTGGGGTCAAAGGTCAAGGTCACGTGAGGTCATACTTGACATGCAATGTTTGTTTAAGCCTAAATTAACTGATAAGGCATTAAAGATCATGGGGTCACAGGTAGAGGTTAAAGGTCATGAGGCTATAGCTGGCTGAGGCATAGAATCAACTATCTGAATTGACACGAAAAAAGATTAAGACATTCATTAAAGCAAAACAAACTTTATTTTCTGTATAAAAACAGTTGTTTCAACCTCCACATCTTATTTTAGTATTGTAGTAATAGCCTCTCTGAAATCAGGGGAAATCTAAATAATTTGCTGTTTTAAAAATGCAAACATCTGTGTGAATACCTGTTTTAAAATAACTGTTTTAGTTCATAAATGATATTGGAGTAAAAACAAAGTACTATTACATAACATTCAGTACATCAATAACAACATTGTAGTTCATTTAGACAAGCTGAATAGCAGAAGTTGTAGATTAAATCCAAACCATTTCTGTCAAACTTCTGATAAACATTGTCATCTAGAGCTATTTCCTTCAACTTAAATTATAACGGCAGACAGTAGAAGGGGGTCACTTGCGCTTCAGCCTGGTTGGTGCTCACGGAACAGGACGCAGAAGTCAAAAAGGGAGATCCAAGGTCTAACAGGAGCCAAGGAGCAGGACCGGAGCACTCAATGCTTTAACGTGTTTTTATTTGTGCAAACTGACTAACGTTTCGACGCCCATGCGTCTTCTTCAGAGTCAAAACGCCAGACAATCGATGTAAATGTCTATCTTGATAGAATAGTGTTAGAAATAAAAACTACCCTTGCATCGCATTGCAATAGTTATACTTTGTTCCCTGAAGTTGGTAGTAGGCATATAAGCAACGGCAGCAGTGGACTGATATTACCTAGGATTGTACTATTATGGTGGGTTTTCAGGATGTGAAGGGATGTAATCATGGGTTTCATAAGGGTTTATACTATTGCATGGGTTTTCATGTTTTAGAAGAATGTAGTCATGAGTGTCATAAGTCTTAATGCCACTGCATTTGCTGTGAGCAGTGTGAGGTCATTGTATCTTGTGTAGGCCAGACCGACTGTCAGCGGAGTGGGGTGAGTGGAAAAGTACCGGGGGTACCAGGATGAGAGGATCTCCTCCTTATATGGTTAAGGGAGAGGGGGTGTTATCAAGCTGGTGAGGACTGGACAGGACAGGGATGAGGAGGCCACTGTGCCTGTCTAGCTAGGAAAAGAATAAGATAAGAAGGCCTTATTTCACCAAACTGGAAGGAAACAGAAAAACTTAGGGTTACACTATTTTACATATGTTACCTATGCATTACATAGGTTTGCATATAGTTTTATGCATGATGGGAAGATGGTTTCCACCAATGTAAGCGACCCTGCTTGGTACTGATTGGTGAAGGGTGTTGAGGGAGAGGGGGTGTTATCAAGCTGGTGAGGACTGGGCAGGACAGGGATGAGGAGGCCACTGTGCCTTATGAGTTAGGGCCTGTCCAGCTAGGAAGAGAATAAGATAAGAAGGCCTTATTTCACCAAACTGGAAGGAACCAGAAAAACTTAGGGTTACACTATTTTACATATGTTATCCATGCATTACATAGGATGCATGATGGGAAGATGGTTTCCACCAATGTAAGCGACCCTGCTTGATACTAATTGGTGAAGGGTGTTGATGGAGATGGCGTGAGAGGGTGGCACTTCTCAAGAGCTGAGGAGTATAAAATATAGTGTATAGCCATCCGTAAGGGAGATCTTGTCGGGGGGCCCAGCTGATGACATCTCCTCCCTATTGCTTTGATGGTTGGTCTGGACTTTGGTTGGGCTGTACCATCATTGCAATACGGTGAATAAAGATCAACAGTCTTCGGAAAATCTTCTATCTACATTGTCTCCTTCGGACGCCTTGTTCCAGAGTGCTAAATTACTAAATAGTCATGTGGTAATTGTTAATTGGACAATTGGATTTGGAAGTGGACATTTTCTAGCCTGGAAAATCCAGACCCTGGTAATCTCAAAAGATTAAGGGTCTGGCCACGAACAATGTAATGGCCCAACTCGAGCGGTGGCACCAAGCATGCATTTGAAAATCTCACTGCAAGCAATTGGATAACACTAGACCAATGTTTACTCTGAATGATTCCGGACTTTGACACAATTGGATAACACTATGACCAATGTTTACTGACCTCCAACGTTGCAGCGTTGTCGTCATCAATTTAGCTCGCCTCTGGCCTGCATATATCAGATACGCCGATTTGATTGGCTCCCCGGGATGCAAGGGGTAAAAGTAACGTGCATCATTGCTCATTCCATTGTGCTCTCGCGAGAACTCTGGATTTCCAGGGTAGACATTTTCCACGACAGTATCCTGATTGGAGTGCGCTTTTCTGTTTACTTTTCGACGCAGTACTACTAACCGCTGCTAAAAAACTAGTCCCTTAAAATGTTATGCGATCATTGAAATGCATAGAATAATGTTAGAAATAAAATGATCAACACAGACATTTACATTGAGTCTGCCGTTATAATTTATTTGTCTGCCGTTATAATGTATTTGCCTGGGTGTACTGTGGATTGGGTAAGACTGTTTTTAGTGGCAGGCTGACACATACTGATGACTTGCGCTAGCTTAGCACCTGCAAACTCTGCCACTATAAGGACTGGATCAAACGTGTTGAAAACGGTCTCCACTGATAGATATCACACATGCTAACTTGGAAATGAGGTCCTATGTCCAAAATCCTGAACCACCCTTTTAAAAATGTGTTGTTGCCTATAGCAATGCTATAGTAAATCAGCTTTTGCAAGCCAGTGCTACAAGATGACAGCTCACCTCCACATTGGCAGATAACACAAAGATCTGCGCATATGCCAGGTTCCTCTTCAAGTGCTGTCTCATCATCCATTGCAAATAACAGACATGCCACATTACTAACATCAAAACTGGAAGACAATGCTGTCTTCAGGGTCACAGAAATTACCAGGAGAAAGTGGACAACACCTTGTCCACGAAGGGAAAAATAGCAAGGGCCACAGTTAACAGTCATACTAACGTATGGAAAGTCACAACAGCACAGAAAGCTATAATTTACAGCTGGAAGTAGCACTGCTTGTACTGTGGAAAGGACTGCAAGGGCAATATTGAAAGAGATATTGGTCAGGTCATGACTATGCTAGTGGACGTATTTCACTGTTACTGTATGTAACTGCTAAGCACATTTGCCTAGTAATTGCAATCAGATTCTTGATTCTTATATACAAAGAAGGGGTATTAAACTCATTGTGCTGTAGATAGGGACTCCCCATGTCAAAAACAACCAAGTCTATGTTGTGCAACATAAAAAAAAGAAATCACTATATTTACAGTAATTGAATTGAACATGGCATGTTGATTAGCATGTCTCCACCGTCTATAACCTTGTATGTCAGGGGATAAAACTGACCTTAACCTTTGACCCCATGGCCCTGAGTCCCTAAGTTCATCTAACTTGTATAGACAATAAATGTACTAGAGTTAATGAAGATCCAACAGTCTGCTTTGGAGATATGAACCAAATACTGCATGTGAGTTATTTGAGTGACCCCTTGTAACCTTGACCTTTGACCTCAAGACCTAAATTGTCTTGCCAGTTCTTTGACAACTTATAGTGGGAAAGTAGACCAAGTTTGATGAATATCTTTCAATTGGCTTAAGAGATATCAGCTATTATCAAGATGTACTAACATAAGTTTTTGGCCCAAAAATCATTGTTCCATGCTCCATTCAAAGCCCTATATATTTTTTTCCGGTACAAATCTGCGCTGTAGGCACCACAAATTCTTAATCTACAGAAAATTATGATTCAAATGATACCAAATATGCTTTTGCTGTATTTACTTCCACCTTTGACCCTTTTCTAGGCTAATTCACTCAGACTACAGCCCCTCTCTACACAGTATAGTAAAGTGAAGTACAATGGGAGTCTATGGCGTTACAAAGACTACTAGAACATGGTTGTGCTAAAGAGGTAAAGTTGGAGTTTGGATAAACTGGGTTCCAGTTGTGTCTAATAACCACATAATTATTTCAGCCTGAACATTAGTGTGACACTGTGCTTTGTGCTACAGTATGCTCCTGACAGTGTAAAAAGGGCTGTGTCATTTAAAGTGTTACAGAGAATACAACTGGAATTGTTATTATAGGCTACTCCTGAATGCCAGTGAAACCTTTCCATGGCATTTAGCTGCTCAGCTGAGTGCTTGGATTCCCCTTATTGAGGACTGAGAAGTTGGTGTAACCACATCTATCAACTATAGTTGTACCCTGTAGAAATACAGTATTTCAATGGAATTGAGAAATCATAGCGTCACATTCAGGGGATGGTGTTGTCACTAACAACACTCTTCAGACACTATGAGAAATTATGATTACACTAATTCAGTTATCACAATGGAGTTGTCTTGGAAAATACAGTATGTATAGCCAGTAATAAATTAAAACTATTACAATGATCCCATGATCGATTTTAGGACAAAAAAAAGATAAATCAATGAAAACTATGAGCTACCACAGTCAAATCAGTCCAAAAGCTACAGAGAAACCTATCCTGTATTGAAAATCAACATGGCTAAAATGCCTGCTATGTGTCTACTGGCTACATCTACACAAGAAGAAAACTCCCTGAAAGTTGTAGTATCATAACATCTACCCTTTCTACTCAGGATTTCATTATTTTATTTCCAGAAATATACATTCTCTACAAAATCCCCCACCTGGGTTTCACGGTAACAAGAGTGTTTCCGGTGCAGAAATATATAGCTCAAAGTTCATAGGCTCAACTAGCCTGGGTTTCCCCATGCTGCCTTATGCACGTGATTTTTATTTACACTGCTAGGCAGCCTGGATTCCATGGACTTCGTTTTCACCTCAACGAAGGAACCAATCACAGAACGGTGGGGGGACAGCAAGACGATGACAACACACCGAAGCTGTTATGAGCTACGTACAGACGCATTTGATAGACATTCGTAGCGCCCTATAAACGGCTCTGGGCATTCGTAAACCACGTCTCAAATACGAGAAAATGAATGTGTAGTTCCCAGACCCCATCTCAATGAGATGAGGTTTGGCGTTAGCCAGGCTAAGGCTCAACCACAGGCTGGTACATTCCTTTTGGTTAGCTATAGGGCAGAAAAGAAGCAGTGGCCTCCATTCATTGGTCGTCATATGGGAGCTGGAGTTGGACCTGCATTAGTTTCCTATATTCTTCAAAGAAAGCACCATGGCCAAAGGAAGTGTTTTCACTGGTGAGGAACCAACACTCTTTCAAGTAAATGGCTGTTATAGGCTAGCAGGAGCAGAATGGATCTGTATAGGCAGGCCTTAGGCTTCAGAGCATCACTGAAGAACTTTGAAAAGGGTTTGTGTCTGACTACATCTATTGCTCGGCTGCTACTTCCAAAATACATCTAAGAGTAGTTAACTTCATAGAGCCCTGCTTCGTCATCCCTGCTATTGTGTTGACTTTGAACTGTGCACCAAAGACTAGAGGTCATTTAAAAGTGAACCACACCTTGTTCAGGGAAAGTGTTTTCTACTGTATACGCATTTCTGTGAGGTGACTGCATACAGAAGATGTGAGATCTGACTGACCGTTGATCTATGATAACAATCTAACAAAGAGTACTCTATTAGGTCATACAAGACTGGAAGACTTTCAAATGCACATGCATGAAGAGTAGGAAAGCGTTAAATACATTTACTGTAGATACAAAGGCTAACATAAAGAATCATTGAGATTATTACAATTTATATTTAAATACAGGTAGTACATCCTCAGTGCTTGGTTCCTTGTGTGTATTTGTGTAAACTTACGAAATACAGAGAGGATGATGTCTCATGCCAGACGACCTGAGAGGAGGCAGACCAGAGAGGAGGTCTTCACTGCAACTCATGGAAGACCAAAGCAGAAGAGGAATGTTTAAAATGTCCACTGATAAATACTATAATCACCCAACCAAGGGGATAGAATATCCTCCAAATAAATATCTCTCTCTCTCTCATTCTCTCTCTCTTTCTCATACTTCTCTCATTCTCATTTCCCAGTCTCCCAGCACTCTGGGTCTTTACTGCACAATTATCTCTTTCTCCTCTCTACCTCTCTCACTCTATTCTGCAAGTCTCTGACTCCCTCTCTCTCTCTCTCTCTCTGTCTCTCTCTCACCCTGTTTACTGCTTGAAAGTCAGACTATAAAACAAATAGAAAACCATTGTCTCTGGGCTCTGTGTGATCAAGTGATTTAAAAAAAGGAACTGAGAGAGTAGCTGGTAGCTCAGGTCTGTCTGGCAGTATGCTGTTAGCGTAGCTCCTTGAGTCAGCGCTGGGAGGATGGGAGGTATACCTGTACGGTCATCACATTCACACACTCCTGCCTCGCACCACTACTGTGTGTTGACACAGGGAGCCAGAGCTCTGGCGGGGGAGCACCTGGGGACCGGGCTGCCCGGTCCAGAGAGAGGCAGAGCCCGGTGGGTGGGGGTCCCGTGCCCCGATGAGAACCCGTGGGTGGGGGTGGCGGGTCCCGGCGAGTAGCTGTGGACGGGGGTCCCCGGGCCAGGCGAGTAGGTGTATGGGGGGATTTCAGCGGAGGCCGGGAAGAAGGCGGCGGTGGCGGCGCGGTGGCTGGGCGAGGCGCAGGGCGACATCTGCAGGCGCCACAGCAGCTCCTCGTTGTTGCGGCTCAGACGCTTCTTCTCGTTGCTCTCCTTCTCCACCGACACCTGCAGAGTGGCGTTCTCCTCCGACAGATGCCTGCAAGACCACGCAAGCAGTGTTGACGAGCTGATGACATGGTAAACTTAGTGCCACAGTTGATTATTTTACAGTTACCTGCAGCACAACACAAGCACAGTCTTAGGCGAGGATCACATCAGCCAGCTGCAAGCGGCAGCAGCAAACGTAACGCAACGCTCAGACCAGGATAAGTTGTATCTCGTTCCTAAGCAACAACAAACAGTTTGTGAATTGAATACGCTCGCGTTGCGCTTTGAAAGTTGAATTAAGTTCAATGCTCAGCTTGTTCAACGCTAGCGTTACGCCAGCGTTGCCACGGTTCCTCTGCCGAACCATAGTGAACAATAGGAAATCTGCCGCTTGCGGCTGGCTAATGTGATCCCCGCCTTATGCGCTGATGACATGATGAACTTAGTAACATAATGTAGGAATTCCCCTTATTGGCCATTTTCAACATACTGGGTACTCATTTGGTGCTAAGGGGGAAGCGTTTGACTGGGTCCTGACCTGGAGATGGTGAGGTTGTGGTCAATGCGAGCCTTCAGGTCCTCATTCTGCTGCTGCAGCACTTGGACCCGTTCCTCCAGAGCCACGTTCTTATGGGCCTGCTCAAAGGGCAAAGTAGACACACAGCCTACCATTACATTCTTAAATAACCACAGATGCTTGCTTGACATACCAGCCATATGAGCCAAACTGCAATTATTTTACTGTAAATATCATCTAGACAGATGTTACATATTCTATTTCTTATAATTCAGACTAAAACAAAAGCATTCAGACACTTAATTTTGAATGATCTGCAAGGATGTTGTATGACCTGATTGTCCAAAAAAGAACCATTCAGGGACGTCATTTTGAGCCTACCATTTTCTCGAGTTCTGAAATCTTTTTCTCCTGGTCATGAATCTGTTGGTTCTTCATCTCCAGAACTTCTTTCAAGCTCTTTAAGTCCTCCTCTATGTACTGGTAAGGGGCTAGGGCATCCTACAACACAGTGTAGCTTTTGTTAGACACTGCCACCAATAAACCAATATAACAATAGCTCAAAAGGTGTACTATTTGTGTGTGTGTGTGTGTGTGTGTGACATTACCACTATCTGCTCATCAGCGCTCCTCCTGAGTGCTTCCTCAAACCTCTTGGCCTTGTCTTTGAGGGTCTGGTTCTGGAACGTCAGGGTGTCCACCTGGTCCTGGCAAAACCAAACCACACACAGGGTCTCAGACCAGAAACAGCAGGGGCTGGTGCATACCTTTTATACTGGACATTCATACCAGGGGACCGGCTGTTTGCCAGAAGAGTGAGGGAGCCATAGTGAGGGATTTGTGCCCATGGGGACGCAGGCTCGAGTCTGACCTGAGGTAATTTCCTGAAACCCACCCCTCCCCCACTCATTTCTCTTCACTATTGATTGATTGAAACCTTTATTTAACATTCTCGGGATTACATTGTGGGCAACCCTCTTTTTCAATGCAGCTGAGATACAACAAGGGTTATGCATGAGCCAGTCGAGGCTGTGGGTAGTCTGACCAATAACAACAATAACAAACCTGCATACATACCCACAAGCTATAGCACAAGCATATTCACAAGCTATAGCAAATGTGGATACAAACACACGTATACCTATACACACTTTATAAGGAAGACAATAAAATAAATAAATAAAAGGTAAAACCAGAATTAGTAAAGATAGAATTTAGAGAAAACAGTTACAAACTGGAGTGGGGAGGTTTGAGATCAAAGCCTTAAATTGCTCTAAAGGTATTAATAACTCGAGTTTAAGGGTGCGTTGGAAGTTCCAGGACATGGCGGCATCAAAGCAGAAAGCTGACTTACCCAGCTCGGTGCGAGCATTGGGAACTGTCAGTAAGAAATAACTGCTGGAGCGGGTCTGATAACCACTTGAGTGGCAATTTAATAATAAGGAGATGTAGGACAGGAGTTTACCTATGATGGCTTTATAAATAAACTGAATCCAGTGTTTAAAGCGTCTCTCAGTAAGCGAGGGCCAGCCAATTGTGGCATACAACGTGCAGTGGTGGGTGTTGTAAGAAGCACTTGTGGCAAACCTGATTGCTGAGTGGTATATAACGTCTAGGATTTTGAGAGAAGACATAGAGGCATTCCTATAAATGATGTCGCCATAGTCGAGAACAGGCATGAAAACGGACTCAATAATCCTTTTCCGACAGGATAGGGGGAGGGAAGATTTGTGTCGATAGAGAAACCCAATCTTTTGTCTCAGCTGCTTTGCAAGGCAGTCAATGTGAAAAGAGAAATTAAGTTTCTCATCTATCCAGATGCCCAGGTATTTGTACACAGGAACCTGTTCGATGTTACTACCACTTAAGGTTTTCAGGTGGAGAACGCTCTATGCCTTTTCCTCTGAAAAAAAGCATGAATTTAGTTTTGTTGGGATTCAAGACTAGTTTGAGGCTAAAAAGAGACTCTTGCAAGGCATTAAAAGCCAGTTGCAGGCTATCGATAGTATCTGCTGTACAATACAAGATTGTATCATCGGCATAAAGATGGACATTACAGTTGTTAAGAGAAGAGGCTATGTCATTAATGAAAATAGTAAATAGGACAGGCCCTAAAACAGAGCCTTGAGGAACACCTTTTGTAAGAGGCAAGAAGTCAGACTTAGTGATTCCTGTTTTTACACATTGAAACCTGTTGCTAAGATAGCTCCAGAACCAATTACGAGCATTAGAGTCAAAACCAATATCTATTAGTTTTTGCAAGAGTAAGACGTGATCAATGGTATCAAAAGCTTTCGTCAGATCTACAGAAAGAGCAGTGCAGTGTTTCTTTCTGTCTAAAGCAGATATTATATAATTTAAGACCAGGGTTGCAGCAGTGATTGTGCTGTGTTGAGCTCTAAAACCAGACTGGTGGGGAACTAAAACAGAGTGCCCTGTAAGAAACGCCTTTAATTGATTATTTGCCAATGATTCTAAGATTTTTGACAGACAGGGTAGTTTGGAGATAGGACGATAGTTGTTCAAGTCATTTTTATCCCCGCCTTTATGTAGGGGAGTTACATGAGCCATCTTCCAAACTTGGGGGAAAGTAGCAGAAGAAATAGAGAGATTAAAAATAAAAGTTAGTTTTTCTGCGATAACAGGGGCAGATACCTTTAAAAGAAATGGGTCCAGGTTGTCTTCACCAGTGGAACACCTATAATTCATGGCATTAAGTGCTCTAAGGACTTTAGCAACAGTAATGGGTAATAAGGAGAACTGGGCAGTAGAGTCTAAGGAGTCGATATTGAGAGAGAGGGCATCATCAGAGCTGGGATGAAGGTTAAAAGGCCCAGATAAATTCTCATTAAAAATGAGCCCAGCAACTGAAAAGTGCTTGTTAAAGGCTGAGCAAATATCAATAGGGTCAACAAGAGTACAGGTATCAGAGATCACAGAGGTGGGAATAGAGATTGTACTACCATTTAAAGACTTGAATGATTTCCAGAAAAGCTTAGGATTTGAGGAGGAACTGGAGAGCATACTAAGATGGTAATTAGATTTAGCTTGTCTCACCATAACTGAGAATTTATTTCTAATTTGCCTAAAATATGTCCAGTCAGAAGCTGCATTAGTGCGCCTTGCATGTGCCCAAGCTTTATTCCTGGCAATAAGCAAGGTAGATAGTTCTGATGTAAACCAAGGGTTTGATCTGTTCTTTACCCTAAACTTTTTAAGGGGGGCATGAGTATTGGCAATAGAGTTAAAAGTAGTTATAAAACAATCCAGAGCTAGGTCAACATCCATGAACTCAGTTATGCAATTGATATTGCTATTATACAGGTCATTTATAAAAGCCTGTTCATTGAAGTGTCTCAGGGACCTTTTAATGACAAACCGAGACGGTGCTTTTTTGAGATGGGTATCTCTGATGCAAACAATGGGGCAGTGATCACTGACCCCTGGGTCAAAGACCCCAGTTGCAGTAATTTTATCAGGTCTATTAGAGAAAATTAAGTCTATAGTAGTTGACTTGGAGGGGTTTAGGAGGTGAGAGAGATGAGTTGGGTGAGATTAAGGCTAGTGGCGACCTCTTTCAAGTGACCTGAGGCAGCCGAGGACCAGTCAATATTAAAATCCCCTAAAATAATAGTTTCACTTTCAGCATAGGAGGATATTAGGTCAGCCAACTGATCAAGTGACTTGATAGTGGCTGAGGGTGGTCTATAAACCCCTATAATAACCAAGGCATTGTTATTCTGCCCATACAAGACTTTTAGAGCAATAAACTCAAAGCTATTTTTCACTGAGACTGAATAAAGGGAATGTGAACTAAGACAAGACTTTGTATAGACAGCAACACCACCACCTCTACTAGGTCTATCAATTCTAAAAATATTAAAATCATTCAATGCCACCTCTGAGTCATTTATGTCACTCTTCAGCCAGGTCTCGGAGAGGACCAAAATATCAGGAGCAGCTTGGGAGACAAGAAGCTTTACATGGTCCAGTTTCTGTGGGTTAAGCAGGCTTCTAATGTTCCAATGAATAAGACCAAGGCCTTTTCTAGCACTAAATGCCAGAGGGTTAATTAAGGGTCAGGAGGCTGATTAGAGGAGTTTGAAACTTCTATGTAATAAAAGATAAAAAGCCCCCGTGCAGTGCTGTACCTGTAGTGAGAGTCTAAATTTCTGGAAATCCTCCTCTAGTTTGCTCTTCTGCTGCTCATGGGCTTTCCTCAGGTCTGTGTAAACACACACACGCACGCACGCACGCACACACACATTCACACACGCACATACACAAACACACACACAAACACAGACACACACATGCAAACACACACACACATGCAAGCACACACCACGCACAGTGGAAAGCGAATACATTCATTATACTGTAGTTTCACTGACATGCTGTTCTCTTGTGTGTATGGATTTCTGCATGGTCTCTCCCTTAACCCCTCTCCATCACACACCTCTCATGGTACGGGTGTGTTCCTCCTGCAGAGTTGCCATGGTGAAGTTCTGCATGGTCTTCAGCTCATCCATGGCAGACGCATGATTCACACTCATCTCAGCAATCTAATGGGGGAGACACACACAGAAACAGACACACACACACACACACACACACACAAACATACACACACACACACACACACACAAACACACACACAAATATTTCATACTTTGGTTCACCTTGCCACCTTGTATGTTTGACCATCTTCTCTTATACTTTACACGTATAAGAAAAACCTGTTAAACAGCCGTGTTCGTGGCTGTCATCTACTGACCTGCTCCTGCTGCTGCGTCCGCAGCTCCTCCACCTCGGACTGATACTCTGCCCTGAGGTGCTCCAGCTCGGATGAGTGGCGGCTCTCAAGCTCCGCCTCCAGGGCCGCAAGCTCCGCCTCCTGTTTCTCCTGCAGGCCTTGCACTTCCTGGTGGAAGTTGTGCTCGAGCTCAGCCTTCTCCTTCTGAACGTGCTCCAACTGCTCCCTGTTGCAGGCTGATGGACATACAGGCATTTACAAAGTAAACAAATAACCGAGTACACTTTTTCAGGAGATATTTTCATTTACACTCACAAAACAACCTTACACCTGGGCACATGTGCACACACACACACACACACACACACACACACACACACACACACACACAGAGGCACTCACCCACTTTATCCTTAATCCTGTCCAACTCCAGAGAGAGCTCCTTCTCCCTCTCAGAGGCTGTCTGGCTCTGAAATGTAAATGTATATAATTACTAATTCATTTGTGCAAAGCTTTTCTACCAATAAAATAATTTACTGATTCAGGCACTCATACATAGGATATGAGTTTATTATATGTAATACAAAGATTATAATGAGTTATTACACAGCTCTTCAGAGTGCTGCAGAAAGTTCCATTTACATGAATGGGCCTTCCCAACGTTCGGGCCTATGTTAAATCTATTTGTTGACAACAGATAGATAGAGGGGAAATTCAACAAGAAGCCTAAAAATAAATGTATCACTATTATTGATTCATAAAGGACAAAACCATTAACACAAATACACAGGCACCATTTTGGCAAATTTCTCCCAAGATTTGAGCTTTCATATGAACCTTGAGCAGAAAGATCATTACCATAGTATGCCGTTCTAAGAGTGTTGTATTTCTCCTGCACAGCAGGGGGCAGTGTGTCCCCAATAAGCCCATGTGTATTCAGCCTGAGCCCACTGCAGTGGCGCTTGCCTATCGCTGCCTTCTCATTAACCGTTTAAGACATCCAATTCTGACATTATCTGGGTTGAAAATTCCTTTAATCTAATATCACGGGAGACTGCTGTCAGCATGGATCTTGGGAGGTTTTCTCTTTCTGCGAAAATACAGAATCTCTGTTCGGAATCAGTTGGCCAAGCAGATTTTCTACTGAATTCAGAAAGCAACCTGTCTCATTTGTAACTGTTAAAGAAAAAGCTGGGTTTACTGCCTACTGGTTGAGTGAGCTCATAACAAGTTGACCCAATCCCCGTTCAATGCAATTATTGATGTTTGTGCCCACACGCAATGTCCCCCAACAACCCCACATAAATGCCCATTTCAGGTCTTAAAGCCCAGCAAGGCCAGGTGGGGCATGGGATATCAGCAGGCACAGGTGCTGTGTTGGTGTGTGGGTTACCTGCAGACACAGGTGCTGTGGGTTACCTGCAGACACAGGTGCTGTGCTGGTGTGTGGGTTACCTGCAGACACAGGTGCTGTGGGTTACCTGCAGACACAGGTGCTGTGCTGGTGTGTGGGTTACCTGCAGACACAGGTGCTGTGCTGGTGTGTGGGTTACCTGCAGACACAGGTGCTGTGTGCAGATGGCGAAGGCCTCCAGGCCCAGCGTGGTCTTCTTGAGCTCGGCACGCATCCGCTCCAGCTGCCTGGCCTGCTCCTCGCAGCGCTCCTGCAGACGCTGCACCTCCTCCTCTGACGGGCCCTCCTTCTGAGGAGCAGACGGCTCCGGGGCATTCTTATTGGGGGAGGTGCTGAGGGTCACCCTCTGGACCGCCGCCACGGGCCTCTGTCTGCTGGGGACTGGAGGTGGTGGTGGACAGACAGCAACAGTAATGAAGTAACAGAGAATGTACAGCGTATCCCATCGGTCAGTATAGGGATATGAATCCCCACAGGATGAACAGATGTGAATCAGAAGTACAAGCCCCACAGCCAGTGACAGCAGTCGATATAAAGAAATCTGAACATTGGGCTGGCCCATTCTGTTTAAAGCAACTTCCTGCATGATTCTAAGGAGCCATATAATAAAGACTTATGTGTGATTTGGGGAAATACACATCACCATGTCTAAAGCTGCGGACTTAACAGAAATGATATTGGACCATCACAGTTCTGGGTCATGACAGCAGACAGCAGACCCCAGCACAGACTAATCAATATCAATGAGTTTGGCTGATCAGCAATTGACCAACTGGTGAATGAATGGTAATTGACCATCAAGCTGAGTTCTTGAGGCTGAATATTTTGTCAAAGCATTGTTATTAGTTCTGTTTGTAGAGATGTATTATTTCATTCCCCATACTGCCCAACAAGGTTTGATTCACACTTCCTATTATTTTCTAAGAATCAGGTGAGAGGGTGTAGTAGTGTTGGATATTGGAACAACATCTATAAAATCTATACCCCCTCTATCACTGCTTTTAAATCCAGGCTCAAAACCCACCTGTACTCTCTGGCCTTCCCTACCCTCTAATGTGCTATGCTTGCTTTCTGTGTCCTGCTGTCCCTTGTTTAATGTGTAGATGTATGTGTATATGTATTTTATTTTTTAGTTATTTTTATTTTATTATTCATTTTCATTTTATTGTATTTATTTTATTTTACTTTTCTTTCTGTTTTGAAAACATCAAATCAGCGTTAGCTGTGTATAAGTATACACATACATATGCATACATAATATGTATACACATACATATAAGTATACACATACATAATATAAGTATACACATACATATGTATACATAAGTATACATATGTATATGCAAAATATGTGTATCGTACATGCAAGTATACTTGGCTAATAAACCTGATTTACACAAATGTGCTGTAAAAATAAATTGTACTTACTTTACTTACTTACTATATTACAGAACATTTTTCACCACTGACGCTGCTCCTAACATTCACTATATTCAGCACTATGTGGTTCTTCAATATAAAAGGAATATGGACATGCTGAGATAAACATCAGCACAACAGTGTATTGAGTAGGCAGACGTTACTTTTTCCTGAGTCAGTTCCAGTCAGTCAAACTAAGTGTCATACAGTACATAAAGATATAGAATGCTGTTGCCCACTTTGTCAACAACATTGTGTAGAATTTGGATTTATTGTGAGTATTTTTTGTCATGCTTCTTGTGGGAGAAACACATACCCAAAAATCCAGTAAATACTGTATCTGCATTCATTTGTCCTAATGTTCTTTCTGATGTGCATTCTTAGTGGATAAGCCACAAAGAGGTGCTCCCACTAGCACTGTCAACAGACTGGGATAATTAGTGTTTCTGTTTCCCTTTGTAACTCTGGGCCTTTGTAGAGATTAAAGAATCACTCTATTAAATATGCCGGATAGTAGAGGCACATGGTTTATTAATGTTTTTACCTGGTGATTGAGGTTTGGGGGAGACCACTGCTAGTCGTTTAGGGGAAGATAAAGCTGGTCGGGCAATTTCTGAATTCTTCTGCAGTTCCTTCTTAGAAGCTGTGGATGAGCAATTTATATGATATGCAATTCAGCACAAAATAATGCCATTTCCATCACATCAATAAATTATATATATATATGCAGAAAGACAATCATAGATTGAAAGACATTGCAGAAATACAAAAAATGTGACTGCACTCGACAGACCATCGATCGAGGACATCCAATTTCACATACTCTCACTCTCTCCCCCCTTCTCTTTCCCCCTTTTTGTCTGCCTCTCTCCCATCCCCCTCTCCTGATGCTAGGTGGCCCATGGATCAATTTCAATATGATTCAGTGAAGCGCAAAATGGTTGCAGGGCCTTGTACTGGGCCAACCCCCCCCCTCTCTCCAAATTGCACCCCAAGGGCAGCTGACGCTGTCCCGTACAACCACAAAACATGTAATATTAATCTCATATCAGTGTCAAAGCTCAGCGCACATCACCTTCATGTGTTACAATACAGCAACGGGATTTGCATAATGTAATGAGTTGGTGGCTAAAGCCCATTCATTAACCCTAAAATATTAATATTAAAATGGTTAAATATAAAATATATAACTAAAGATTTCTACTTCTAGATTTCTATTCTTACTAGTATGGTTTGCACTTGGGGACTTTTGTGCTAAATCTGGATAAGGGTGATTGAAGGTGTGGTCTCGGAATCTGACTTTGTCAACACACACACACACACACACACACACACACACACACACACACACACACACACACACACACACACACACACGCACACATACACACAAGTCAAATTGCTTCAAGGAAATACATAATGTCCAACCAAGCCATACACTATTTCAACCAATCAGCACGTTGCTCCAGGGGCCAGAAGAGTGTAATTTGCTTGGTTGTTCTCAAATATCTAACAGTCTTTAATAACAATCTTTTGCTGGAATCCAGGACTACAACTTTATATTATTGTGTGAGAAATCTTTCAAGCCAAAGCAATGCCTTGTGAAGCTGCAGCAATCACACAGTCTACATACAGACTCATGAGGATTCAAGTTTTTTTCTACCGTCTGTAATCATAAATTTGACAAGTTGTCTCCATATGGTGTACATTACTCTCATTATCAAAGAGCGGAAATGTCTGGCCCTCATGAGACCAAATTTAACACCAAAATGAGGGTGACATGTCTCCAGATGTTCAACTATCGTCACAAAGAGCTGGTGTTGTTTCTCTTCACCTCCATCCACACTGTCTGGCCCTCATGAGACCAAATTCAACACCACGTTAACACCCAAATGAAGATGACTTGTCTCCAGATGTTAAACCCTGTCTGGTTCCTATGAGGTTCAATACCATCAACCCCGACAGGTGACTCACCGGTGGCAGGTGGTGGGAGGAGAGAGCGGCGTTTTAGAGCGGGAGTGGCAGGCGGCTGGGGGCTGCCCTGATAGGACGCCCGAGTAGCGCCCCCTGGTGCTGGGGAGATGATCCTGTGGAACGGAGGCTCATCGCTCACACTGCTGGGGCCTGGGACAGAGAGAACATATACACTCAAACTGACACATACACAGATGTAGACTGCTGTTCACTGGGTGTTTGGCTAGGATCATTATCACTGAGTTACACATTTTTGAATCTTTCAGCGAAAATTGTAATCTTTTCTGACCCGTGGATTATGTGTTTATGCGTCACGTCATCTTGAATGTGATTTTGTACTGCTTTGTGATCGTCTGTTTAAGGCAATCTTTGAGAGCAAGACCACTAGGGGATTAAAAACTAGGATCTCAGAACATCGCAGTGCTATTCGAAATGGTGTAACATCTAGCCCTGTAGCTGTACATTTCATGAATGCTAAACACACTGTTTCCAGTCTAAAATATATGGGGATTGAGGCAATCAAGTGTCCACGTAGAGACCTTTTTGGATATTTATGTTGGATACCTTAGCTCCTAGAGGTCTCAACGAAGAATTTGATATTAGACCTTTTTAGGGTAACATGGTTTTCTCGAACCTGGTATTTGCTTTCTCCTACTATCTCCCCTTGAATAGTGTATCTGGTACTCTGTGACTTTGTTGTTCTCCTACAAATACGGATTGATTCTGTCTCACTGAATATGTGGTCCTCACCTCTTAGTTTATAATGTACAATGTATTTTGAGATAAAAACAGATGCCTCTAGTTTGTCTTGGAGAGTTTGAGATTACCCACAACTTTACTTGAATATGTTGCAAAGTAAAGTAAAAACATACTTTCTAACATATATGTATGTTTTTTTAAAGTTGATATGTATAGTAGAATACTGCACTTTGAATGAAATGGTAAATATATGGTGATCTGATGTGTGGATTGTATATGTGAGTATTTACACCCACAATGAAGGAATTATTATATTATATGTACTGGCGATATGGTGTATATTGTATATTGTTATTTGTTTATATTGTGTATATACACGGGCATGGTTCTTTTATTTTAATTAATTGTGTAATGGATCCTGCAACCTAATTGTAATCACGTGACAAATGTAATTTAAAAGGGCAGCTATGTAACACTTGGTTGGAAGTCTGAGGAAGGGCCGTAAGGGCTTGAAACTTTACCAAAATAAAAAATACTTCAATGGGAGCTCTACAGTGTGCGGATCTTCACTTTGACAGTTCACAGGGCACTCTTCAGGGTGAGTACTATTGTTCCTTGTAGTACTATTGCTGTCCTTAGTTGGGCAAAGGGGGATTCTGTGTAGTTGTCCTGTCATTCTAACATAGGCAACACATTATCTAAAGCTTATGCATGCAGATGATCACTCATTTGGGTGATGAGGGACGTTATAGATAAAAGTGACTCTAAACCATACTGTATAGTATGTGGGTGCAGTCTCACCTATCTTTGTAATGGGGAAGGATACTGGAACTGACCACATTGTAGATTACATGACATTACAGATACAATTGATTATTAAATGGGTTTGAGAGTGGTGATCTAGTCAGAACAGTATAAAGTAAAAATGCATATCATCAAAAAAGGGAGAGGACATTTTACTCTTAGAGGGGAGGGCTTCACACTACACACTGACTTGAGATCTTGTGTGAGTGCACTCTGTGTGTGCTCTTATTGATCATATTGATGCTCTACTTTCTTGTGGAAGAAACAGGAGACACAAACATCACAAACAGGAGCTTTTTGTTTTTCAGCCGTTTCCATGTGTGTCAACTCAGGCTCTGTGTCCCCACCTAAGAGCACACATCAATTACCTGAGAAAGAGCATTGATGTCCTTTAAATGCAACGCTTCAGTCTATGGGTACCCCACCCCCATCAATAATCTCCACAATCGCTCTGCGGCGAAGGAACGGAAAAGAAAATTAACCAGCCCATAAACCCCAGCTCTCTCTCTCTCTCTCTCTTTCTCTCTCTCAGAGTTGATTAAATGCAGCCAGACTCACACACTACACCTGCATATGAGGTTTGCTGCCGTGAAGATAAAAAAGGGAAAAAAATATGGGCTGCTGACTTGACCTTGATTACACCATAGATTTTTAGTGGTGCAGGATTTAAAGGGATGAGCTATGGGGTTATGAAGTGAGACTTTCCTGGAGAGTTGTACAGTGGCTGCTCTCTCGCTGCCACAGACTAAGATGAATTAGCCCTCCAGGTCTCACCTCAGCATTTTCTACTTCTATTGTTACTCCTGTGTGTGTGTCTCATACATTAAATCAGACTGTCCAAGACTTAAGGGAAAACTGGGTAAGGTGTGTGATTTTGTTAACTTTGTTAAATATAAAAAAAAAATATGATCATATGACTAGCTCCCTCTCATCCAACTAGCAACTTCATGAGAGATTTCTCCCCAGCAACCTCCATCCTGATGTTTGTTTTTAGGCTGGCTCTATGTGAGCTGTGTCACATTGGAAGATACCAAACAATGGAGCTGCTAATCTTTATCCCACCACCTCTGCAGAGGAAGGAGACCAGAACAATAATGTTAGTTTGGGCAGCAGCAAACGCCTCATGCTCTACTCACTTTCATTATGTCCGATCATCTCAGATTCTAACATACAAAGCATACAAAAAGGTTTTAAAATAATCACAGTGAATTTTGAGGAAAAATGAAACTGAAGATGAAAATTGAACCACATTCCAAACGTGGAGAACAGAAGAGATACTAAAGAGCGGCCCATGTAGCAGCATCCGCCAGGCTCCGGGCCAGAGTACGAAGCCTACCCACCAGAGAGCCCGGGAAAAAACAGCAGCCGCTTCTTAGAAGGATTACGATGCAGAGGCAGGGCGGGAGGAGAAAGGCCTCCTATTGGTTGAGCACGATCCAAACAGGCCTCCTATTGGTGCGCGGGTGGAAATGTGCCCGTGAACATCAGCCACTTTAAAGCGCGGCCCCCCTGGTGTGTGGACCGTGCAGAAGTGGGTTAGCTGCTCCGAGGCACGCCAGCACCAGCACCAGCGCCAGCGCCAGCCAAAGATTCCTCTTCCTGTCTCTCTACTCTACTCTACTCTACCCAGGCTGAGGCTCTCTGTAATCCTGTTCTGTGGGATGTGTTTATCGAGGGGTGCCAAAAAGCAGCCACCACCAAGCCAGCCACAATACTAAGCAGACATTTCAGCTGTGTTAAAGAGTACTTGTTTTGGCTTATCATTGCAGTGAGAGAGAGAGAGAGAAAGAGAGAGAGAGAGAGAGAGAGAGAGAGAGAGAGATGGGGGTGTCATAATCTATGGATATGGTAAAGTTAACAGACATTCCTATGCTATATCTAGCTGGCACTCTTACTCTTACTCTAACTGGTGGGCAGCTGTGGCCTACTGGTTAGCGCTTCGGACTTGGAACCGGAGGGTTGCCAGTTCAAACCCTGACCAGTAGGAAGTGGCTGAAGTGCCCTTGAGCAAGGCACCTAACCCCTCACTGCTCCCCGAGCGCTGCTGTTGTTGCAGGCAGCTCACTGCGCTGGGATTAGTGTGTGCTTCACCTCACTGTGTGTACACTGTGTGCTGAGTGTGTTTCACTAATTCACGGATTGGGATAAATGCAGAGAGCAAATTTCCCTCACGGGATCAAAAGAGTATATATACTTATACTTACAAGTGCATACAAATATATACACATACTGTGAGAGGAGAGAGAGAGAGAGAGAGAAATTGGTTTCACATGAAAGTTGTGAAGTGGCCATTGTGGCCACACTGGTACACTGCTGACACATATGGACTAATGAAGACAAATGCTGAGCTGGGAGCGCGTAGGAAAAAGCAGCGATGCAGCTGCACGGCACTGACACGTCTGGGGGCCAGAGACCACAAGGCAAAAGCAAACACTCACTGGCCTGAGACGTCTGGAAGACCACTGGGCCTAGCTGGCACTGGTTTACTTACAAACAGAGAAACACTTTAAAACTGGCTGCAGGTGTAGAAAGCTTATGTAGACTATCGAGCCACAAGGTATGGACACTTGACACTTTGCTTAGAAAGGTTTCACCTATGGAAAATACTAGTTTATTATTAGCATTGGAGGGGGGGGGGGACCAGAGGCTTCCCCAAGCTACGCTGCTTTGAGACTGTTCCTGGCCAAAGTGCTGGGCAGTATCCTCACCTTCTTTTAAGTTATTTTAGATGCAGGCACAACAAAAAACTGGGGTGGTAATGAGAAGAAAGCAAACTGAGAAAATGGGCATCAAACTGATTTATCATAAACCCACTCCACTGATATTACTCAAAACATATAAAAAAAAACCTTGGGGTGAGATTTTTAGAACCACCTTCTTCCTGTAGGCTACTGAGCAGCCTCAAGCGTCCTCGAGTGCACGGAGAGTATGAGTGCATACTATACTCAATGCTCTACAGACCATCACACTACCTACTGGGAAAGTGTAATGTTCTCCAGAAGGGATTTCTCTCTCAAATCTACTACCTAAATCAGTAGGGGAAGACTGTGGTGTAATTAATGTAGGTCGAGTGACTCCCCACTGAAATGAGACAAAGCTAAGTCTGCTGCTTGGCTAGTGACCAAATGAAAAATGTCGCTGAAGGGAATCCCTATGCCTACTAACCTAGACCAACAACACATTTAAAGGGACGGGTCAGGAAGGATCTGTGTTTCTTCGTCTGAACTTCTAAATTCCAAACAGGCAGATGGAATAAATCACCTGATCAGGGTAACAGGTCACATCACTGACTTGGGTGAGGATTTAAGCCAGACCTTGTTCACAATATTCTATCGCATCCAAGCTGCACAGTTCCTCTAATGTTCTTCTCATTAGTGCATTACAAAGTACATTGTGAGTCACTGACAAGCACAGATAGCGCCCAGAAGCACTGGTAGAAACTAAACTCTTGTGACTCATCACATAGCCTGCTACAAAGATAATTCTAGAGAATGTTCTGGAACCATCCTGATCAGAACATAGTTCTATATCGTGATTGAGATACGAGGATATGACTATATGCAGTATCTGAGCACTTCATATAAATGATGCCTGACATCTTGTCTGATTCTCACCATCTGAATATGTCTGCTGTACTTGAGTCTTATTCCACAACATGGGCCTGCAGCGTGTAGAAGGACGCTGTTCAAGTGAGTTTAATAAAACTGATATCAGAGGAGAAGTTAAAAATGAAGAAATAGAGACAATATTAACAGTACAGCTAAAAGGAAATGGAAATATTGAAGCCCAAACAGAGAAGGGATATTAAAATAGATCCCAGATATTAGTAACACCAACGTTTGGTTTTCTGATAGCCCAGACTCAGTAAAATCCAACTGTTAATACAGTCAGTGATTACAATAACAAATGTGTTCAGCGTGATTGGCTACATATATGGCAGTAATCTCATAAATAGACAGAGAACCAAATAGGAAATGTGATGTTTCCAAAACTGGAGCGACACAGGGAAAAGTAAGTCACACAGCCGGCTCAGCACAGCTGGGGTCCCGGCCAGAGACACTGAGGAGGCATGCATTATAGATGACTGTGGAAAAGCTCAGGACCACTCTCAAAACAGAGCATGCAACCTGAGGAGTGGGGCCCGGGTTTAGTATGTGTAAAGATTTGGCATGACTCCCGATTCAGTGTTGAAGTGAGTGCTCTTCAGGGCAAGACAAATCCCTCTTTACACTGGATACACACATAGATTTGTTTACAACAAAGAAATGGATTATATTAAACCTGGTTTCAAATACTTCCGAAAAAGTGTACGTTTTTCTCTGACAGTATTTTCTCTAAGGCAAGGCTATTTTTAAACGACGCAGAGGCATGTAATCCAAACATTTCACAGATAAATTATTGATGACAGCGAGTCAGCATTTGTGTATACACGGCAACCGTAGCACAAACGGGTTTTTTTTGTCTTGTAGGTCAGTGGAGAGTTTTGTGTTAAAACAGTTACCTATTTTTGGTGTGTTATTTCTATGAATAATAAAACATGTCAAAACGTGCCCTACAGTATATTCTGTTCGGTGGTTTTCACAAAACCATCCAGCAGTCTTGAGTCATCATATAAAATGGAGACAAATGGGCTTCTAGTTGGATGTTCTGCATCTGTCAGCATTTCCTCAAGATTTCCTCTGCATTCAAAAGTGGCTACTCACTCAAACTTTGTTCTGTAGTAGGTTATATTATATAACTCCAATAACTGATATGCAAGTTTCGATCAAAAGTGCTCTACATAAGTTTGGTTTGTATAACTACAAGGTAACATTTTATCCACACTGTTGTTTTAAGTCTCTTTCAACCTTTTTATAAACAATTCAAATTCAGTAACCGATTATTCAAAATGAATTATTCAAAATCCTTTCAGCTGTCATATCTGCTGTTGGATTTGTCTAAGTCTCCTTTACGCCTTTGCTGTGTGTGTAAAACCATCTGTTCTCTATCAGACTGAGTGTATCGCAGGACAGATCTGTGCCACAGCATCTGCACTCTCACAACTGTCTGATGTGCCTCTGGAGGCCCCTCTCTTCGTTTCTCGGTACCTCTGTGCATCCCACCATCATCAGACACTCTCTTTCTCTCTGTCTCGGTACCTCTGTGCATCACTCCATCAACCTCTGCGTGAACCTGTCTCTCTCCTCAGTCTCCCAGGACTATCTCCTATCAGATCTGGAGACAGCCAACTATAGAACTGATCTGGCCCAAATCTAAATGGATGACAGCCGACTCTAGGGTTGATCCGGCTCTGATCCGGCTCTGATCTGGCCCAGATCTGGCATGTATGGAGGAACAGGCCTAGCACAGATCTGAGATTGATCTGACAGCCAACTGCTATCTGGGTCTCCTCTCTCTAGTCCTGTTTTCACACATCTTCACACCTCTATTCTCACACACACACACACACACACACACACACACACACACACACACACACACACACACACACACACACACACACACACACACACATTATTCCTCCATTCTCTTCTATACTGTGTGCCCTTGCTTGTCAGAGAAGGACAAAATGCAAAGCCACTTGGGATTCCATTTTAAATATAGCCACAGAATGTGGGAATGCGATGTGAAAAGGTTTGGTTACTTTGACAGGCTTTGAGAAATTGTGTTCATACACCATTTTTTTTTTCTGTGGACATCAGTGAAGCGTGAAATGAAGGTCAGAGTTGGGGAAAATATGAATATAAAACAAGAGTATAACAAAGTTCATAGTGAAATCCATCTATTTTATCAAACTTTCCCTATGAAAGCTTTCCGCTTATGAAGATTACTCTCCGGGCCTAACTGACACATCGTCTATTATACAAGTCCTGGATGGAGGGGAGCTCACATATACTGATGCCCTAGGCTGTCCATATAGGGTGTAATGTGTGTGCACAACCTTTAACAGAGCTCAACTGGTTCTACCTCACTGCTGAACAACAAACCTCAGTGCACTTTATGACTAGACTGCCTCTCACTGTCTACACTTGCATATGACCAAGGCTGAAGGACATATCCTTTCTTTAACCATTTACACACTCACACCACAAGAGAAGAAAGGGGTAGAGATGCTTCCTAAAACGTGCTTGTTGACTGACACACTACATGAGAGAGCACACCAAAACCACAACAAAATAAACGAGTGGTGAAAATAAAAAATAAAAAACTAGTAATGAAGATGAAAAGAGGGCATGCACATACAGTAGATGTGATGTTCTCCAGTGACAAGGGTTTCACCACTATGGGATGTTGCTGTTTCTATGTGTCCCAGCAACAGGCTTTGCCACACACACAGGCCTATCTCCCCCACCACTAGATGATAATTCCTGTGTGTGATCTCCCAGATATTGTAGATGTTTTCAGATGATAATCCACAACAGAATCGATTTTCGAGATCCTCAGCCTTGGGGAGACTCGACCCATTAAAAACATTCAAATTCCGGAGCGGTGTCACCAATCTGGCGACTGGCGGAGGATGCGGGAAGTGGGGACGTCGGAGTACATATTGAGCTTTAACTCAATCCTGTCTGCAGCTGAGTAAACACATGTGACAGTCTCATCACTCCAGCCCACACATCTCACTCCGCGCCCTCCACTCCAAACCTGCTCCAGCCAATTACACGCAAGCCCTTTATCGTACTGGGACCGGCAAATCAATTTCTGCTCTTTTGCCTATATGGGCTCCTTGAGACGCCTGATGGTTGTTAACACCTTGATATAGGCTGCATCAATCCTGCTTAGACAATTAGGCTCACAGCCATGCATTATGCAAAACCACAGGGAAGAAATGCATCTGTGTTTAAGATGCAGATGGGATACTTTTTAGAGGGAGCATGCTTGGCATACAGTATGTAACTCTAAATGGTCATCATTTAGACAAAAATAGTATACACAGTGAGGAGAATAATAAATGTGTACAATTAATTTATCAACATCTATATGTATATACAGTAGTCCTTAATGTGTTGTTACAATTAGCAAGTATTACTGTGACAAGACAAAGCTAGTACTGGGACAATTTGAATTTGTGCCTTGAATTCTGTCTATACCCCTTCCCCGCTGTTTGAGGCTGGAATTGTCTCTGGGGGAACCGGCCACCTCTGAACAAACACAGCCCTGTAAACATCAAATAATTTGCTGTCATCAATTATGTTTTCTTGTTAACATCACAAAGGTCAGGTCACTAAGGTCGATAGCAGCTAATTGCTTTGAATTGTCTGAGTCTTCCAACATCTGTTTGATAACTTTTCATAAGTAAGTCAACTGCCAGTAGGGCAATATTGTTTTGTAAAGTGTGTGTTTCCAAAAGGCTCAAGGGATTCCAGGGGCTTCAGAGGAAAACAGAATTTTGAATATATATGCAAATGAGGCATGTGAATCATCCTTCAAACCCCCGTGCGGGCTCCTTCAAGTCTACTCCACATCGCCCAGTGCTGGTCATCGAGGGCAAGCGTAAGTCGATTGGGACCCCTCTGCTGCAAACACCTCATGAAAAAGTAATGTCATGTGCAAAAACTGAAAAATCACTCATGTAGCCTCTTCAGTTTCATAAAACGCACACCCATCCAGCGTTGCTACATCACTACCAACAACTGAGGGCTTCAATTCTGCGCACAGTAGCGTATATTCATTAGTTCTTTTCAAGCTCTCCTACTTCTTTCATCTAGGGCTCTTTGCCTTTCACTTCGGAGGCTTTAAAGCTGATAGATCACTCACTCTACACAGGCGGATATGAAAGAAAGGCTTTAAAGCGGGTAGATCACTCACTCCACACAGGCCGATATGAAAGTGTGTGATGATATAACACACAGATGCTGACGCAGGCGGCTGGGGGAGACGGGGTGCGAGGGACGTGCTTACGTCAACTGTAACTGGGGGAAAAGTAACTATCATTACTAATGTAGGTCACATTAAAAACCCATGTGGCGAATGCTGTCATTTCCCTCTCTGAAGGAGTGCAATACAGCGTGTGTAGGATGAGCTTTGTGCTGAGGAGCAAACCTGTAAATAATGTTTGATGCTGTGAAATTGGGGCAGGGAGGAAGTCTCTCTCTCTCTCCTGTGCCAAATTGGGATTTTCTAAGCCTAACCAGTGTCTTTCCTTCAAAAGACAGAATATCTGAGTTAGAAGACTATCCATACATTGATTTGTTGCAGTGTGAGTTAGAACACTATCCATACACAGATTTGTGTCTGTATCTTTGGGGGCACATGGAAAAAGAGAGAGGAAGTCAGAGAGACAGAAAAAGAGAGAGATAGAGAAACAGAGTACAAATCAGATAAAGAGAAAGACAGAAAATCAGAGACAGAAAAAGGGAGAGAAAGAGACAGAGAGAGAGAGAGAGACAGAGAGAGAGAGAGAGAGAGAGACAGAGAGAGAGAGACAGAGAGAGAGAAAGAGACAGAGAGAGAGAGAGTAAGAGAGAGAGAAAGAGAGAGTAAGAGAGAGAGAGAGTTTTCATGTCACAGGCACTTACGGAGAGCTGGTCTGTATGGGTCGCTGCGGACACTGTCTCCGGAGTGGGTGCTGGAGACGGACGACACGCTGGAGCTGCGCACGAAGCCGAAGGCGGTCAGACGGGACGGGGGCAGCCGGGAGTAGCCTGGGGGCCGCAGACCGGACAGAGACGGTTTGGGCAGCTGGGACTTGGAGTTCAGACTCCCAGAGGGTTTCTTCAGGTCTGCCTGTGGTCCTGGGGAGACAGGGTGAAATGGCATTACAGTTCTGGCTCTACAGTCTTCAGGCCAGAGGAATAAATCACAAGTCAACTTTCTCGTATTTCACCCAAGTACTTTTGAACACCTCCGATCCAACTATATACAACTAAATGTATACAGCTAAATGTATAATGTATCATGTCTATAGACAAGAATGCTGAAATCACTATTTAACTTGTTAGAATAAGTAGCCTTCGCTAATGCACATGCTAATGCAAGTATGTGGTTAGCATCAGTACCCTGCAACTTGCATACTTCTATGAGAACTGCATTATAGTGCACATAGCTCAACATCACATTGACTCAGCAGCATGTTATGGCCTCTGAGTGGAGGAAAGCAGCAGACGTATGCTAAGGAGGAAATCAACTCCGAGAAGAAAGTCCAAATCCCTGGCCTGGCGTGAACTCCTGCAGGCAGACAATCTGGCCTCCTGCAGGTCTGTTACTGTGACATGCCTCCAGAGGGAAATAAATTGCTGCTATGAATAGAAAGTGCACAATGGCTCAGAAAGCTCCCACTGTCAACCACATTTGCACAGCGCAGTTCTCTGGCACCATTCTCCCTTTCATCTGCGTTCTTTGTTGATTAAATGTGACCACCTCTCACAATCAGAGGATGAACTGTTCCTCACTCCAATCCAGGTGAAATTGATACTCCCCTACCCCTGTCTGCACTGGCCTTAAAAGCTCTCCTCTAGATTGGCACAATTTATATTATAGATTTATAGAAAATAATGCAATTTCTACTATAAGCTACAGATTCAGTGTTGTTATATGACATTTAGTGTGATATTACACTAAATTATTAGCTCTTATACAACAAGGCATTATTACAAATTCTGGTTATCAGAGGAACAATTCATGAATTTGATTACTTCTTTGGCAATACCAAATAACCTAGTTTGAGTAGCATGGTAAAATAATAGGACTGTTCAAAAAGTCTTTGTTAGGCATGAAAGCACTTCAAGCACTAACATTTCACAGTGCAGTTAAATATCAACACTCTAGAATGCCTTTTGCTAATTCAAACTACTTTCCTGGAAATAAGGTTCAAGAACTGCAATCAATGAAGCATGCAGAATGTGATCATAAGGATGATACAGTACTGTATACTGTATATAAGGTAGTGTGTTGTTTAATGGGACACTGCTGCTAATGTTCTTGAATCTTTACAATTTTGTTATATAAGAAAGTTCACTATTTTCTCCCCTCAGAGCAATGTACAAAATTCAACTGGAAAATTTAATGGTTTATAAATACTTTAGTTCCCCTTATAATATCTTAAACATTTGGCTTTTGCAACAACGATCTCACTCAGTAAAGCCTGCAAAAGTATTTTATGATTAAATTTGTGAGAGGGAGGGAGACACACACACACACACACACACACACAGACACACACACACACACACACACACACACACACACACACACACACACACACACACACACACACACACAGACACACACACACACACACACACACACACACACACACACACACACACACACACACACACACACACACACACACACACACACATACACACACTACACACACAGACACAAACGCAGTAGAGAAAGAGAGTATGAAGGAGTGGGAAGGGATGAAATGAAGATGGATGATACGATGGCCTGTTTCACAGCTGGGGGGTCTAAGCTCAGCCTCTCTCCTATGCCAGGCTGCCGCGCCAGCATGCAGTATGCGGCATCAGGCTCCAGACCACCGCGCTCTCTGCCTCCTGCTTGGAGACAAGGCTGTGCACAATGTGCTGGGGAGAGATGGCTAATATATTCATCGTGAAAAAAAAAAAATACAGTCAGAAAAAAATATCATGTCCCCACACTGCCAGGCATTCATTAGACTGCAATGTCAGCACGGGTGAACACGCACAGTTCTAAAGTGACAATCTGTCCGAGTGGTAACAACCGCCCACCCACTCAACACACACACCCTGCATGTCAAGCTCATACAAATACTCCACAACGCACAGCCCTCCTCCTTCTTTGTTGCACATGTGGCGGAGAGAGACACCTTTCTTGTACACCGTGTCACATCCCCCACCCCCACTGTCGGGTGTCACCAAGCTGCCTAACGTGGCAGTGTGCGGCGTGAAAACGATCATTAAAGATGGATGTGCCCCTATGGCTGCCTCCCCAAACCCATCTGGTGGTGCAGGCAGGCGGGCAGGCGGGTGGGTGAGCAGGCAGACAGAGATCTGTGTCACATAAACATTCCCTTCCAAAGGGTGCACGCGTTACAGGCCACTGGCTCTCTCTGAGAAATCAAAAGCGATTAATATTTTAAAAACCCCGTTTTTGAGAAGTTCTTGGTCTTGAAACTGTCTGAGACATTTCAGACCAGCAGCAGCACGAAGCATTATGGGGTAGAAGTGGTGTTTCTTTCTGACAGAAATGTGATTTTAATGGCCGTCACAGGACAAGCTACAGCAGAAAGCGCTGAAAACATCACTTTCCACCCAAGCATTAAATTGCATGAGTATGAATATATTAGCTTTCTAAGAAAAATTTATCAAGAGACCACTGTTGGAGTGGCACATCAGACCTCATTACATTAATTGGGGAGGCATAAAATATTGATGCCCTTCCATTTGTTTGATGACAGAAAATCATGAAACATTTGGAATATCTGACAATAGAGAAAAGCTACGGTTGAAATATATTCCATAGAGTCTCTTGCAGGATATGGTGGTTATGATGATTCACAAGGATTTCTGTAAAATGGTTAAGCTGTCTGTTGTGTTGCCTTGTGTATAGGTGTGCAAGGCCAGTGAGGTGAGGAAAATGAGTTCTCCTAGAATGCGAACAAATCGACTACTAACCTAAAAGCTGACTCTAGTTCTGGTTGAATATCACATGCAGGGTTCCCACTGCCCCTTAAAAGTTAACATTGCACGACAAAAGTAAACTCTTTAAACAGGCAGTTAGTTCAGCACCATCAGTATGCACCCTGGCAAGGGCGCAGAGACCCATACAGTAGATGAGCGATGCACTCTGTACGTCTGTACTCACAGAGAGATGCTAGCATGAAGAATAATATAGTGATATTGCTCATGTTTTAATTGCTTTGCACTTCAAAGGCTAGCTCAGCACTGGAAGGCGAAAGCCAGTGAGGGGAACCCATCAATATGCATGAGTGGGGGATTATCAGGCTGCCGCACCACGATAACCACATGGAGATGAGACGATTTGGCCTCAGGTTGTTTAGATAGGGTGTGCTACCCTGTAGACGGTAAGGGCCTGGCTCGGGTGTGGTGTGGTGGGGTGGAGTTGATGGAGACCGTTCAGATAAAACTTCAAGAACTGAATTAATACATTTACCTCATTCACTTATAGATTCACTGACTCCCTCATTCACTCACTTGGCTGCTCGCTAAACCCCTCACTGGGGAAATCACTAATGAATTCATATAAACTTTGCACTAACTCACCTATCTACCAACTAGGGAACTGAAATACTAATTTTCAAGTCAACTCATGAACTCTCTCTCTCTCTCTCTCTCTCTCTCTCTCTCTCACACACACACACACACACACACACACACACACACACACACACACACACAAGCACAAACTCTCATTTATGAAGATATGTTTCCTCATGTTTTTGATATTAGGCACCTGATAAGTCCAAAATATCCGAGGAAGTATTCTAATTAGCTTCGATTGCCATGTTTCGCAAGCGTTCCCATGAGGGTGAGATCAAAGAGAAGTGATCAGCACTGATGTATAAATGAATGAAAGTGCTCCCAGAACAACATGCTGTCAGGAAACTCTACAGTCCACACTTTCTGTCTGAACAAAACAGCTGCAACACAATCATGGAGAGTAAAACATCTGTTCTCTTGGTTCAGGAATAGCACAGGACCACTTTCAGTTTCCATTTACCATCGTCCTGTAGCCCACATACAGATGTATAATTGTGTCTATCTGCACAGTCTTGTAATTTGCTTAGCATAAAAGCATCTCCAAAATTAATAAATGTAATTTCTAAAACTGATAGTTCCGATCCTTGATTGTGATTTTTCTGAATCGTGTTCGATACCGTTGTAAAATGCAGCATAAACATACACCTTGTACATACACATATTTCTTGGCGGAAGAGTGATTATCTATGAATAAATCAGTTCCATTTCTGGTTGCTGTGTCTTTACTTTATGAAACTTTGCCAGGTATTTATAGTTTTAGAAAAGGAATAAGCAACTCGAGTGTGTAGGTTACACTGATTCTACAACAGCTAAGGGGCGTTGTTAGGCACGACGCGCTAGCGGAGTAAACCCCTCTTACCTACGGTCTTACCTACGGCCTCTCGGGGCTTATTGCTTAAGTAAAGGCAACCAAATGTAGAGTTGTAATACAACATTTTAGTACAGTCTAGCAGTATAGCATTAACTGCAGCATTTAATGTTACTTAATATTTGTTGATGTTGAACTCTGTTCATGTTGACTAAATTGGAATACATTTTGTTCCAGAGATCCTGGCTATAAAGGGAAACCCATTAACACAAAGGATCATAACCTTCAGCATTTAACACTGCTTATGATTTATTAATACTGAAGTTCATGGCAAGTTCATGTGTATTAATGCAGTAACAGCTTCAGTAATGAATGCTATCTTCAGAAGAACTAAAGGTAAAGCATGACCTGAATCTTTCTAGAGCACCTTTCCAGTCACTTACTCTCCCATGGAGGTATTAGACCTTGAGAGGGTGAGGAAGTACCACCTTCATTCATTTCAATTTCTTGCTTGCTACTTTAGCCCAAAATGTACATAATTGGACGCTTCCACCTTTAAAAATACCATCCGATCGGTACTCTGTTCTGGCCACATTTTCACAAGCAAGCCATTACGTGCTACATTATAGATGGACATAAATTATGTCGTCTATGCTGATTGGTTGATTAGCTCCCAGTTTGGAAACTGCAAGGTCATGAGAACATCCATCAATCTATGTAGACAACTTACTTTTATGTCCACCAGTAATGTGGCACCCTTGGAATGCAATTTTTAAAGCTAGTGGTGGCCAATTTGGAGGCTAACCGGTAGAAGCTAACCCTACAAATCCTGACCCCATGCACTCACCAGAGGTGTTTTGAAGGTTCTGTGGGGCCGGACTGACGGCTTGCACGGGTTGATTTTGACCTGCTGCTGGGAATGTGCGGTTCTTGGTGGCAGAGTTGGTCGGGCCCCTCACGGCACCTGCAACTCCTAGCTGGGGCCTCAGAGCCCTCTGAGGGGCTCCTTCAGACCCTGAGGTTTGTCCGGGGCCCAAACCTCCAAACTGACCTGAAGGTCTGTTCATCTGTGAATGATACAGCTAATGTAATATTAGAATCAGAAATACGGTTAGATATAGTGTAATGGAGTACTCTCATAAATATCTTTTTTTTTAATAATTTAGGATCTAGCAATGCATAGACAGTGCAACTAAAAATCTAGTTAAGCATATATTCTGCAGTAATGATGGTGAGTGACTAGAGCCTTTACAACTGAAAACATTCAAACTGGTTGAAGATGACAAAGCACTACATACACTTCTAAAATATATTCACAGCATCAATGCTCACCCCTCCAGGCATGTACTTGTTGTTGAGGGACCCATAGAAGCTGTCTGCTCTACTGGTCTGTTTGTGGGGTATGGTATAGCTGGGGGTCTTGATTCCTGATCCGGCCATACCAGTAGGGTTGAACTGCTGCTGAGCCTTCTGCATTTCCTGCCGGTACTTATCAAACAGCAGGTTGGAGGCACTGAGAACCGGCCCAGCGGAGTCCTCACCTCTGAACTTGGCCTCGCAGGGGGCCTGGTGGCTGGGGTAGGAGCTGAGGCGCGAGGGGAGGGAGGACACCTGGTGAGGAGGGCCCTCCAGGGACTGAGGCTTTGCGGACGGACCTGGACCCTTGCGGACATATGTGATGATCTTCGGCCGAACTGTCTTAGGCTTCGGCGGGCACTTGGGTGGTGAGGACTTTTCATGAGGTGTTGCTTGTGGACGGTCCTGGACAGGTGGTTTGGTTGGGAGGCCCGTGCCCAGGCTGGTCCTGACAGGCGCCCGTAGGAAGCTGCTGCTGGTAGTGGTGGCGCTGGCGTATCCCCGCTGCCGAGGTTTGGGAGGGGACGTGGGAGCATGTCTCCGTGGGGACCCTGTGTCTCGGGGCGAAGGGGGAGAATCTGCCCCACTGGGGCTCCGGCACAGCCTGGGAGTGATTGGAGCTTTTCTCTCTAGGCTAGAGCAGGGCCCCGCTAGGTTCGACCTGCCCGTCAGTGACCCTGAGCCTTGGACTGAGTACTGGGAGCTGCCATTGGCCTGTGATGCAACCCTATGGACAAGATGCTGGTTATGACTGCTGTGGCGCGAGTCTGCTGAGGAGTATGCTGGCTGGAGAATTGGATCAGGTGAAGCCCAAGACGTGTGCTCCGGTTTGGTTTCGGATAAAAATGGCCGTACAAGCTGCCGGCGACACGGCGGCACCCTCTCGTCACAACTCTTCTTCCTCTCGCCGGATGCTCCGTTTGTCTGCTGCCTGCCGCTGACCTCCTGCCTCCAGTCTTCCGTTTTCCCAAACACATCCTCCAGTCTCTGCTTGGGTGCCACCAGCCTCCTCGGCAGGTACTTCCTGTTTGCATTGCTCTGTGCAACGGCGTAGCCCTGGACATGAGTGCCGGGTTGTCCCGGGCCCCTTCCCTGAGGCAGCATGGTGTTGTGGTTTTGGTCCACTTCGAGTGCCGGGCCTCGGGCTGGCTGGTGCTGCTGGCTCCAGCTCTGGTTCTGGGCTGAGGTAGGGTAGGCGTACTGGGACGCATGGCTGCCAGTGCTGTCCAGAGCACTGGCCAGGCTACTGCTGAAGTTAGGCACAGTGGAGAAGGAGGACGAGGCAAACACGTTGCCCTCTGAGTTGGAGCGGGCCTTCCGCAGGCTCTCTGACTGAGCGTACGACTGCGCAACTGCGCACTCCAACTCCTCCACGCTGCCTCCGGTTCTCCAGTGGTTGTTGTTGTTTTGCTGATAGCCTCTACTGTTGGCTGAGCCAGAGCCGCTATTGCTGGTGGTACTACTACAAGTAGTAGCAGTGTTAATGGTCTTGGGTTGTCTGTCAAGCAGCACACCTTTCATGCGTCCTTCCCCTCTGGCATTCCGGTACTCTCCGGTCTTCCTGCTTTTAACGAGGAACTCCTCCACCTCCTGGCATTCCAGCAGCTCCAGTTCCTCCAGAGAGATATCCTGGCACTCGGCGTCAGTGTCCCAAATGATGATACGATCCTGGGTGTCTTTCTGGGACACCAGCGGGGGCACCGGGCTGCCATCCTTCCAGCCTCTCTCTCGCGTGCCAGTCTCCCCTGAGTGGATCTCATTGGCATTGGGGTCGGCATCAGTCACAGGAGTGAAAGCCGGTCGCTGCCGGTTGGTGTTCTTCATCTGCCCGAGAGAGTTGTCGTCCAGGCTCAACCCGTCAATGGTCTGATCTGCCTCCTGTTCCATCCAGAAGCTTTTCTTCTTTTTAAGTTCCCTGTTGGTTGAAGAAGAGCGACTTATCTTATCTCACATTTTCTCCTCCTCCTGATTACGAGGGCATGGTCTGGGCTTGAGTCTAATTCTGTCTTCATATAAGCTGAAAATGACCTCTGAGAGCATGTGCGTGATGTGTGAAGATACTGACTGGCCTTAATGATCCATTAGTAGTGAAGACCTGAAAAAAGAAAGAAATCAGTCAGTCAATCAATCAATAGATTAATTACATCAAACAGGAAGACAGTGGTTAAATTTGTATTGCTGAATTGATGTTGAAATTAACACTATTGTTCAAACAAGCAACCATGCATTGTATCAATACATACTAATTGCAGAAGAAAAAAATAAGAACTGCAAAGAGGAAGAATAGCTTTGTGTGCCCAGTTCTACTGCATGGGTGTCAAGTTGTACTGTCTCATCAATAACATCCATTAAGAGTCTAAATTCAGATGGTATTGACCACATGACACTGTCTTTGTTCTTTGTTAAATCTTTATTTAGTGTGCTGGTGAATTCCATTCCCTTTGACACCTCACTGGCCCATTCCAAACTGGTATTATGCATGAACATCAATTAAAGGATTAAACTGAAAAGTGTAAGGGCTGGTATTTGAACTGCATGTGCGCCAATCTCAACTATGACAGCACACACCAGACAGCAAGGAATAACTAAATTAAAACAAGAGGGGAATTAGGTGACAGAATTCCTTGCTAAATGCCAGCAACTGGGAAACAGGGTACTAGGGTTACAGGATGAAAATGTTGAGAGAAATTGAGAAAAAGAGACTGGATTGAAGTTTATGGTAGCCTTTTTCTTTCTCCTTTATGCTGGACTATAGGATATCAAAAGGGTATCTCTCAGAGAAAGCACTCAGCTGATGGCCTGCAATTCAATCCTGCCATTCTGCTTGCCCATTGGGACTTTCCACCACCATGTGATATTCATGGAATATCAAGCCTTGATATTTGTAAAGCTAGTCCTTACCCACTTCTGTCCTGTTTTACCCATGCATGTTGTATTCTGGCACTCAACCAAAAAGGTTTTTTTTGCAACACCACTCCGATTCCACCTGACTACAGGGACTGCTTGTGTTTTAGACGGAAGTGTGATGTAAAAAGGCAGGATGGCAGCCAAGTATGCAATTTGCCTCCATTAAAAAAGATCTTCACTTTCAGAACTTCGTCATACAGACGTTCAAAACTCACATAAAATATGCCGTGAGCTTTTAAAATGCAGCACCATTTAAGCCATCTAAAAAAAGGTTTGAAATTTGAAACGTCTCACATAGTCATAACTTCCATTGCAGACAGCAATGTGAGCACATCATATCCACCCATTAAATGCTTACATTATCAGCCTGATGGATAGAGAGGCAATGGGAAAAGAAATTTGACATTACAAGGGCAGGGAACGAAATCAGTGCAAGACAAGATCAAACTGGTATGCAGAATGAGAAAACAAAAAGGCCGACAAAGCTAAATTAAAATTAAAAAAGATGTTTACTCTCACATGCTCTGCATAAAAATGTAAATAGAGAGAACGACAGAACTAGTTTGTTTTTCCCGAACTGATAGGAACATTCACCTTTTTTCTAAATAGCATGGCCACAATTTTGAGTGACAATTCCTGTTTTTAAAACACTTCACGTACGGAACTCCTCACTGATAAGTCACCTGCTGGCTGCACTGTAAGCAGATTTATTTTTTTCACTCAGATGTTGATGGGGTTGAAGAACAGTTAATTTAATCTCTAAGTAATTGTCTTTAACTGAACCAGCAAATTATTGATTACGCTTTCACATGCTTTTTGCTCAATATGATTTTATTGCTTACTGAACTGCATTCTCCCCCGTGTTAATTGTGGTTGGAGCATCCATCTTGCTTACTGGACAGAACATTATGAGTGATTACTTCATGATGTTACAGGAGCATATTTATGCATGGCATATAAATCAACAACAAAGCCAATAGAGCAGTAGTATCAGAAGCTGACCAGACGTCTAACTGGGTCTGTGTGTAACTGGGTCAGAAAACATCTCTGTACAATTACACTGATGACCAGTCACACTTATATATTTAAATATATATGCCCTTATTAGAGAGCTAAAAGCAAGTAACTATGATCATGTGATTTTATAATAGCCTACTCAATGTATCTAAAACTAACCCCAACAGCATCAGATGTCTTCTTATGTTCCATACAACATACAACACAAGAATATCACTGTACTTAATTACGGAATTAAGGAATTAATTAGTAGTAGTAGCAATAGATAGACATCATTTTGGTCTTGGCCTCAGGAAATCCTTTAAAACCCTGTGTCACTCTAGTCATACTGCTTATTTAATACAGTAAACACAGAGGGACACAAAGTACTGTCTGTCTTCAAGTTTCTGGCAGCTTACAGTGCCCTCTGCAAACCTTAGGCTTAGATGATCCACTTTCTAAGGCTTTCTACAGGGGCATCTTATTCAGTTAGAATCTGACAATTGCGTTCAAACACCCTGACTGGAGTTGGGGTGAAGCTGATGGCTAATGGCGAATGACAGCTCAAACTAAGGAGGAAGAGCTGATATAAATACTGTACAATTAAGCATTACATTTTAAAACTATGGTAAAATATGGTTAATAAAAGAACAGGGCCTTAGTGAGACTTGATAAAGTACACATCTTCTGTATTAGAACAGAGCACATTCTTTCAAAGTAACACAGCCTATTTTATTGGTTGAGATATACTGACTGTAACACTGCAACATCTACTCATGACAATTCATATGCACTCAGGAGCTATTCTGTCTGAGTGGATAGAGCAGTTAAGTGTCCTGCAATTAAACTGATGCACAGGAATGTGCATACTTCCCATGAGACTATATCATAAAATGCATTCCCTTGGACCAATTATGAGAGCATGATATATAAAGCTGCACTAAAACCAGCTTTAAGGACACTCCCACACTCCGACTTCCACAGACAACAATAATACTGCCCCTGCACATGTCCAGGTCTATGCATTCACCAATTAATTCGTGTTTCTATTGTATGTGGCCAATTTATTCGTGAGATACGGTTATGAGAAAACTAACTTTAATAATGCACTAAATATAGTTTTAGCAACAGTTTATTCATGGTTCTATGAGCCATGTTATCTGTACACACAGAACAGTAGTAAAGCTAATTAGCAGCTTACTGTCCATCCTTAATGATAAAAATATAGTCTGTATCTATAATTATTTCATAATATAAATTTACATAAATACCTCACCAAGAGAAGGGATTAATTGGTTAATTTGTGTGCCAAACACTGTGAATTGAGGATTGCAATTATATGATCATTAGTGTTCTATCTTTCTATGTTAGAAAAGCAAATATTTATATTATGTGACTTTTCCACATTCTTTTAAATTTGCTGCCAAATTTCACCATCTGGTTAGCAGAAACATTACCTCAAAATGCTCTCTATAATGAACCTTTTGGGGGAAGTGATAGGAATAATGACAATTAAGCAAGAGGAGAGTGGGAGGAAGGTGGAGAAAGAGAGAGAGAAAGAGAGAGAGAGAGAGAGCGAGAGAGAGAGAGAGAGAGAGAAAGAGAGAGGGAGAGAGAAAGAGAGACAGAGAGGTCATAAAGTGTCTGTCTTTTGGAGCATGGTTAAAATTGGATAAACACAATTCAATAGTGGGGACTGAATTCCTGTGAAAGGACAGAGATAGAGATCTTTCCATCCACAGAAATCAAATTACATCACCCCACACATCCAGGGTCTGATTGGAGCCTTTTATTTTTTATCTTGTTTGATAAAATAAAGATGGATGTATGGTGGCAGGAGTCGGGTCTCCAAAGCCCTCACCACACCCAGGACCAACACTGCACCACCAAAGCTCCTTCAGTAAACCTCTCACATACACTCATCCAATTGGATTGAACACACTGCTCCCTGCTTATGCTTTTTGGACTTGATCAGAATGCCCTTCAGCATCTCAGTTTCAAGATAAGATATTGCCATACAATTGGATTTGCCACAAAAAAATCTCAATTCCAGTATTAAAGGCACACTTAACAATAAAGTCACACACAACACAAAAACAGTCACACATCTCAGTATCTCTTTGGAGCCTTATTAGGATGCATGTAGTGACAAGTGGGGACAGAATCTTAACAGTGGTGTATCAACACAAGTTCAGGGCCAGCATCAGATAAATACGCTATGTGTGATAATGTCTGCAAATGTGTGTGTGTGTGTGTGTGTGTGTGTGTGTGTGTATGTGTGTGTGTGTGTGTGTGTGTGTGTGTGTGTGTGTGTGTGTGTGTGAGTGTGTTTTCCTTGCTTGCCTTTCAGGTCCAAATAAAAGCATTGAAATGTGTTTGTGAAGTGTTAGTGACAAATCTAAAAGCATGTTAAACCAGAGTAGACCTACTATAGCACCCAGACAGAGCCGAGGTAACTGTTACTGTTTAAACAGACCATCTGAACACACAGCTCTCTTGACACCATCATTCAAGATGCCTTTTTTCACCTTGTCAGGAGTTTTAAGCTCACTGATAAACGCACAGGCATAAAGATGGTGGGGGGTGCAACGGATGAAACAGTGACATTTAAAAGGGATGCACACACAGCAAGCTCAAAGCACAGAGAAGAGAGGAGAGAGGAGAGCAACTGCAGTGCAGTGCTAGGTCACACTTATCAATCTACAGTACTACACACACACACACACACACACACACACACACACATAACTTATCTTCCATTCATCTGTCAGGTCCTGTTCTGTACTGCTAATTAATACATCTCATGGCTTGACATTATGACCTTTAGTATGTGAATAACTGAAGGGTAGAAGAGGACTGATGTCTCTAGAAGATTGGGAGAGCAGGTTTTTGTGGCACACCACAGTTCAATCCATCACCTTTACTGGAGAATGGATTGGGAGCCAATAGACGAACGTAATTGCTTAAACAAATGAGACAAAAACAAAAATGGAAATTCCATACTAGCCATTTTCCACAGATTCAACTTCACTCTCAAACTTGAAGCCTACATGATGACATATCAAACTTGAAGCCTACATGATGACACATTGGTTGGGGCAGCCGTGGCCCACTGGTTAGCACTCTGGACTTGTAACTGGAGGGTTGGGCAGCCGTGGCCCACTGGTTAGCACTCTGGACTTGTAACTGGAGGGTTGGGCAGCCGTGGCCCACTGGTTAGCACTCTGGACTTGTAACCGGAGGGTTGCCGGTTCGAGCCCCGACCAGTGGGCCGTGGCTAAATTGCCCTTGAGCAAGGCACCTAACCCCTCACTACTCCCCGAGCGCCACCGTTGTAGCAGCCAGCTCACTGCGCCGGGATTAGTGTGTGCTTCACCTCACTGTGTGTTCACTGTCTGCTGTTTGTGTTTCACTAATTCACCGATTGGGTTAAATACAGAGACCAAATTTCCCTCACGGGATCAAAAAAGTATATATACTTATACTTATATACTTATATAAGTTAAGATAGACAATATACACCCATACACCTATAGACTAGAGACATAAAGATTATGATGTACATTGGACTCACCAACTTACATTGTATTACAATCACATGATCATAACTGATATTAGAGTTGGGCACCTCTTGTCTGGTACAGACGAGAGGTCGAGTTCTGTCAAAGGGCTGCCAGCATATCCTGCAATGTCCTATAAGCCCAGCAGGGGGTGTCTCCAAGACTAAACCTTCCCCAATTGTGTACTCCAACACAATGAACCTGTAGGCTTATGAGGACACTGGAATTAAGATGGAATCTATCCCCCTATATTCCCTGACCAGTAGACAGATGCTATAACCACTGGACATCACATATATGGCTGTTTGTTTTTATCACACTAAAAGAGTAGCCTATTACAGTATTTCATGAGTTAGCCTGTTAGCATGTTCACCTAACCTAGAGGATTTGAGTGTAATCCAGTGAACTGGTCTTTGCAATCAGTGTAAAGGATCAATACTGATTCCTCAGGGGGCTTGGTGATGGGTGAAAGAGGATCATTTAATTGATTGGCAAGGAGCTTGTGGCTGGAGTAGGCTACTCGATTACACCAGCATGGCTTTGCTCTAACTAGATTTCTGAACAGGGAGAAAAATGCACACACACACACACACACACACACACACACACACACACACACACAATTATCAATGTCACATAATGTACAGTACGAGACTAGGGTCATAGTCTGCAGTTACAGCTTTATTACCACTGCTTTGTCTCAAACCAAGACAATGGAAAATATAGCTCACCCCAGTCTACACACATGCACACACACTTGCACACACACACACACACACACATGCTTGCACACACCCACACACTTGCACACACACACACACACACACGCGCGTGCGCGCTTGCACACACCCACACGCTTGCGCACACACACACGCACGCACACACACACACACACACACACACACACACACACACACACACACACACACACACACACACACACACACACACACACACACACACACACTTCCTACTCCTCCACTCTTTGTTATCTTTATGTATTCATGCATTCGCCCCACAACCCTCTGCAGTCTCCTGGTGGTATAATGCAGCCAGTTGGGGTAATGAGGCTCAGAGGCACCTGCTCTGCACCTGCTGTGTGCAGACACAAACACAAACACACACGCATGTGTCTGTGTGTGTTTGTGAGCAAACAAACACACCCCTTCTCACCTTCTTTCAGACGTGCCCAACAGAAATGCTTCTGACCAGACCCCTGTGTGTATGGGGGTTTCTTTGTGTGAGCTTGTGCGGTGGGTATATGTGTGCAATTGTGTGATTGAGTGTTCAGTTCAGTTCAGTTCATTTCATTCTTTGTCCCAAAAAGGGCAATTTGTATGCAGCAGGAAGACATCACATGAAATACATACAACACAAACCACACAACAATTAACACAAATAAAAACAGAAGCTTCAGCCTGAGTTAAAGAATAAATAGTTGCAGATACCAGATTAATAATAATAATAATAATAATAATAATAATAATAATAATAATAATAATAATAAAGATAATATAAATAAAAATAAACAAAGGGGGTCACTAATATAAAGAAGGGCTATCGCCTCCTCTTAGCTGAGTTGAGTGCCAGAATGGAAAGAGGAATAAAAAAGTTTTTGTGTCTTTGTACAATAAGAGCCATGGGGGTGCTAAAACGTAAAACGTCTTGGGAGTCAGTCAAAAGCAGTGTTGCGGACATTATATTTTTTCAATTGGCGCTAAAACGTAAGCCAGAACATGTATTCTCCGTACAGAGGGTGAGTGGTATCCTTGCAAATAGACATGGCTTTTAAAAAAAATCTGTTTGTTAAAAATGTTAGTAAGGCTACTGAACTTCACACCCACTATCTGCTGGCCACATTCACATTTTTTGAAAGCGCATTTTTATCCTTGGTAGTGAGGTTTCTATAACAGCAGATCATAGAAAATACCAGGACAGACTCAATAAAAGCTCTGTAGAACAAAGTCATTAATGTTTTGTCCACCTGGAAGTTTCCTGAGTGCAGAGAGTCATTCTTGGCCTCTCTTACACACAGAAGCAGTGTTCAGGTCGAATTTAAAGGGACACCAGGCAATGTTTTCGTGTTAATTAATCATCTTCGTAAGTCGGTATATGGTTAAATGACTCATTACAGGGCGAATGAAGACTCTCTCTCCCGCCCCTACTGCCTATAGGAAGAATATCCCGATTGCAAGTTCAGTGTATCGTACCAGCCGACCTTCAGTCTCACAAAGTCTCAGACATTGCGAGAAGCAGGATCAGTTTACATCCTGCATCCACAGCACAGAGGCTAACGAAACGCTAGCGATTGTTGCAAACGTGTGTATAATGGCAGAGCCGGAGAAGAAGCATAGAAGCATTTCGTAGAGAAAAAGCATCAGGCACCATGTCTATGTCCTGGCCCTTTAACACTACAGCAGGGGACATTGGGAAGACATCTGAAATCAATGGACATATCCTTAGTTTTTATAATGTTTAGATGAAGGAAGGCATTCTCACACCAGGCAACAAAATCATCAATCACTGGACCATGGTCATTTTCATGTGCACTGAGAAGGTTGACAATAACCCTCACCCTCTAACATCTCTGAGTGAGAAAATCCAGTATCCAGCCTATAAGCTCAGATCAAGGTTAAAATGACTGAGTAATTTCTTAGTTAGCAGAAGAGGTTGTATGGTGTTGAAGGCAGAAAGAGTAGCCTAGCATGATTCCCACTCCCCTCTAGATGCTTGCAAGAGAAACAAACACACCATCTCTCTCCTCTCCTGAAATGAACCCAACAGAAATGCTTTTGACCTGTGTGTAAGTGCAATTATTGGTGTATATATGTGTGAGTGTCTGTGTTTTTTCTCTTTGAGTAAAGTAATGCCCAACTGGATCTCAGCCATCCAAGCCACCAGCCTCCCCGCTACCTCAGTGAATCTCCATCCACTCTCGGACACAATCCCCAAATCAAACGCCCCCCCCCCCCCCCCCTTCATATGTTCCCTATGCCCAGGCTCACTGCTAAACCCAAATGCTCATTTCTCGAGAATACCAACTGAGAGGTGAGAGAGAGAGAAAGGTGAGCAGAGCTTGTAGCCTAAAAGCGTCCCTTTGACATGCGCGCAGTACGTCCCACCGAGCGCTTCCAACATGCACGTTTCCTGTGTGTTTGTGCTGACGTACCTAGTGGTGTGAAAGCGACCTTGTTGTTTCTCTTTCATCACCGCCTCTCAGTGCCTTTCTCTCCTCCCCATTCCCCCCGTCTCCAGCCGTATCCATCCCCCGTCCCACCGCCAATAAATTATTCCATCCGCAACCCCCAGCACCCTCCCCTTCCAAGTGAGCAGCATTCCCTTTGTCCCTCTCCCCCTCTTGTTCTCTCTCTCACACACACACACACACACGCATGCAGGCATACTCTCTCTCTCTTTCTCTCTCTCACACACACACACACACACATACACACACACAGTGAGAGAGGGAGAGAGAGAGACACACACTGTATACACACACATATACAGACACACATGCACATGCAAGAATACTCTCTGTCACTCTCTCTCATAAAAACACTCACACACACACACACACACACACACACACACACACACACAGACACACACAAAGAGGCACATCCCTACACACTGCAGTCAGTCAGTTAAGGTCTTCCCTGCACTGCAACAGAGCTCCAACCTCCATTTCAGCTGCAGGGTGTCTGCACTAAATCAGCCGGCTGATTGAGGAGAGCTTCCGTCGGGTCTCTCCCAGACTTTATCAGCACCCATCAGCACTGGGCATCTTTATGTTCTCACCCCTGATTTACTGCCTGACTATTCATCTCCTCCTGTACACTTTGTTTCCACATGCACCACACTCCCCTTCAGGCATCTCCTCACGGGGACATGGGAAGAATACTAGATGGTGATTTTTCAAGTGTTCCTTTATTGTTATATTTTAAAGCGATCAACTGGTAAATGAGGCAAGGGTGTAGACTTATATCCAGGCCATTTTATGGCCATGAAGGGATTGCTTGGAGTGACCCTTTCAGACATCAACTTGTAAAGAAAGATGCTTTCAACAACAGGATCATGGGTTTGATACCCGAAACACATTATCAACACAATACTATACGTTACTTTGCATAAAAAAATACAATAAATTAATTAAAAAATTGAGTAAATGTAAACGTATCATTGAACACTATATGTCAGCCCACTGTGGTTGCTACTTCATGGTGTTCCCTGTGTTGTTGTGGTCAGACCAGGCGTCCTGAGGCCACTCTATAGATGTTACTCATTCATCTTTCTCCATCAATGTGGCGCAGACAGGCAGGTGAAATGCATTAGCATGGGTCTGGCCAGGGGTGGAGCAGATAAAAGATCCTCCACCTGCAAAAAACATGGGCTCTGTGGAGTATTTCCTTTTGAAGTATGGTTCCTTGTGTGGTCGCTATTTTTCATTGTAAGACTTATCTGATGTTTCTTTCTTATGCTCCTGATGCAGTTTTTCTATTTGGGTTATAGATCATGACAAATCCTGCCCCTCACCTCCAAGCAAGTAGGAACTGAATGGTTATGTGGCCACATCTTCAGTTTGTCATACATATCAGTGTATATAGCTGATATTCTTTTCTGATAGTAGACCATACTTTATCATGGCTTTCTGGGCGATATAATGAAGATTAGTTGGATGCTTCCATAAAACAATCTATTATTCATTAATGAAAGATGGAAACTACTGCAACCTTAAATGTGTGCAACACAGGTCTACTATATATTATACAAATGTTATTTGCTTGTATATTTCTGCATTTATTTCTATGTATTTAATGGTCTTAACTATGCACGACAGATATTTACTTTGGGACTTTCCACACTGTACGTAATTAACAGAGGTGACACCAGGTGAAATTGAAATGGAGTGTTATGGCATTTATTTATATCTGGCACTTTTTGCGTAATCTGCTGATGTGAGGGTGATAATACACCCCTGCTGTGCGTCGCTTTACATAAAGCATAACGCACAAAATGCAAATCTATGTAAATGAGCAGCATGCTTGTAAACTGCTTACTAATACAGGTCACATAGATGACAAAAAAACCTGCAGTAATGACATGGTATCCATGGTTACCATGTACATTGACTTTATGCGCAGCCATTTCATATAAGACATACACCCCCATGACTGCACCTTACACTAATTGTAGAGGAGACAGACGAATGATTATGGGGGAAATGTCCTTATGGAGGAGTCAAAGACTGTGCTCAGTGTCGGTGTGTAGCCTATGCGTGTGTGTGTGAGAGAGAGAGAGAGAGAGGGAGAGAGAGAGAGAGAAAGAGAGAGAGAGAGAGCCATTCTCCCTTATGACCTTCTGCTATGGCAGCCACCCCCCCCCCCCCCCCCCCCCCCCCCCCCCGCTTGCCCCCACACTGTCCTGGTGATGGGTTGGGCTAACGACAGTTCCGCCATAGCCGCAGAAGCGTGATTAATTAGTAGGAGGAGAGGCAGCTTTGAGTCCACACAAACAAAAGCAGAAAATATGCAATTAGGAAATGAGAGGCTCAGAGAGAGGGGGAACAGAGAGAGAGAGAGAGAGAAGAGAGAAAAACAGAGAGAGTGATGGGGAGAGAAGAGAGAATGTAGTGACAGAGAGCGCAGGAGGGAGAACAAAAGAGAGAGGATGGAGAGAACAGGGGAAAGAACATTGAGATAGACGGCGAAAGAGTGAGAGAGGGGGTGGGGGGGAGGAAAATATAAAAGGTGAGAGAAGAGAGATAAAAAAGGAGATAGAGAAGAAAGTGTAAGACTGAGACAAAGAAAGAGTGGAGAGAGGGAGAGAAAGAGTGGAGAGAGGGAGAGAAAGAGTGGAGAGAGGGAGAGCATTTAATAGGCAGACAAGATTTACAGATGAGATGAGATAGGGCTAATCCTTCCATCTATGCTCAATTATGAAGAGCCACCAATACTAAGACCAGCGCCACCCAGACAATGGAGAGATGCAATACGCCCCTTGACACGCCGCCTGCAAGTCTGATACACAGTCACACACAGATGCATCTAGGCAAAAAGGACATGGGACATGGCCAGCATACTGTAGATGGACAGGACATCACCACTGATTTCATAATGCTAAAATGTAATGGCATAAAGTGTCTCTACACTGAATGTATACTAATTACATGATGTACATAATGAATAAATTAAGTGACTGGTTTATGTTAAAGTTTATGTTGATGTAATCATCTAAGCCATGCGTTACAGTATCTGAAGGGAACTGCAATGTCATTTTTCTTAAAGCTTATCAATTTGAAACTTCTTTTCTGATCTATTGCCATATGACTTGTGACTCATGGCCCTTTGATACAATACAGTATGTTTATCATCTGAGACGTGACCATAGGCCACAGTGCTTTGAATGGAATGGCCGTGGACGTGTGTGTGGCTAACAGATGACATGTGGACAGAGAAGAGACAGGATGAATGACTGATGCATGCTGGGAAATGCTGGTGATGGATCCATGCAGTATGGGAGCTGAAGGCTGAGGACACGAGGGAAGGGCTCCTTCATTTACACCTCAGTCCTACAAGACCAGACACACACACACACACACACACACACACACACACACACACGCACACACACACACACACACACACACACACACACACACACCCACATCCACTCTTTTATGAAGTCACTTTTTCAAGGGGACTGGGAAATGGCTTGAATCAACATGAGGACACACCACATATAAATGGTGCAATCCAACAGTTTTAGTGTAAAGAGTCTATAAGTGTAAAACCAGACGTATAGATCACGAGTGCAGACCAGACACCTTTAGCGGTCTGTGAAGGGCTATATCCAGTCCCAGCGGAGAGAATCAAGGGCAGCTCTAAAGGCCATAAAACAGGAGAGAGAGCCAGAGCGGGTTATGTGGCCTGCCATTACTGGAGAGGTCAACATGAGGGGACTGAAGTCCATCTCTCTCTCTCTCTCTCTCTCTCTCTCTCTATCTTTCACAGGGAGTATACATGTCGGATTGACTCTCTGTCTCTCTCTCTCTCTCTCTCTCTCTCTCTCTCACACACACACACTCTCTTTCACACACACACACACACACACACACACACACACACACACACACACACACACACACACACACACACACACACACACACACACACACACACACACACACACACCAAGATATTCCCCACAAAGTCACACACTCTGACCCTATGGTTCAATTTAATCTATTCTTTCATTATCAAGATCACCACCAGTCAATAGCCTAATATAACCATGACCATCTAAATCAGTTTGTATCAAAACCTAAATGAATTCATTACTTTTCTGCTTGACTGTAGAGACACTAACTGTAATTGGTAGAGACAGTAGATAAAAGGGACTGCTTTCCTTGAAGACGGAGAAAGGCTCTTGACAACTTCTGGGATAACCTGCATTGCAAGTCATTGATGAAACAGTGATAAAATATGTTATAGTAGAGTTAAATCACAGTCTCCTTTGCTTCATTCAATTCATCTACTGTAATAAAATTCCTTTGGTGACAAATCCCATTGAAATATCTTTAAATTGATATTGGAACCTAACACAGAGTACAACGAAATATGTGATAGCTCAGTGTTGCTTACAAATGGCAAACGATACTTCTCAACCCTCTAACATAATGCTTCATTAGAGTTTGCTGTAAAGCACACTCGGTGTTCTGAAGACCTCCGCAGCTGATACAGCACTTCACAGTAAGAGGAGCCCACTTCACATCACTTGCAAAGCACAGGCTTCATAACAAAGAGACCGAGGAGCACACTTCTACAGACTTCCTCAGGACTGTATGCTCACAGCCAGAGAATAAAGACCCATGATGTTTATTTGTTTTCATTGTAGGGCAGGGCTGGGAAGCCTATAGCTGTTTTGACAAAGGGGATTTTGAGCACTGTGAAAATATAGGCTGCTGAATAACAAGCAATAATCTACTGGTGAGGAAAGACGAGGTGCTGATGGTGACTCTGAGGAAAGATTGTTATAAATAAGAAGAAAGATAGAGTAACCCTGTGGACTCAGACAAGCAATAAGCAAGTGGAGAGACTGATGCATATGGAAATGTTGGATAGACCTGTGATTTCTTCCAATGAGTAGCCTATGCATGATAACATGACTAATGATGGAGATGGAGTTGAGGACTGTAAGACCAAAGGTCCTTGCAAAGCAGTTATATTGGGGGACATAATGGTTCAACAAACACTACCTTTTCCAGATTTTAAATAGGGGGATGAACCCCACAGCTGAGATTGGTTGAGAGGGCTGCCTATCACTCCTGCACCAACTCAAATTGCATGAAAGGTAGGCTATAAGGTACGACAATTATCATTTCCCTCAGGTTTAGTCCAGTAATTTCACATAGGCTTACAGGTAAATCGGGTATTAATGCCTAAATAAGAATATTGCCCCGTCGCGAATTAACTCTGTAACAAAATAATACTATGCACATCGCTTGTTCAAGAATCCGTAGCCCAGGCTAGTAGTTACACAAAGCTCGAGAGTCCGACAATGGCTCTAGTTACCAATGCACCTGCGCTATGTGCCGTTTAACCTGCAGTTACCTGTCATTGTTTTAGAGATAGCCTAGGTGTCAATAATTCGCATTAAGGATTGAGACACTGTTGTTTTCAGTTGTTCACGCAGGAGAAAACTATTCAACCTACCATGTAGATAATCTCTGAAAAGGATAAACCATTTCCATCTCATTGTTGCCAATTCTAAAATGTAATTCTACAGTAGACCTTCACTGAGCTTAGGTAAGAAGCCAACAGCTTACCTTACATCCAACACAATGCCAAGCGTATTCCACCTTCTGCAGCCGAGGTTGCAAACAACGCAACAGCTTTTTCCAAGACCAAAGAATATCAATAACAGAGAGACGCACACGCTGTCAGTGTATGGCATGGTCTCAGAGCATCCCGTTGTCCGCGCCCAGTCTCTCTCAGGTGCAGTAGCTCAGTTACCACAAGTTGTCAAATGGGCAACATGCGCCTCCTATCGGTAATTCTTCGAATCTACATACAATCAACTGTAAATAAACCTATAGGTGCAACTGTGTGGAAGATCATTGACTGTACCTGTCTAATATATATGTATGTCTTACACATTATTTGCACAATAACATTTATACATATGATATTAATAGTAAAAAAAACATGTTTGATGTAAAGATGAATATGGTTTTAGGAGAAGTGAAAAGTAGTCTGATGATTATCTCAAATGTATATTATTTATTTACAGTGACAATACTAATACAAAACAGACATGTCATGCATGAATAAATGCCCCAACTGAATACATCCTCATTGGACAGTTAGCACCACATGTTATAATGATTTATCTGAAAGGTCTTTGAATGTAGGTACTGTACATGTCATTGTGAAGTTTCTTTCATACATTTTTAGAACTGAAAAGTAAGTGTTTCAGGTATTTACAATCAGAGAAGTAAAATGCAAATGGTAAAATTCAAAGCACGAATGACATTAAAGATGCCTTTGCTCTACGACCCAGTCAAAACTCACAGAAATGTGAAATCCTTTGTGCTACTAAACTACAAATGCACTAAGTGTGCCCTACAGCGGTTTTAAGAAAAATAACAACCAGTACTGTACTGCTACAAGACAAATGTGAACCCAGTGTTCAGGTACACAGTAAATACTTAATTTCAATAGTTCAGAAACAAAGAAGACACCATATAAATACATCATCTCATTATATGGACATGCTGATTACAATGTAGAGTACAGAGGTAAATAGAAGCAGATAGCTTGTGCTATCAATTATACATGGGCAGAATCTACAATCTCAGATCTGCAGGCTTGTCTAAAAGATCATGTCAAAATATGGTGAAATGGTACTAATACAGTTTTTGCCTATTGCTTGAACACTATAGACACATGGTTAGACCAAAGTAACAAAACATGAAGCTTTTGTTACTATACCTTAAACACTTTTTCTGCAACACACTTGCACCTTTCTGCAACACACTTGCTCCTGCACACTACACACGATTTCATACATAAGATACTTTGTTCATAAATGAAATCTCATGGTACCATTGGGACAACACTATCTATCTATATGTATGTATTTTGTATCTATACAAAATACAAAACACATTGGGTGATTGAAAACACATAGACACACATGTGAAAATACTTACTTACAAAACGGAACACCAATCAGCCAGCAACAATTAGGCCTCAGTTGAGCCATTTTGAGAACATTGCAAGCATGGAGGCAGGGAGAGCAAGAGGTAGAGGAAGACAGAGAGAGAGAGGAGTAGGAGGTGGTCGAAGAGGCTATGCACAGAACAATATTTCAGATAATATTAGAGAAACTTTGGTGGATCATGTGATAAATCATGGCCTGACAATGAGGGAAGCTGGGCAGAGAGTCCACCACATCTAAGCCTGTTTTACAGTTGTGTGTTTTTGTTTTTATTTTTGTGTTACTGCATTTACTGTACTGTACTGTAAAGTATAGTACTGTGATGTACAGTATTGAGATGATGTCACTTGTAATATTTCAGTACTTTCATTTTTGTTTTTAGTCAAAACCTTTGTTGGACAAAAAAATATAACAAAAACTGCAAGTGTTACATTGAGTTTCACAGAATGCTAACTGATAAACTGAATAAAAGCAGTGAAAATGAAAGACTGCAGTGTTTTAAATAAAGTACACTGTGTTGCTGCTAATCTGAAAGTGTATGATGCAAGTGTGTATCATTTTGTCATAGACATAGATGTGAATAGTTTATTTCCCAGTGTTGTGTCTTGTGTGCTTGTGTGTAAAGTTTTGACACAATGAGCGAAGTTTTGCAAAAAGTGTTCAAGCAATGGGCAAAAACTGTAATAACTAGCAGAAGTTATACAATATTGCTTCTATGCCGTACTGGATTTTGCTGTGCAGAATAATCTGCACATCTTCCAGTGATAATACACCACAAAATTGTCCAAATGTCCACAATCATGAGGTAAAATTGGTCAAATCCTGGTCATATTGGTAAATTCATGGTCAAATTGTCCAAAAGATGTAGGTTTTTGATTACAACAGATTAGCTAGTGTACTTCTCCACAAGTTCAGCTAGCCACCGAATACTTTGTTTTTAAAAATAGTAACAACTATCCCTCATGGGAGATAATGAAGTGTGTTGGACTAAGGATGCCCATAAACTTTCTGATCTGTTTAAAGTATTTTGCCAATTTAATGTTTTCAGGCCACTGAATACAAACAGGTGCAGCTGCCTATCTGTAAACAATTCTTAGGCTGCTGACACGTTAGGAAACACGTTGTGCAATATTGAAAGGCAAAACTTCTTTAAGCGGTTGACCAAACACTTTATACACAAATAATGATTATTTGTCTATGACAAAAACAAACTGGATTCTCTGTCCCTATTTCAAAAATATAAACCCCAAAATTGCCTAGGTATACAGTATACATCTTTACGGTAGCTGTAATGCTTAATATCATTTTCACATTTAATGAAAATAATAATAAATATACTGACACTGAAGACTGCCAAGAGTTTAGAGTTTGAGTGGAATGCTCCTTTTTCAATGGGATCTGAGGATGGATCAGACACATTATGAGATGCTACACATGCATTTAGTGTTGCTGTAACACATCCAAGTAAGAAATTAAAGAGACCATTAAACCAACTGTTTTCTTTCCTTTTTTACAAAATAGCACAACATAAGCAGACACAGACACAGGCACATACACTAGACACTGAAACTGATATACACAAACCACAAAACATCTATTCTCAATTTACTATAGCCAACAGTGGCATCATGACATATATTTAATTCTTTAAGATTTAAAAAAAGCAGAGTTTGCCATTTACAAATTAGTCAATTCATAGAGCAAGTATGAACAACATCTTATATACAGAAAAAAAAGTCTGATTAACAATAAAATAGACTACTTATTTATGCATAGCCACAGTAGATGTTCTAGAAAGTTAACATTATTTTTTTCCTATAAGGCAACACCAATACCAACAATTATGTCTGGGGTGAATACTCATTACAATGCTGAGCTAAATGCAGACCAGAGAATACTTTGTCGGTTTAATTGAGCCAGACGGATACTGCGTAATGTACCTGAGAATATACAGTAGATAGGGGATATGTGGGCAGGAATGATCAGTATGTTTCATATATTTGAAACATCCTAAACCAGTCCCATGCTTGTGAAGACAAACTTCAGAAAGACAAAGATTCATCTTTTTTGATGCTCTGGTTCATCTTGTTTGATAGTATTTTCTGGTAGGGGGGAAAAATGACAGGAAAAACCATGGAAGGGTCTTCTACAGTCTGTTTCCCAGAGATATACATTTCTGTACAATATCACCACTTCTAAGCATGTCTACAATTACTCATGTGTACACCTCCTGTGCAACATCTGTTAGAAAAAGTACACTATTGAGATACAACTACATACAATTTTCAACCAAAAAGGCACTTTGGGCATGGTTGAGGTCGGTTATATTAAAAACACAGTACCCAGCACTGTGATGGTTAAATCTACACTCCATTGTTCAGACCAGCTTAATTCCACTCTTTAAAACTAACAAATATAAAGACACAACTTGTGTTGGGGGTGTTGAGTAAGAAATGCTTGAGTCAACCAAGTCCAAACCTTAGCAGCTCACGCTGAGTTGAATTGATAACATAAAACTGACTGTCATGAATGTCTGCTGAAAGCCAACACTGAGATAAGCATTAAGATACTGTATACACTCACAAGCCCACATGAGTTTGTCCTATCCAAACCCTATCATTTATTCTATGACAGATGAGTATCTCTCTACTGGGTCATCATTTTTAAAAATGGCAACAAAGGCCTTACAAAGAGCCAAATGCTAATAGGTAACACTAAGAGCAGAGAAACCTCAAAGGTTGTCCAAATTAATCCAAATTTAGTACAAACAACCATGATGCGACTTATCTTCTGTTCCATTTGATAACACTTGTCAGACAAACTGAGCGCTGTCTCGGCGGAAGTCAAAGCCCCTTCCTCCAAATGAACTCAAATTTTCAAAACATACAGAAAGGTTTTGTTTAACAATTTTTTTCAGGCAATTCAGTAGCCGCCAAATGCTAAAATGCTCGTCAAAGAGCTCTTCCTCTCTCACACAGAGAGTCAGTTGTACAATAGTGACTAGTCCTGACAAGCTTTCCCTTTGGGGTGACGTGTGCTCTTCTTGAAGCTTAAAGTTTTTTTTCTTTCAAAAACGTGTCTGGATATCTTAAAGTTTAGACATCCCATTGCGTCAAATATACATTATTTTCGTATAAAATTTACAGGGAAGTTGTTTTTGTTTTATGACGACTCTAAGAGTTCACCCTCGTCATCGGCCCTAGCGCCCAGGCCATTAATGAGGAAGGCCTCTTTCTCAGGGGACACGTGGGAGTCTCCGTTGATGGCGGACGTGGGCTTGTAGTCCCTGAGCTCCTCGGGACTCGGACGTCGGGAGATCGCTGCCTCAGCGCTGTGTCGCATCCCATACCCAAAGTAGATAACGAAACCTGGACAGAGATGAGAGGGACGCAAGAATTCAGATGAGAAGAAATAAAACAAGTTATTGTAACTAAAAAACAACACAGAGGGCAGGCGAGACCAGAACAGATCTCGGTCTTATTTGATATGGTTTTACAAGATCTGTGTTACATAAGGATTCAATTGGCTGTCTTATTATTGCAAGTAAATACAACCAGGATAGTTATTAAGTCCAGATGTCATTGTTAGCTGATGTGATTTCATAAGATCGTTGGTTGATTTATTCTGGAGTCAGTTGCCTTTTGAGGACTGACCTATAGCCATCCAGACAGCAAAGCGGATCCAGGTGCCTTTGTCCAGCTGCATCATCAGGTACACATTGACAAACATGCTGGTTACAGGGATGAAGGGAAGCAGAGGCACCTGTTGGAGTGGAGAAGATGGCATGTCTTGAGGGTTTTACAGGAGTCAAACTTCACAAAAGAAAAAAGAATTGGGTGTGAATCTCCAATCATAGAGTAAACTAAGAGATGACATGACATTAAAACCTCGACAAGACTTGCCCATTGAATACATTATTATCACACATACATTGTGTGTAATGTATGCAGTATGCAGACATATATTAAGAGTTTGGTTCCAAAACGCTATATATCCGTTTTTAAAAACATTACAAAAGTCATGCTATTTAATTGTGTATTCCAGGATTCCAAAAAAATGTGTTGTTTTGATTGAGTAAAGATAAATCAAATAACAATAGACAAAAAACATTTCTACTGAAATTATTTGGAAAACAAAATGTAAAAAAATTATTCATGAAATAGGATATAGAATTTTGGAACCAAACTCTTCATATCTTTCTTCCAACCCCCACACCGCACCAGAGGAGTGGGTAGCCAGGGCAAACCTTAAAAGAGAGCTTGGTCCGGCTCTCTGGCTGCCTCCAGATGATGAGCACCAGGCCAAGGCAGACAATGACAATGACGCTCAGGGTCACGATGACCCACACCGCCGCGCTGCCCTGTACTGCCAGGATACTGAACACCAGGATCAACACTCCTGCAACGGGGAGAGGGGGTGAACAATCAACACAAATCCCTTCCATCAATCAGATAAATAAGCTGCCCTGTGCCATTCAAGGCAGTGAGGTTGTACTTTATTTTATGTTGTATGTGGCCTTGATATTATTTGTGGCCCCTGTGGTCTTTTTTTTTACTTGTGTGAGGTTACATTCCTCGATGGAGACGTGTGTATCTTAGTGTAAGTATGTGAGGAGATGGGTTGTAAACCCACAAGGGAATGTGGATGTGAACAGAAAATGGAAATGGAAAAAAATGTGTTTTACCGAGTAAACTCGTGCAGACGTTAACGGAGAAGCCAGAGATGTGCGAGGGGTCGGTGTTTTCCGGAAAGAGCATGGTTTTGAGTGTAAAGCGCTCCTCCACGCCAGGCAGGATGCCCATGCTCGGGGCGCCCATGGACTCGGTCAGCTCCACCTCCTCCTGGGTGCTGGCCATCTGGTACGCCAGGCTCGGCTGCTCAGGCTGGTACCTGAGAAAAACAACACACATTAATGTATATGAATGCATGCAGACACACACACACACACACACACACACACACTCATGTGTCATATACTGTATGTATATGAAATGCATGCAGACACACACATACACACAGCATACTTATACACCCAAACAAATGCAAATATCCATACACAATTACCAGTCATATACAGAAGACAGAAGAATACATACACCAAATGTCTATGTATGTCTAGCCTTGATTCAAAATATCTGCAAAACATTCAAATTTATCTACACCAATTTAATTGTTATTTGTGTCGGAACGTATACTGAATAGATTTTCAAAGATTTCCTTACACTGAAATCTGTAGGTAATCATATAATCAAACCTGAGGACCAGGACACAGGCGGCAACTAGTGTGTAGGCCAGCAATGTGCCAATGGACATGAGATCGACCAGATCCTTCAGGTCAAACAGGAAGGCCATGATCGCTAGGAGGAAGGCAAAGACAGGCACATGTAAGGCACATCATATGTCACAAGGCAAAAGCATTCCAATTCGCAACACAGGTTTTAAGTAAGATATTTTCTGATCTTTCTCATAAAATTTCTTCATAACATTCTAAATATAAAACACATATCTGGTGTGGTCTAGTGGTGTGTACAGTATATGAATGTTATATTATATATCTGTAAAATGGCAAAACATAGTGAGTAGAATCTATTATTTTCACTAAATACTATTCTTAAACACCACAACCCAAACTACACTATTCATCAAACCTATGCCTTAAACTGTGAACTAATGCTATGAAAAATGTCAAGTAGCACGTTAGGTGTGAACTCATGAGGCCTTTTGAGGTCAGTGGGTTGAAACTAGTCCTGTGAAACATTCCATATTATCAAACAGCAGGTGAGTGTTTTCCCACCAGAGGGGGGATACAGCTTCTATGACATGCCACCCCAGTGACAGACCAGATGATATGGAGCTTACTGCCACCAGCAAATTAATTTAGTTACGCTAACCGATCAAACGTGTGACTTCTCAGAAAGAACACTGACCTACTGCAGAGGTTAAAAGTGAAGAAAGCATACAGCACATGTTTAATGAACACATCAAAGAAAGTTTTGTGACAAATCTACTTTTTTTTCTTTGATGAACCCTACATATAATTTTAAGCAGGCCTAGACATAAAGCACACAGGTCTAGACATTGGATTTAGTGGTAAAAGCAGACCCCCATTACGAAAATCTAGGTAGGTAGTCTTTAGTATTTGTCTCATCATGTTCTAAGATACTGTTGTACAGTATAACTTTTTAAACGTGTTATATGAGGTCTAAAATCCTGAAGAAATCAGAATGGATTTTTGTGACGCGTGGCCTGGTTGAATCCGTGACCAAAAAAAAACAAAACATGTGCCCGTCAGAGACGCCCCCCTCTCCCTCGTCAGTTACCGTGGCCGCGGCCCAAAAAAATGCTCTTTGCTGGCCCGCGAGCTTACCGGACATGACACCAGCTGCCATGGTGGACATGATGGGCGTCTTCCTCTCGCTGACGCGCGACAGAAAGGTGAAGAGCAGACCGTCGCGGGCCATGGCAAAGATAATACGCGGGAGAGGGAACATGGAGCCCAGCAGGCTACGCAGCAACAAGAGGGCAGAAGAGTGGAAGAAGAGGGAGGGGGGGAGACAGGTTCAAAACAAAAGAAAGAATAAAAAAAGAAAGCGACAAACAAACAAAATTGGGATGAAATAAAGAAAGACCAGAAGAAAAGTGTAGTAAAGTGAAGCTGTGTTTGAGGAAAAGATCTCAAGGCAGCAGGAGTCCAAACCGTAGGGGTAAATTTTCAGCTTGGAGGGGCCATCCCGCAGATAAATCCCCCTTCATATTGAAGAGTTTGGTTCCAAAACCAGATATCTTCATTTTTAAGCATGGCTTTTTATTGTGCATTTCAGGGAAAATAAAAAAAAAAATGCACTTGTGTTGTTGTGACAAAAGTCTAAATAATAATAATAAAAAATGACAAAATAAACAAAAGAAAATCTATTAAAATTCTTGTTTTGGAACCAACCCACCCTCCCACCAGCGTTAGCCAGTCCAGTCATGGAACATGCACAGTGAAACTCATTCCAGTGGAGCGAGAGAGAGAGAGAGAGAGAGAGAGAGAGAGAGAGAGAGAGAGAGAGAGAGAGAGAGAGGGAGGAGAGTTGGAATATTAGTAACCATGGAGAGTCATTCTCACCTGCCACTATGCCTGAGGTCAGAGTAGCAGGTAAAGGGGTTTTGGTTCGGGGATTGATCTCAGCCATGTATCTGAAGAGCAGACCATCCTCAGCCATCGCCCAGATGACTCGGGGCATTGGAAACATGGCACCCAGCAAACTGGCACAAGACACATGCACACGCGCACACACACACACACACACACACACACACACACACACACACACACACACACACACACACACACACACACACACACACACACACACAGGCAGGCAGGCAGAGAGAAATGGGCATGCCATGCCATGCAGGTCAGTCAACCACAGCAACTATACACAACAAACATCTCTGTTGAGTTCAAGCCTTGCAATGTTAGAGGTCGCTGGTAAACATTCTGACATTCAGTAAGCAGTTATGTTCTGTGGAAGACAAATCAAGTTAATCCAACACAATGTAGTCACTAATGACTAACTATCACTTATGATAATAAACACTCTGTCCCCAACCCTAACTAAAACTAATCTCAGATTCATATGTGAATTATATGTATTAAGCTAATGAATCCTCACGAGTTGCTTTATGAATGAGGTCTGGAAAAGATCATGGTCATGTATAACTTCGAGGACAGAAGTAATAAAATAAAAAGACGTTTATGATTTATTAGGTCAACCTGAGCACCCATTTAGGAGTGATGTGAGATAGAAGCACTGTTACATAACAATCCCAATGATTTATTACCCCCTCCCCTGGCCTCATGTTTGGCTACTTTTAGTAAGAGGCTCACATTTACCCTCAGTTAAATATACTCGTGCACTGACATGCACTCTCCCACACAGACCCACCGACCCGCCTACCAACGCTCACACACAAACACATACAGGTACGCGCACACATACACACACACACACACATCTACAGACACACACACAGTAAAATTCCAAGAGTTAAAATGACAGAGTAGACTGTTATTGACTCTAATAGAGTTACATTTACTACAGTTGGAGTAAAATATACTCTAGCATATTAGTTAAAAAACAGAGTTAAAATCACAAGAGTTAATCATCCACCTCATTTTCTCATTTGGACGCCATTTTAGAAATTTCTTGGGAGATGTTTGCCTAATTATTATTTGGATATTATTCATAAAAAATCAAGTGTTTACTTCTGGTTTATTCCAAAGTCATTCGGTAGCTTTAAGATTTTTTTCTGGACTAGGCTACTAAAAAATTACTTGCAAGTTTGTAGGCTAGCATGTGCTACAGTAAAATAGGCAAATACTGCTAAGCTATCTATAAACGGAGTCTCTGTTATCAAGCCTATAGCTGTTCACAAAGAATAGTCAAAGCGGACAAACATTATAATAATACTAATAATTATAATTATTGTATGTTTGTTACATGCAAGTGTGTAAGGGCTCAGACAAATTACTAACTGGCGGAACGTGCCTTCTGGCATCTCACGTCAGAGACGAACGTTAGTAGCCTATCACCCACTTCCTTCCATTTGAGAGAATGCAGCGACGCGACGGAGCCTGGTTAGAAGAATCTCTCTGAAGTGCAGTTGAAGGTGAGTAGATGTTCATCTAAAATACACTTACTAGAGATTTATTTCACATGTTCCGTAGTATGCCTCGAAAATGATAAACAATAAGCGGTGATGCGAAAGAGGAGTGTAACTTAACGTAAATGTATGGTCAAGATATCATTCTGAAATGTGTTGACCTTCAGGGGCTAACGTTAACGTTAAGTTAACTGCTAACGAAGGTTGAAAGTTAACATGAACGTTACCTCTGTGTAACATGAGGTACATGTCAATTCGTGCTCCTGTATTGTACAATGCTATACGTTTTTTTTATCATGTTAATATTTACTCAACCAAATATGATACCAGTATAATCGTCTTTAATGGTCAACATTGACTTGGTTAGCAGCTAGCCTATCAGCCAACGTAGCTCTCATTGGCAGCTTAGCATAATGCAAATCAGCTATCAAATAAAGGCTATGGTTAGCTTAATGAGGTAACAGTTACTGTTGTTAGCTACTTAACATTAACAGTCATTAATAGGGCAAATTAGCTTAAAGTTCATGCTCTACCAAAAAGCTTGTTTCACGTAAAACAGGCATCCATAAGCATGAATTTGGCCTTCACAAGTTGGTTATTTCAAAACTAGCTGCATTAATTGACTATCAAGGACATGTGTTGATTGCTGAATGTGCATCATTGATAGCATAGAAGACACGTGTTCAGTGCAAAGTGCCAACAGGTGCACGTGCCACATTTACTAGTTTAGTCGGTGTCACTGAGATAGTTGTTACCTGTTTTTTTTTAAGAAACTGTTTTAAAAGTAGTGTTGATTTTGTCTGAATGTTTGATTTTATGTTTTCTCAGGATGTTGGTGAAAGTTAAATACCAGGCAGACCAGATACATTAAAATGGTGGAAACTGATGCCACTCTAGAGGATTTATTTAACCAAGGTACTGATTTATTCAATTGTTGCATCACATTTACTAGTTTAGTCAGTGTCACTGAGATAGTTGTTACCTGTTTTTTTTTTTAAGAAACTGTTTTAAAAGTAGTGTTGATTTTGTCTGAATGTTTAATTTTATGTTTTCTCAGGATGTTGGTGAAAGTTAAATACCAGGCAGACCAGATACATTAAAATGGTGGAAACTGATGCCACTCTAGAGGATTTATTTAACCAAGGTACTGATTTATTCAATTGTTGCATTGTTTAAGTCTATTGTCAGTTTTTTTTTGTAATGTTCTGTTAATTTTTATTTTAGTGTTCATGAAATTTGATATTTAAGCCAAACACCAAGCTGGACTAAAATGTATGATGAGTTTGGTACAGAAGATTGACAACTATGTGTCTGAAGATGTGGTGAAGGATCCAAAATGTGGTGTATTAAAGCTGAAGCCTGCAGAAGATGATGGTGAGTTGTAATATGGAATGTAGTTAAAACTTGGTACAAGTTTTGTGAATATATCAACAGCGGTTGCAACACATTGTTTTGATGGAATTCCACTCTGTGGGGTTTGTGGATGTTGATTATGTCCGTCTTTGAGCCTATTTAGTGTTTAAAAATCTCAGCCATCAAAGACTACATGACATACAGCCGTCACAGGTACTGGACATGACTATATTACTGATTTATTCTGTCCTTTGCTATCTGCTTTGTAGTAGATGCATTATGTGATTCAGATGACACCACTGCCTTGTCTCCAAATAAGCCCAAGGGAGATGATGGGGTAGAGCAAGTAAGTGGCATTTTTTCCCTAGTTAAATATTGGTAAAATCTTTATGCTGCCCATTAACACAAAGGTAACCTAAACTGAAACCCACACTGAGGTATTTTTTTTTCTTCAAAAAAATTCCACACACTCAGATCTGTGCAAAATGATCTTTCTATTCTAGATTTCGGTCATAGACCCTCTTCAGGAATCCTGAAAAAGGCCCATGACCGAAAGCTATATAAAAAGATAATTTTGCACAGATGTGAGTGTGTGGATTTGTCATGCTGTGCTTGACTTTTGACTTTAAATCCCAGCATCTCAACCACCAGATGAACAGCATTATTTGTCTCTTTTAAATGATTGAACTTGAAATGAAACCATTTCATAAGTATTTCTGCATACAAATTGTAATGAATCTGTTTAAGATCAAATACATTGTTTACAGTGCACTGAATTTCACATTGATCTCCATTTCTCAAGGTCACGAGAGCTGTCGGTACAGGGAAAAAAAACAAAACAAAAAAACAATCGGATTCACTTAGCTCGAGATGCTGCAGCCAGGAAGCTACTGCGCTACACTCTAGGGGCATGTTCCTGAGCCCTAATGTTCATGACCCCAGAGTGTAGCGCTGTAGCTGCACAGTCGCTTTAGCTGCTGGCTTTAGCAACTCGAGCTATGTAAAACCGATTGTTTTCGTTTTACATACTCGGTGACCCAAGAAATGGAGATCTATTTGGAAAATCGCTGGATTTCCCCTTAATGCTGGAACTCACCCTACTTTACACTGTTTTATAGGAACATTTCTATGATCCAGCCAGCGGATCAGGGTACCTGGCCTGACGCATTAAAACAATTCAGAGGAAAGCTTCAGGAACCACAAAGTCCAGCACACAATGAACATAATGGAGGACCAGCTTCTGAAGATGTGCCCGAGCCAGTCCTGAATGAAGAACAGCTGAGAGAGGCGGTATCTCTAATGAAGCATTCTTCTGATGAAGAAGTTGTGCGGCTGAAGGTGAACGTTTGATTATCGTCAGAAAAAATGGTCCATGACCCTCAATCACCTCATATGCTTGCAACATTCTCTCGATTCGTGGATGTAATGGATCAGATTGAGCAAGACTGTGTTACTGTTTGGTGAGATTTCAGCGAACCTTCTTGAGAGGTGGTCAACTATGTTCAAAGAGAATACCTATTAAACAGAGTAAAGGTCTTTCTTCCTCCAGCATCGAACTGCAAAAAAGGATCCAGGTAGCAGAATCACCACATGGGCTGTGTCCCGGTAGAACACTCAGGTTAAAGTGTGGTGAGACTGGGTGTTTCAGGGACATTTTCTGGCTTTTAGAAAACATTTGGAAATGTTACATGAGTATAGCGTTAATAATGTTCATGTTTTGGAAAATAACTGTAGTGAACACAGAAGTAATGATTTGGCGGTAGATTTTGATACAGTGGTTCCTGTTATGCATTCTGCTGTACATGAGATACAGGTTAAGGAAACTATTCAGTTTTTTGAGTGATAAGCAAAGTGTTGAGGAAATGAATCATACTTTAAGTCATCTTGAAAATCTCTTCTAGGCCCCATCCATTGGATCTTACCTTAGGTATGAGCTACACCAGGCGCGTAACAAGCGTTCCGTTCGCGACGCGTAAAATTCATTTTAAATGAATGGTCTATTTTTTTCGAACGTACGCGCCGCTATCACGTCTGATGTAGCTACCGCCATTGATTATAGTGGCAGCTAATTGTTGCAGCAGACGCTATGCGAACGTAATGCTTCAGTTACGCGCCTGGTGTAGCTTCACTGTTAGAATGTGTGGACTTAAACATGTCGGTGATGCTAGAATGTTTCAGTACAGGCTGTAGAGCAGTGGTCTCCAACACGGTGCCCGCGGGCACCAGGTAGCCCGCGGGATGGCTATGAGGCGCCCCCAGCGCACCTTCTAAAAATAGCCAACAGGTCGCCTGCAGATCACGCTCTAAAAACACGCTCCATTGTGAAGTTTTCAATAGATATTTAAGTCTAGACCAGAACCATTTTAAGAATGTATGTAGCCATACATTTGTAACATTAAATTAATATTGGTGATACCTTACAAATTGTAGCTGCGTTACATTTTAGCCTTTGGCTCCAAATCCGTTTCCCATTCAATCTTTAAACAACAACGGAAGCGGAGCACATACACGCTGCTCGCATGCATAGACAGTAAAGGGGGGAAAAACTTGCTCGTCTGGTGTAGCCAATGGAAACATATCTTTGCAAAAGTTCTGTGGCCATTCCATGTTCGTCAAATACGGTTCTTGCATGATTGTTCAAGGACTGAAAAACAATTGCTTTAGCTCACAGGCCTTTTCTCCTCCGTAGGCTACTGCCATAATAGCGCTGAAAATGTTGTGGCATGCATGACTGGGCAGGACTGAGCATGACCTTTTTTGTCAGATCATGGAGAGATTTCAGGTGTGCAATAACTTTAAAAGGAGTTTTCATATGTTAGGGTGGTATGGGCGATTACTATTGAAATGTTAAAACCGAATTGTCCACTGAAATCAGGACTTAAACAACCCCTGAATTCATAATGGTGGGTGGGTATAAATTGGGTACAAATTGTAACCCAAATTATTAATTGCACAAAAATATTGTTTTTTTTTTTGTTAAAAAAAATTGGATTAGATTCCCCATGCAAACTTTGAAATGAACAAACTGAACAAAAATGTTGGTAGTGTTGCATAGGCTATTGATATTAAAGTTGAAAATACAGTTGCTTAATATATAAAGACTTATAGGCCTACACAATATTGATAATTTAAAAGTAAAAATCACATAGGCCTATTATTTAGGAGGACTACCCTCGCAAAAAAGGGGTGAGGGTATGTTTGTTTCAAATGGGTAGCCCTCCATATGATTTCGGGTCTTCAGGTAGCCCTCATTCCCAAAAAGGTTGGAGACCCCTGCTGTAGAGTGAGTAAAATTGGTATGTAAGCTAATGTATCACTAACAACAACTTGATATTATGTTCTAGTGGCTTTGTTCCATTTGATGCCAAATGTGTTGTACATGCATTTACAAAAGGAAAAAAAAAATGAAACTTTTTATATTGTATATTGATACATTAACTTAATATTTTGTAATAAATATATTTTCAATAATTTGTCTGTATGTCCTTCAGATTTTGTAGAGCTTGATAAAGACAAGCAAAATGGTGACTCTAGCAAGAGTAGCTGGGAATAAACTCTGAATAGAGATAAACTAAGATTACCCCATTAAGAGTTAAGATGACTCTGGAAAGAGTTGTTGGCTTATAGAGTAGATTTTTCTTTACTCCCTGTGGAGTTTATCTTGGTGATTTTTCAACTCTCTATAGAGTAAATTTAACTCTGAAAAATGTGCTCTAGGAGAAGAGTCAAATTTACTCTCTGTGGGGTGGGACCAATGGGTCTCTATGACAGAGTCAGAATTGACTCTATTAGAGTTGAAAACAACTCTGACAATTTTACTGTGCACCCACCGATCCACCTACCACACAAACACAGACACATACGCGCGCACTTACACACACACTACGCACGCACACATGCTCACACACACACATACACAGCGACTCAGCATGCCATGCCAAGCCAGAGGTTTTTATGGCCTCGTGTGTGTGTGTGTGTGTGTGTGTGTGTGAGAGAGTGTGAGTGTGTGTGTGTGTGTGTGTGTGAGAGAGAGTGTGAGTGTGTGTGTGTGTGTGTGTGTGTGTGTGAGAGAGTGTGAGTGTGTGTGTGTGTGTGTGTGTGTGTGTGTGTGTGTGTGTGTGTGTGTGTGAGAGAGTGTGAGTGTGTGTGTGTGTGTGTGTGTGTGTGTGTGTGTGTGTGTGTGTGTGTGTGTGTGTGTGTGAGAGAGAGTGTGGGTGTGTGTGTGTGTGTGTGTGTGTGTGTGTGTGTGTGTGTGTGTGTGTGTGTGTGAGTGTGGGTGTGTGTGTGTGTGTGTGTGTGTGTGTGTGTGTGTGTGTGTGTGTGTGTGTGTGTGTGTGTGAGAGAGAGGTCAGGGTCAGGCTTACCTGGTGGAGAGGGCGCAGAGGGAGCCCACAGCCACGGCGTAGGTGGCCCCCTCCCAGCCCACGTACGTAAAGGCCACAGGCAGCGGGCTGTTCTTGTCCAGCATGTAGTAGGGCATCATCATGGTGAGGGCGGCCGACACGCCGAAGTATGCCACGAAACAGATGAGGAGAGAAGACACGATGCCGATAGGGATGGCCCTCTGGGGGTTCTTCACCTCTTCACCTGTGTGTGGGAGGGGGGGGGGGGGGGGTTCATATCAGGAGACTCAATGCCAGGTGTATGAATGCCAGGTAGATAGTAAGTAGGCCGATATGAATAGCCCTGTGTGGGTTCTATACCTCTACACCTATGGAGAGATGTATACAACAAGGTGTGTTCAACATTACACCGATCATTGTCTTCAACATCTGAGGTAAAATCTTTTGTGTGTTCAACATCAAGCTGAATTAGGTGACAGATACACAAACAAATGTCTGTTAAGGATAAGGATTACACAGAAATATGTGTTCACTACCAGAGCTACACACGATAGTGTGTTCCACTTTAGATGGTTCTACTTCCTCACCTGAGTGAGGATACATACACAAAGGTGCGTTCAAGAATGAGATTACACAGAAAAACCTGTGCTCAATAGCAGGACCAGGCACACTGGTATTTAAGTATATAATTAAGAAGACACTAGGATTAACACATTGACACAAAAACAGCGTCAAGAGTCTGGTGTAGGTACTACCTCTCTTCACCTAAGGAGTATTACACACAAAAGGGGAGTTTAAAACTAGAGACCCAGAAAAGGGTGAATTGAAAATCATGAGTAATTAGCAGGGTAGTAAAGTAGGACACGAGGCGGAACAATGGGATGGGGATGGCACACTGAGGGTTCCTCAGCCCCTAACCTGTGGAACTAGGGACAGAGGGTGTGTTCAAGATCAGGGGCTTACACAGGAGAGGGGTGGTCAAGATCAGCTGTAATTAGGAGAGTGTGAAGTTGAACACTAAACAGATTAAAAGGGAGGACACTAGAAAAAGGCCTCTCACTAGAACCAACAAAGGATCATGGTGGTGATTTGTTCTGAGCTCCTTTTGTGTTCTGTTGCAATAGTTTTGCATTCCTCCGCAATACATTTGTGTTCTGTGCACTGTGAGAGAATGCAGTAAGGGATACAAGGATACAAGGAAGTTTATTGTCACATGCATATAGTTACTGGAAGTAAGAAATGCAGTGAAATGTCTAGTGTCAGCCTATTTGTGCATTTATTTGTACAGTATTTGATATACCAATACCATCTATTTACATGTTGTGAAATGTATCTCCTTTGCAGTCGGTGGTGAATTCCTCACACTACAAAGAATGTAATGAAATGCACTGAGGCTCAAGGAATCTGCAAATAAGCCTTTCCATGCATTATTTCATAATGTAACAAACCCTGATGCAACTTCCACTATTATAAGCTGAGACCCCACGGCAAAATCAGCTTTGTCTGTCCTCTGGCACACAGAAGCATGAGCCCAGTTTTACTAGCAGTGTTGAAATCAACTGCTGTGTGTGGGTTAGTGGGTTCAGGCGAGCGCAGACAGTGAGTGTGGACATGAGGATTGGGGTCTAAGGCAACAGAACAGGCTGTGATCTGTTCTTCTCTCTTTCTCTCACTCCATCTCCCCCCCCCCTCTCTCTCTCCTTCATTTTTTTTTTCTAATTTCTTCTTCTCTCTCCACCCCACCCCCTTCCTCTCTCAGCCAATGGCAGGAGAGGATGGTAGGGGAGTTCCCATGACAAGGCAGTGAGAGGGATCAAGAAAAAGAAAAAAAATGAGGGAAAATTCTTGCAGAGGCAGATGCAGAAACATTAAACACAGCCCCTAACATTGGGGGTTATTCCTAATGATTAACATTGCATAAAGTAGAGAAACAGCTGACCTTTAACTCTTTAGTTTAGATAGTGTGAGACCACATGATCTGCGAGGTATCAACAATGGGGCCAAAACAACCAAAGTTGTGATTGCACACAGAAAAGATGCTATAGGAACACATAAACACAAAGGCGTCATACGTCCTTTTTCTGCAAAGGAACCATTTGTCATTTAAGGAAAATTGCAACGTAACACGTGTTCCGAATTTGGCACAACAAGCTCTGAAGAAATACTGTGGGAGATGAATCAAGTTGTAATGCTCGCCAAAGCTGTCTACTGCTACCAGTGCTGTAAAAGCCAGCACTCGGAGACCTTGCGTGGGACTGACCTGTGGTGGCGATGCAGTCAAACCCCACAAAGGCGTAGAAACAGGTCGCTGCGCCAGAGAGGACACCGTTTAAGCCATAGGGCATGAAGCCGCCCACGCCCAGGTCGACATCCACCAAGGCGGGATCTGTACCACTGGGTCAAAGAGATGAGAGAGGGGGAGCATGAAGGGAATCGCCCTCAGAGAGTAAAGAAACATTTTGACCTAATATCAAAAATGTCTATGCTCTATGTTGCCCAGACAGCCACTAAAGTTAGCATGGAAACCAGCCAGTACTGGGCCTGGCTCTCTTGTAATACCACTTTGTACCACGTGTGGCGTTGTATCACATCCAATACAAGTCAATGGAAGACTACTGGCTTTTGCAAATGTAATGGTGCATTCAAGACTTGAAACTTTCCACAGAAACACATAATTTCACAGAAAGACAGATCTGTTGAAACCTCACTTCACCGAAGCTCACTTATGAGTGGAGTCGGTCCGGTTGAGTATCTCCTCTGGGACGAGTTGCCAGTTCTTTATCGTGCCCTTGACGAGCCCTGACACGACCACGAAGACCAACACCAGTACGTTGATGCAGGTGAACACTTTGTTCACAATGGCCGACTCCTTCACCCCAAAGGCTAGCAAGCCTGGAGAGAACAAGTGGAAAGAGGGACCTGGTTATTTAGCAGGAGTAACAGTAGAAGACATATCAATATAGAAATAAAATTACATGGTTATAGAAATATAAACACAACAATATATTCAGGAAGAAATACAGGATTGCCTAGGTACTAGAAACTAGAGAAAGTAGTTTATCAGTTGAGAATAATTGAGAACAGACTGGCATCAGTCTGTTCTTAGTTGAAAACAAACTGATGTTGTTAGTCTGGGTCTCTGCTAAGGTTTGTAGGGGTTGCGGATTGGAAACTGTACAGCACTTAATTTGCCAGGTTAATTACTGTATTGACCTGTGAATGGTCATGACAAGAAATATTTTTTTTGAGATTTTGCATTTGCCAGCGTGGCTTTTTTCAAAGTTTGAAGTTGTTGCTGCTGAAGTTGTGGCATATTAACCAAAAAATCATATCAACACTTACCCCAATTATGTTCGAATGACTGAATAATAATCCTAAGGATATTTATCCTGCAGACAAGTCGTTTGGGACTTGTTGCTAAGGGCTGCTTACATCTCATAACAGTGCATCCTCAAGTGTGCTTTACATGCACCTTTTGTTTTAGACAGGGTTTTCCTGATCAGTGGCGTAATGTCTTTCAGTAATACCCAACTATTAGCCACGGTTTATACATTGATTTTGCTAAATTTCTTCAGCTATGAGGTTAACACACAGGGGCAGTTACGGGGGTTTTGTTTATTTAACTAGCATAAAACACTGTCCTGCGGTTTATACAAAATGTGGCTAATACAAAGGAAATGACTAGTGATTTTTGGATTATGCGCCTGACCACATCTATTTTTTTTAATTGACATGCAAGTGGACGCAATATTCAATTAAAGTGGAGCGCATGGCGAAAAAATGTAAGATAAGAACAAGCCTTGCATTGCACATGGGGTTGAGTGTACGATAGGGCCCTCTATGTTGCAGAACATTTACTGACAGACAACCAGATATCTCTTTGAGAAACCAGCATACACATGCGGTGTACATGTCTGTACGTCAATTAAATTCCAATTTATTACAAAATAGCACAAAACATTGTAACTATCACTAGGCTCTTTATCAACCCCAAAGCCTGAACTCCCTAAGCAAGGTGATGGGGAAAGGAAAAACTCCCTTTTACCTCTCCCTTTTAGAAACCAAATAATAGTGTTAAAACTGTCCAGAAAGCCCAGATCCATGGGTCTCTATTTAAACCTCGCGTAGATATCACTTTAACACACTGAAAAAGACACTAATTAGAAACTCTACAGTCTTAGGATTCTTAGAATGTAAGTCTTAGAATGGAAAAAGCAGTGGAAACCTTCTCCCACCTCTATTTCGTCACGTCTCCATCTCCATGTCTTACCAGTGAGAGTGAGGATGATGACCACTGCAAACATGTCCGGATACTCAGCCAGGAATCCGGGGGCGTTCATGGTCATATACTGCCGGCAGAAGTGTTCAATGTGTTTGCCAACCAGCTCGTCAAACGTAGCACTCCACGCTCTGGCGACGCTGGAGGTCCCTGTGGTTTGCAGGAAATGATTAACTTTATTCATCATGTAGGCTACATACTGTATATACAATTCTCATCACTGAAATCAATATATCTTCTTTCATAGAAAGCTGTATTCATTTTGTTGACCATGGTTTGCACTTGTTCCACTGTAGCTATGCACACTGTAACATGCTAAATAGCAGTATTTAACGATATACAAAGTACTTTAGTACTCTGTTACTCTATATGTTACAGTGTATTTCAAAAGCCAGTTCCACTGTAACAAGGACTATGGTATATAGAGTGGCCAAATCATTTACATAGTATCAATTATTGATTAAATATGTATTACCAACCCTGACTCTAATCCTAACTCTGAAGTACAAAGAACCAATATTCCGTACTCTTTCTCACACACAGTGTTACATAGTATTTACCAATATAGTTACAATGTAACCAGCACTGGTATAAAGTGTGGCCAAATATTTCAATTAGTATCTATTAGTTACAGTTCCACAATTACCACTATTAACAATGATAAATAGCTGTAAAAACATATATTCCATGGTACTCACTTGTATTTAAGATATGTGGATTTTGTATTTTGCTTTTGCTACTTGTTTTCTAGATGATATTTAACACATAATCTCATTGAAACAGAGACTAACTGAGATAAAGTGTGGCCAAATACTTGAATTGGTATCGATTAGTATTGCTATAATATAAACAAATGACATAAGACAGTTACACCCAAGGCTACATTGTATAAATAGTGACCGAATTATTGAAATAAGATCATAGATCAATAACCATTGACATTAGACATCTAATCTAGATAGACATCTTAGACATCTTAGACATCTAATCCTGACTCAAAATGTCACCAGTACCAGTGACGTGGTAGGAGATATCAGTGAGATATCAAGAGAAATCTATGATTATGATTGCTCCATCATTACCGATGACGTAGGAGAGGATGAGGTTCCAGCCAGTGATGAAGGCCCAGAGCTCGCCGACGGTGACATAGCTGTACAGGTAGGCTGAGCCCGTCTTGGGCACGCGCGCCCCAAACTCGGCGTAGCAGAGCCCCGCCAGCACGGACGCCAGGGCGGCAATGAGGAAGGACAGGACGATGGCGGGGCCGGCGTTCTCGCGCGCCACTGCTCCGGCCAGCACGTAGACGCCGGCGCCCAGCGTGCTGCCCACGCCCAGCGCCACCAGATCAAAGGTGTTGAGGCAGCGGGCCAGCCGTGAGTCGTCAGTGCTGCAGTCCACCACCTTCACCCGCAACAGCTGCTTACCAAAGTCCATGAGCTTGTGGAGAACCATGGTTCTGTTATGTTCCGATGTTCTTTTACACACTCTCAGATACAGTACATGCAGGACTCTAGGCTGTGGACTTCACTAGGAACCTGTTGGAAAAATGAAGACTTTAGAAGTAGTTCTCTGAAGAAGTGAAAAAAAGTGAAAAAGTGGCTTAATATACAGGCAGGTGCATCTGCCCCCAGTGTTGTTGTTGCTGTGGTACACGTGGCGCACACTGCGCGTTGTGTCAATTAAATTACCAGCAGACTCCAGCCAGAACTTTTGGAAGAGTACAACAACATTGTTCGTGGGTGAAAACAGGAAGGCATCGGCCATAGCAAACCCCGGTTGCCATATTTATATATAGTAAGCATTTCACAAGATTACTCTTTTTCAATTATTGTTTACCTTACGATCAAAGAATCTTATACAAAACCTCTGTCTACTAAGGATTATAAACTAAAATGCAGTCAAAACACCTCTGGAGAATAAAAACAGTACAGAAATTCAGATTCAATCTATGCTGGAGTAAACAGTAGCTAAAACTCAAGCATTTTGCCTCTCATTTGTTCAGGTCACCTGTAGTAACTGTTAAGTATTGCATTGTTTCCCTGGCAACATTGGGTAAGACATACGCAAATCCATAAAGTGTGACTATTGGCAGTGACAAAGCACACTGAGGATAATCCATTTAAGGAGAGACAGACTTCATTCAGTCCATGGACATGAATTATGCAATAAGAAATGTGCTTATGAAAAAAACACCACCAGAAACATAGAATGAATTGTATAATTTAAGTAGTGTAATTATATGATCATAATTCCATAGTGCTGGAGATTGAGTGCTATAATTCCCATGACGCAAACATAGTTGTGTAGTTTAGGTTTAAAATGAATGGCAGTATTAATAAGGCCCTGGCGCTTTTACTTCTACCCAGTACGGAGGATATGGACCACACTGTGATATGTGACAGGAGGATACGTTAGGCCTTGGGGGAGGAACTGTAGAATTCGGAGGGGGGCGTAGCCCTGCACCCCTCGTAATATGCAAGCCACGACACAGCCCAGTCCTCCTGGGCTTTCACCCAGAACGAATCAGACAAAAAAAGGGGTCTAGAGAATTCTGTTTCCTGTCACGCCACCACCGAACGGAAAGTTCCTTCCATGGATAAGGGGTGATGACCTTTTTCTTTTTCCCTCCAAGATGCCTACAGGCTATCAAATGTCCCACTTCAGATGGAGTCTGGTACCATGAAATGCACATGTTTTGAATGTAGGTTAGCAGAGTCACACATGCAGGGGCACATTAGACCACCTCACAGAGAGAGCCAGAGAGAAGCAGCCAATCAAATTGGCCTTGCATTCTGCAAGGTTGGCTGCCAGTTCCCAATGGCGACGCTTGCTCAGGTTTCCCAAATTAAGCCATAATGCCGGAGGTTCATTAAAAGGAGATTACATACTGCACATAATGCAATGCAGACAATCAAAGGTAATCTGGGGTCTTACGAAAGTACTGAAGCTTTGCAGGAGTGGGCCATGCTCCAGGTCTCCAATTCTTATGCATATTCCACTCGACTAAAACACTTTAGTTGCAATGCAAATTCAACCCAAGTCGGTTTTACCCAAGTCAGACTTGTTGAATATAGGAACACAATTCCCTTAAAAATGCCACTATCCAGTTAACATAACAGATTCTAGGCAATTTATTCAATTAAATATAAGTGGTAAATTTTCTGATTAACAATTTAGCAAAGAACAGGATATATACAGCATATCCTAAACATTAAACCTGTCAATCATTACTGTAGTTAATCACCGCAAGAACAAGACAACTACGTGTTATCATAGACATAACATTATGAAGCTGTGAGAAAGCAGCAAGTACTCACACAGAATTCACAAAGGCTTCACCTAGTGAAAGAGAGAGAGAGAGGTAGAGCAAGAGAGAGAGAGAGCGAGAGGAAGAAAGAGAGAGAGGCACAGAGAGCGAGAGACAGACCTATCACTGAACTCTATTCTTCAGACACCCCTGCAACTGTAGCCCATTTCCATGGGCGACCTACAAATAGAACGTTGACACATCACATGGCCAGGCTATTCCCAGCTGCCCTCAACGACGCTGGCGATGCACTGAGCCCGAACGCTGTCAATCACCCTGGTTCCCACCAGTCAGATGCGGAAGCCGGCCACCAGACCTCACCGAGACAAATACACCTGCCCCTCCACACATCAGGGCTGGCCGACTGCTAACACACACAGAGTGGCAACACTGACCGAGAGCGGTCAGTGCAAATAAGTGGAAGAAAGTACACCTGACTCCAAGCTACTAAATGTACTGAATGATACTGATTGTGAAGCACTTTGGGTCAGCTCCTGTTGTTTTCAAATGTGCTATAAATAAAGTGACTTGATTTGACTTGAATGCGGTCAGTGTTCAGACTGACAGATTGTATCATGATTTTTGTTTAGACAAATCTGTCCCCTGAACTCTTGAATTTCACCTGCAGAAATTATAGGAATGTGTTTGCTTATGTAGGAGGAAAATAATTGGACATTAGGGCCAGGTTTATTTTGCGAGTTGACAAATCACCTGTCAACAAGTAGCCACCTGTACCTGCTCCAAACCCTGTCTGAGCCATGTGCCAAAACAAAAGGGCATCTAATAACAAACCTGCTAATACGAGCATGTCTACCATACAGAGACCTTTTTGACGTATTTACTGTCCATTTAATCTTTTAGCAAATACTGGTAATACACTGCACTGTTAACCATAACGCTTCCCCAACTGTACACTACAATCTACACATATGTCATACTGCTTTTTTGCACTTCTGGTTAGACGCTAACTGCATTTCGTTGCCTCTGTACTTGTACTGTGCACATTGACAATAAAGCTGAATCTAATCCAATCTAAAGACAGGTACATTTTCATCAGTAGAAGTTTTACAATCAATCAGTGCAGTAAACTTCATTAAGTCAAAGACAAATCATGCACCCTCTGAAGCACGTTTAAACCGGTTGGCTTAGCACCTCACTTCAGGTCAAGGAACAGGCGTCAACCGGCCTGGGGAAAAAGCTGGGCATTATAAATAAATCCCACACTACTTCCATCTGTTACTGATGGTTGTGCAAGGTGGAGTGTGGGTGCACATGGACATCATCTGATACCACTGGAAAGATGGAGCTAGGAGGGTGGGCTGGAACCAGCACATGCAACACACACATGCACGCATGCATAGAGATGCGCGCACACACACACACACACACACTTTATATACTTTATTTGATTCCACTTTACAAGTAAAGTTACATTAGGAATCAAATCTTCTGAATAATCCAGTAGATTAAAGCAGTTCAGCAATCTATCATGAGTTTACAGATTCAAGGGTATATGAAGCATCGTCTCTTCCAAATAAACATGCTTCCTATAGTTGCTAATATGGAACAGTACTCCACTAGCTGCTTGGCCTTAGTTTTATATAATCCCCCAATGCAAAGTCCACGGACCGCCAACCTACAGTATGTACATGATCTAGGCTACAAAACACTAACACAATTAACTGCCATTTGTATCCTAGGTTCTCAATGGCAGAAATCAGAGGCTGGTATTTGAGAGTTTTTGCACACACACACACACACACAGCAATGGGAGCGAGGTAGACAAAGTGGGTGTGGGGGACACATGGAGGTGCATATTTAAACTGGTAACCAAGCCAACGCCTCTGTCTAACTGTGGTCACTAAATAAAGCCGGTGGGATGTGAGGAGGTGTGGCGTGTGTGTGTGTGTGTGTGAGGATCCAAATCAGGATGCAGCACATAAACTAATGTAATCATCAGACAGAGCCCTCTCTTTTGCAACTGTCTATTCTAATCAATCTCATCTATTTTGAACAGTTATTTGGCAGAGGTGAAGGTACAGTCCCTTCTTCTGCCACATATTACTGGCAACACCAAAACTAAGACGAGTTGTCCTCAACTCCCTAACACTCTTCATATTTCCTTACTATTATATGCTTAATATTGGACATGTGAAGGGCCCCTTCCAGTTGACAAATGATGGGAGTTTTCCATTGGCATGAAGAGCTGAATGGGCTTCCCTTAGAAATAAAATGCTATTATTTTATACGTTGAATTTATATAACAAATAGCTACACACCTCTAAAAGAAAATGTTTTCTTCGAAATACAAATATGCATATATTCCTGTACAAACATGAGCCACTGAGTTAATCTTGTGACCTCAGATTACCTTGAGGCCATTGTTTTCATTTTAGAGCACTGCTTAAAAGTACAGGAATGATCACAATGCTTAGTGGTAAGTTCCTGTTCCAAAAGTGAATAACACAACATAACAAAGGTATGCAAACAAACAACGCTTAGTTCAGCCTGTGTAAAAGGTACACATTTAAACACTCACGCAAGTGAACGAAGCAACATACGTAGGTTTGTTTAAAACCGAGACAAAGTTCAAGGTCTACATGTGGATCCTCACAAACAGCCTAAGAATGACTGTCCAACTCACCTTGACTCAATGCCATCAGTTGAAAAATGTACGTCAGCATGAGGCAATAGTGGGGCCCTTGGAACGAAAGGAACTAATGACAGGGCAGAGGGACAGATTCTGCATGGGTGAATTGTGCTTATTAAGTGGTTTGCGTAGTCACACAGCTGCAAAACACTCCTGAGCACAGGAGTGCGGCAGACACTGACCTTCCCACACAGCCGTTTATCAGCGGTCCCCCACCTCAACCTTCCAGCTGTCTAGGCATACCCAGGAATGGCTTGCTGACTACAAATGCTTCCTTCTACAAATGCTATGAGGTGCATAGATGAACCACATACCCACAGTGACAGTGACATTTATTTATTTATTTTTCGGGTTTTTTCTGCTTTGTCCCATCTTGTCCTGATTCATATCCAAATTGCATTGGTCATCATAGGCATATGATACAACATTTGTGTACGTCAGGGAAAAAAATATAATTATGGACTCCTTAACACAGAACTAATGTAAGACGATATAATTAAACCTAACCCTTTAATTCAAACAACCTAACTATTCAGTGCATGGTGAGCTTACAGTTTTTTCTGATTGCTTAAGCACATTTTTTGTAACTATGGCTTTTTTGCAAAACTCTACACACAAATAGGAAAAACTTTCACCCAATCAGTAAAACATTGTAATTCTCTTGCAAAAGCTAACACACCTTGCTTAACTCTTCACACCTTCGTAAAAATGATGTTTACGTATCAAACAGTAAACACAAGCCATCACAATAATAAGCACACAATGTGCCAACTACACTGATGGTCTGAATAAAAAACACATCTGGCTTTTGCTTTCTCTGGACAAGGTAGACTATGTCAGTTTCTTTAACAATCCTAATATCCGATAATTACTTGACACTTACTGAAAGCCTGACGCAAATACTAAATAGGTAATAGGCTAGCTCACTCAAAGTAATACCTTCCTCTTGACTCAAAGCAAAGCAGCCTACGCTGCGCTTCAGACAAGCATGCAAGGACCGTGGGAGGTCACATCGGGTCCACTTAACAACCCCCTTTTAGTGGCAGCTGTGGCAGGAGAGAACCAGTTTTATATCATGGCTCTCTGTTTGTTAGCAAAAACAACCCGAGATGAAAAGGGTTTTCATTATGTTAATTCATAATAAGTTTGAATTTCCTAAAGATTTGCCATTCTTTAACATTTGTGTCCAGCAGAACATCTGGCTGAAGCCCTACCGAATAGCCTTTCTCTCCAGTGTAACGTTACATGCACAATCCAACATGGAAATGAACTCATGACGTAAGGCACATACCCACAGTGACAGTGACATTTATTTATTTATTTTTCGGGTTTTTTCTGCTTTGTCCCATCTTGTCCTGATTCATATCCAAATTGCATTGGTCATCATAGGCATATGATACAACATTTGTGTACGTCAGGGAAAAAAATATAATTATGGACTCCTTAACACAGAACTAATGTAAGACGATATAATTAAACCTAACCCTTTAATTCAAACAACCTAACTATTCAGTGCATGGTGAGCTTACAGTTTTTTCTGATTGCTTAAGCACATTTTTTGTAACTATGGCTTTTTTGCAAAACTCTACACACAAATAGGAAAAACTTTCACCCAATCAGTAAAACATTGTAATTCTCTTGCAAAAGCTAACACACCTTGCTTAACTCTTCACACCTTCGTAAAAATGATGTTTACGTATCAAACAGTAAACACAAGCCATCACAATAATAAGCACACAATGTGCCAACTACACTGATGGTCTGAATAAAAAACACATCTGGCTTTTGCTTTCTCTGGACAAGGTAGACTATGTCAGTTTGAGGTCATACTTTTGTCATAGTTCTGTAAACATACAGGGATCCAAACTTCAAGTATTGGTGTTTATTTACACACATCAAAACAAACACAAGTGTGTTTTTCCAAGTCAAAACACAAAATAGCAATTTCACTGAGACAAAACAAATCATTATACATCGGGTCGTCTCTCTCAAAATTCCGTCTACATCACATACAATGTCCTAGTCCAAGGCACCGGGAAAAATATATTCTGGAATGACATATCCAGGCCTGACATGACAATATCCCGACATGTAGACTGATTTTTTTTGCCTGTAAAAGGGCTATTTCTTTCTCTTCTCAGTCTTCCTGCTCCATCCATTGTACCCATTACATTACCTGTGGCTTATTTATAGTGCTTAGGCTGATTGCAAAGTGAACTAATTATCTAAAACAGTTTTCACATGAGAAAGTGTGCTAGAGTTGGCAAAATAGTGTAAATAATAGCCATACATGTGTATAATTTGCCAGGAGTGTGTTGATAATTTGGAAATTGAGTGTAAAGCAGTGAGTTGTGTTTACAGTTCCGCAAAAAGAGTGCTGTGCAGTGAATTGTTCCTACAGTTGTGCAAAGTGTGTGTTACAAAATTGCAAACTGAGTGCAAAGCAGTGTTTGTGCTTTTAGTTTTGCCAACTCAGTGAGTGGTTTTGCTATAAGTATTAATAGTTTTAGAAATTGTGCTATAAGAATCACAGTTGTGTTTAAACATTCAGAAAAAACTGTAAGCAAATCTAAGCTGGAATCTAAACTCTCCATGTCATGCCCTTCCTATGGCTTAGGTTTCATCTGTGTTCCTAGAAGTTTGTTGACACAGACCCATACAGTGTCTTTATTTCTCTCATTTATCTCTCACAAAATGAACATCAGGACATGCTAATAGTTGGAATGGAAAGGGTACGGGAGCAGGTCATGAACAGACCTAAAAAAAAACATACAACATGGATATGCTTTTGAAATACTGCCCATACCCCAAAATACCCCCCATACTTCTCTTCAGGATGTCTCAGGGTGACATATCCTTGACATGATAACATGATGCATGTTTTAGACTATTACATAACATGAAGATGCTTTAAAAGTGGACCACATTTTGAAGGGTATGGTAAATTTATTTGCATAATTGTGCCTTCAAAACTTCAGTTATTGTAGATGTATTTTGACATTGACAGAACTTTATTTTCTTTCAGATTCAGTAGGCTACTGTTCTAGCCAAAGGAATCACTCAACCGGCACAAATAACCCACTAATTACTACATCTTCAGACCTTATTCCAAATTCTTTAACAATCCTAATATCCGATAATTACTTGACACTTACTGAAAGCCTGACGCAAATACTAAATAGGTAATAGGCTAGCTCACTCAAAGTAATACCTTCCTCTTGACTCAAAGCAAAGCAGCCTACGCTGCGCTTCAGACAAGCATGCAAGGACCGTGGGAGGTCACATCGGGTCCACTTAACAACCCCCTTTTAGTGGCAGCTGTGGCAGGAGAGAACCAGTTTTATATCATGGCTCTCTGTTTGTTAGCAAAAACAACCCGAGATGAAAAGGGTTTTCATTATGTTAATTCATAATAAGTTTGAATTTCCTAAAGATTTGCCATTCTTTAACATTTGTGTCCAGCAGAACATCTGGCTGAAGCCCTACCGAATAGCCTTTCTCTCCAGTGTAACGTTACATGCACAATCCAACATGGAAATGAACTCATGACGTAAGGCACAAGAAGCCCACTTACACGTAGGCTAGGCTACTAAATGTTGCAGGACCACCTTCAACAGGCGCTCAGTCTGTAAGATAAAACCCAAACGTTGTAACGTTTGCGTGGTTAATAGGCTACGTCTTTCTGCATAAAACAGTTAGACAATCGTTACATGTTGATATCCCAGATATTTGTTTGCAACTTAGATGCGGAGAAAATATAACTTTTTCTCGTTTTAAACTGATGGTTATGTTACAATTTAATATCGACATTCTAGACACTAAGATGCTATATATTGCACCGTTGTGGTATTATTTTATCATGACTCCCGATCAAAGTAGGCTACTGAGATTCAAAGAATGTGCTTCCAGCGAGGGAGACCCCGCATAGCCTAGGCTACTCCATGCAGGCGTGGGATCATTATATGGTCACCATGTGCGCGACAAAACTCTTGAGCTATTCGTGAACTATAGCCAAACATTGGCTGCAGAGTTTAACCTGCACAGAAATATAATCAACTCCCCATACTGCACGTTCCACATGTTCTTCCAGATGGTCTCCTCACATGCAATCAGTTCAGTCTTTCCATCACTATAACAATTATCCATACAAGGACGTAGCCTACTTACTTGCCAAATGTTGTCTTTGTGCAAAATAACCAAAACAATCCACACAATTTTTGTTCAGTTGGAGAAACAGTTTCTCTTCGCTTCAGGAGTCCGCTCAAGCGGGGGCTAGTTTGTGTTATAAGTAGCCGCGTTGAAGTGGCCTCTTTTGCATAAGTCGAACTCCGCCTGTTCATTGGGATACCATTAACGTTAGTTGCGGTGGGGGCAAAAACACACGCACAACACAGACCGCAATGTAACGATACAGCATGCGTCACACACACATGCACGCCACGCACACTCTCCTGCAATGACAGCAAAGCATATTTAAGATGCTATAATAAGACAAACACTGAATTAAAATAGGGACAAAACTATAGCATAGCCGTAGTCTTTATTTAGTCTGTGAAAATCGTTCAGGAAAATTAAAATATAGGTAGCATCTGAGCTACTGACACATCTTGAGCGGATGGAGAAGTATTTTGGCACAAGTTTCAACTCTGGAGGTGAACCAAGTGCATTTATGACAAGGAGAGGCTGCAGTAATCAGTCACTCTAAAGTCAAACAAGTTAAAAAAAAAAAAAATCTCAATAGTAACCATGTACACGTAGCTGGAAAAGAGGGTGCAATTTCACCACACTACGGTTTGAGGTCAGGTGCAAGATGTGTTGAAACAATGTATGTGACTAGCAACTTGACCAGAAGAGAGCAATCCAGGGAGTTTCAAGTAGTCCAATAATCAGGTCCTCTCAAAACAAAAGTCCATGATTAAAACGGGAATATAAAGCTAGCAAGGTGCGCCAGTCTTTTTTTCCTTTCCTTCTTCACTTGGCCTCCATCAGGGGCTTGATGTCTTTAATCCCATACTCTGTGGCCATAGCAGTCAAATGGTCGACAGCATTGAGACGACATAAGAGTTTCATCACCTCCTTGATGTGGTCCCTGTTAGACAGTAAGCATTTCAAGGTTAGCAAAGAACTTTCCCTTCCGAAGCTGAATTTTATAGAAACAGACTTAAACAGACTTTTTTTTTTTTTTTTGGGGGGGGGGGGGGGGGGTCTGTACACTCTGTGAGTTGTTTTTTTTAAATATTGCACTCAGTGTTTTATGACTTTTATTTATTTTTTGACCTTTTTATGAGGGGCGTGGGACCAGGAAATGACCTTAGGTCAACCCAACACACCTAACATGCACTCACCATGCACTTCCCTCCCTTCTACTTCCTTCAACCACTATCTCCATTGACCACATTCTGACTAGTACTTAAACTTCTGCACTCTCATCCTCTGGTGATAGTATTTATTGTAGTAGAATGTATGTTACCTAAGGTCTGACTTGCAATGTATCTTCAATGTTATTCCTCATTTTGTAAGTGGCTGTGGATGAAGGCGTCTGATAAATGAATACATGTACTAAAATGTACTGTAAATGTAATGTACATGTATTTGAACCTGGGACACTGTGGATACTGTGCCGTATGAGGTATAAAACACTGACGCTATCTCTACACTACAGCTGCCGCCGAAACCAATACCATTAAATGAACAACTGTAATGCAACAGAGAACACGACATCTTTTCTACTCCTTTCTAATTCAATATTCTGTACATCCTCCAGGTGAGGATGCGAGACTGCTCACCTGCTGTTCCTGCGCTCCAGGTCGGAGCCGCCCAGCCCAATGCGGTACAGTGTGTTGGCCAGGTGCTTGAGATAGCGGCAGAAGTTCTCCAGCTGGGGCAGGGTCTGCTGCTGCTGCTGGGTCTTCAGCACGCTGAACCACTGCTGGGGAAAGCACTCCACCACCTGGGGGCAGCAAAGAGCAAACATGAGCTCATTCAGAGGTGGTATTACGCAATGGCATCATGCTGCTCCCAAACCCAAAGGGTAAATACCTGTGTGTGTGTGTGTGTTTGGGGTGTGTGTGTGTGTGTGTGTGTGGGGGGCGGGGGGGTCCAAGCATGTAAATACAGCTTTTTACCACACCTATAGAAGCGGAAACCTACTACACAACAATGATCCAATGATTTTTACCTTGTGTTTTATGTTTTCTTTTTATTATGATCTTTACCTTTTGAACTATTCTTTGACTATATTGCCCTTCTATGCTTTTACTTGTTATTATTGTTTGGTTTTGTTTATGTAAAGCACATTGAATGACCTCTGTGTATGAAATGCGCTATATAAATAGACTTGACTTGACAACAGATTTGCGAGACCACGTACGCGACAAGTCTCAGTCTTCTTTCCAGTAACTCACTGGGAAGCGCACTGCATTGCAAGTGTGTTATGTCTTATATAAGACCATTTTCTAAGAGTTGGGTAAGCCTTCGATTAAGCCTCAATTAAAGACTTAACGAGGTGGTCTTTTGCATTGCATTATTCACACCCTTTGATCAGGATTTCTGTGATGTTTAATGAAAATCTCTCTTAAACTTTTTTCGCCAACAATTCCCCAAATGTCAGCCCATTAAACTCTAACATCGGCTATCAAATGACCTGATGGTGTTAACCTCACAGTAATCATTTCCATTCCCAGTGAGCTCACATACTGATTGTTAGAAAGGCCATATCTGATCGGATGACCCTTAGTGTTCGCAACTATCCCAAACTAGCTTTCCTACACTAATAAACAAGATGTATACATATCACATTTCAACCAATGGTTTGTCTCCTACTAGTGGCCAGTGAAGGCACTGCAGGTGGAATCATTATCTATTTTCAGCAGTGGTCTTCGGGTCTCTTTCTTAATCAGGGTGGTGGCCCCTGGGTCGTAATCAGTGGAACCCTCCTGGGCTATATACTGAATTCCTGTGCTGTATTAAAAAGGTCCTTACTCTCTGGCTCTTCTCGATGCTGTCCTCCCCGGACTCGGTGTTCTGTAGGGCGGACAGGATGTAGCGGTTTAGGGTGCTGTCCACAGCCAGCTCTTTCAGCATGGAGTTGGACAGGATGCCGTGCCACTGCAGGATGTTGCTGAGCAACTAAACCAACGAAAGAGGAAGTACTGCATAAATATGTGTATTATGGTCAAACTATACGGTCAATACATTTAGAATTTTGACTGAATGCCACACATGCATACATACAACATATTCACATCACCATATTATGCAATTTCAAGTAAGCATTATAGAATACAGCAGGTACCTTCACACTCGTCCAAAACTGTCTCTGGAAAAACAGGTATGGTCCAGAATTCTTATTCTCCAGAACGCTGCGCAAAACAAAGAAGGAAAGTTTGAGGTGAAATTCTAAAAGGAAATGCAAGATAAGAGGGTTGCAAGAGTGAGAGAAGAGTCAGAACAGGAGAAGGGACCAAAGCTAAGTCTATAATCCTCTTCTCTTAACCAGGACTCACTTCTTAGGGAAGAGGGGCATGAAGATATCATCGTCCAGAGTTCGCCTCGTCCGCATCACGATGGTCTTCAATAATTCCTAAAGTAATGTCCCACAAGGAACATGGGAGAAAATGTTACCAGAGAGACAATAAATGCAACACTCCAGCTACTCAAAAGAACTAAACCCTTTAAATCCACCCCATTTCTCTAAGGACATAGTTTTTATATCGACAATGTAACTATTAAATAGTCAAAACTCATCTGCACTGCAGTTAGCAGTGTTTACCTGTGTGTTTCTGTTGTCCCCATTCAGGATTGTGGGGTAGCCCTTAATGAGTCTGTGCATAAAGGCCACCATCCTTGACGTCTGGCTGGTCGAGAGGGGATCCCACACCTGATCCGCAAGAACTGTACCAGCAGAAAGAAGATAAAGCATCCTTTAATTTCACCCAAAAAAGGACGCACCTCAATCAAACAAAAAGGCTATGACTAGACAGGACTAGAAGTCTAAGACTAGAACTGGGTGAAATTGCCAGCAAATGCTGAAGAGCGTCTGGTACAAAACATCTGTGTGGCAATTAAAAGTATAAAGCAAATTTGGAGAGCTTTACTACTTATCAACAACATTCAGTTTGTTAAGGAATCCAAAATTAAATTAGCAGAGAGAGGACAAATTTCAATTTGCAGACAATAACTAGCCCTGGACAGGGGCTGAAAACATCTTCATTCCCCAATCGAGATAAAGGATCCCTTTTAATTTCACTCAAAATCCAGATAATGGAAGGGGGTACACACCGGCCAGCTTGGGTAGGATGACTCTCTCCACTATGGAGGGTAGGAGACTAGAGTCGCTGTCTCCTGTCTGTAAGGCAGTAGGGTCCTCACAGCCGTAAAACAACAGCGACTCAAACCACAGCATGTACTCAAAGTTAGGGCACTCCGCCTGCATTGTGGGAAAAAAAAAACACAAATAAAAGCTCAGAGATTAATTTCATTAAAGGATGGATGCAGAAAATCAGTCTAAGCTTTTTTATTTGGTGCACAGTATTGTTAGTCACTAAAAAAAGACCCATAATAATATATTATTGGCAGAGAGATTGATTTACTGCATTGAATACAATGCAAGTCGATGAAAGAATGCCATTGCAAACGTATTAATGTAAAAAACAATTTGAATTCTACAGAATTCTACACATAACCCCTTCTGCAGCTAACCTGACTCCGCCAGATGGATTGCTTCGTATTTGCGCCGCATATCCATCTGGGAACTTTCCGTTGGAGAAGGTTTGGGAAGGGGCGAAAATATTGGTTAGCTGATTGGATAAACCATCTGTCTATCACCACCTATGTTGGTGATAGACGGGCCAAATCAACCAATCAGATCAACGAAGCGTTCTTATAATGCAATCTTTTAACATACAAGTTAGGTAAGTAGCTAACGCTAACGTTTTTAAACTTTAAACCATTTGTATGTGACATGAACCTCATCAATGACAATCCCCACCAAATTCTCATGGTAGACTACACTTCTGAAGAAAGCATATTTTCCTTCTTGTTAAGTAACTAAGATTCAGGGCTACCAAACACTAACTGGAATTGGACGTGGAGGATGTCTGTGTCCTTCATTCCTCCCAGTTACATTGCAGAGACTCCTAGCTTCCTAGCTTCCCCAGGAATACTCAAATATTCGGATAAAATTTCAGCGATAGCTATGCTCATCTCATCCGTGGAAGTCGCCATGTTGTTTAGATTGAACAGTAGCTTCTCGTTGCGTCACACCTAAACCCGCCTCAAAACCAACGCTGATTGGACATTTGCTTGGCGAACTGCTCCAAATTTTCTCTATAGGAGAGATGCCAGACTGATCTGCGAGTGAAAATCTGAAGCTCGCGAGATCAGAATGGTCTCACGAGGCTATTCTGCAGCAACTGTGATTGTTGAATTAGTAAGTACCTCTAGAGGAGACCAGTGGATGAGCTGCAGCCGGACAAGAGGGTTGAAGAGCTTTGGCAGGCACAGGCCGATGTACGCGTCCCGGTAGCAGATGAAGTAGAGCTTCCTCCACACCTCGAAGTGGGACTTTATGCTGTCCAGAGAGTGGAAATCGTCCACAACGTCCTCAAAGATCTTCTTCGACTCTGTCCGAATGTGATCTATCAGAAGAGACAAAACAACATTTGCAGATAAGTAAGCACTTGTTATGATTAAGATTCACTTGCAATTTGTTGGTGATGTCAGCAGAAATATGTGCTTAAATCTTAAGTCTCTCTCTGTGTGTGTGTGCGTGCGTGCGAGGGATGGAGGATACCTTTCTCCAGGTTGAAACTGGTGATGTCAGTGGAGGTCTCCTCATCGTCACTGGACAGGCCTTCCTTGTGTTCCGCCCTCTTCCCATTCTGCTCTCTGGCTTGTCGACGCCGCGTCCTGTCCAAAGCAAACATCACAGAACACACTCAAGTCATTAACCCAGTGACTGTAGTATCCGTGTGTTTCATATACATCATGCATCTGTTTTAATAGAATGCATGAAAGTTAGTTATTCTTCTCTAACATCTTTTCTTGAGACTGTGGTAAAATAGAGGCATTTACAAAAGTGCTCCCACCACCTCTTGGAAGAATGAAAACCAAGCATACCGTCTAGCTTCCCGCTCTGCAATGCGCCTCTGTTTGGCATGCTCTTGATAGGCCGTGCGGTCTCGGCCAAACGAGTCAAGATTGGGTGCCATCACAGCCTTACCTGAAACAGGGAAGAGTTCCGAATTAGCCATCAGCACTGATGACTCAAAGCATACAAACATACCAAGCTCTCATATTAACCTGAGTGCACTTACATAGCTGAAAATATGACTGAAATATTGCTTCAAAATATTTAATATTTAATAGCCCATTATGAGTTAGACATTTTACTGATCAGCAGCAAACACTGTTCAAACACTTCACTGAGCCAATTTCTCATTGACACGAATGTACTTACCTTGCATCTGCATCTACTGTACTTAAAGCAATCACAGCTTCTCTTTTACAAACATGACCACAGAAAAACATCCGTGATCTGCAAAATCGGCTTAGGCACTTGCATGATATCCTTGGTCTAGCACATATTCCCCATCAAAAGGGGGTGTTTATGTGCTAAATTGTCTCAAACAAGCACAATGAATGCCTGTTTCCACTCTTGTAATACACATAGGTATAAACAAGAACTGGTTGGTCACTTTTTAGCACCACATGTGCATGCACACACACACACAAAGACACACACATATACATATACACACACACACACAAAGAAACAAACACACACACCCAATCAATCACTCCATACTTCTATCAAAGATTGCAACGAGGCCGTTCAAATAAATAATAAAAACCTTCAAGATGGACTGACTTGAAAGGCTTGAAAACTCCGATGATTCATCTTTAATATCATCCTGTCTTCTCTGGACGAGCCGCGCCGCCCGCTGTCTTAGTAACTGGTGCATGGCTGCCTCCAGCTCCAGAATGGCCGGCACCTGAAAAATACGATGGCTTTTGTGACAGCCGAACACACACACACGGGCAGGAGACCTGCAAGGCCACCGCGGGCTCCTGAGGACACTGCGACAGGGAGGGACACTGTGGTTAGGGCAGAAAGCATACGCAATAGTCCTCTTTCATCTCTGGAGTTTGAGGAGCCCGAATTAGAACAGACTTAGTCTAGAACCACTGACAGGCTGGAGAGGGCCTGTTGCTAAGGGTTTGCATATTACAAAAGGGAAAAAAAAACTGTATTCAAGTTCTTCCATCTGATCACAAAACTTTTTGTTCTTTTGGTGCAATGCAGCAGATGCTGAGAAGCAGCTACTTAGTGCCAGCTGGAAAATTTTAGCTGGCCCAGTTGGATACCAGATGACTGAATTTAGACCTAAGGGTATGTGTTTGTTTAATTTTGATGGTTAAAAAAAAAAATGGAGGAATATGAATTATTTAACAGGAAAGGAAAAGAAGGGAACGGTCGATTGAAAACCAGAGGCCCTACACCCCACCCCCCTACTCCCAGACACAGACACTGCTGATGGCGAATCTTCCTCTGAAAACCCTTATGCTGGAACAGAACAGAGTCAGTGGGAGAGACTCTCGTTAAAGGGCAACTTAGCCAAGTAGGAAGCCTGTTTTGTTGATCAACCCCATTTTCAAAATCTGAGGAGAAAGATGGTGTGTTAACGATGAAATGTATAATGTCGGTTCTAATCAACATCTGAGAATGTGTTTTATGATCATTAGCATATAATTAATTTAATTGTTTACGCACACTTTATTGAGAAAAGTGTGGCACAAAAATAAGTCGCTTAGAGCTGTAATCTTTACTTTTCAAACGTAATGGGACATCTAAACTGGGGTCCAAATGCATCAGGTATTCAGACAAAGCACAACAGCCGTTAAGAGGGCACCAACTGTTTCTCCCTTACCTTTTCGCTGAAACACTCAAGCAAGTCTCGAACATACCCTCGCATTTCTTGCAAGAATTTATACTGGTCAGCTATGTCTTCGGAGCTACCCTCGAGCCTGTCGATGGCGCTGCTGGAAGCGCACAGCTCCTGTTGGATCTGCTCAAAGCGCCGAGTGTTGGCATTGTGCCCCTGGCGCAAGGCGCTGAGCCTGAGGATGGGGGGGGATACACAGGAGAGGGACACACAACACGGTCACGTCACCTCACGCTCAACACGTCATAGTCACTCACAACCCGCAGTCTGGTAGGTCAGGTGTTCTCTTGCTTTCTGTGCATCAGAGTTACGTATACCTGGCTCTGAACTAGTGTGCCTCAGCTTCATTCTCACCTCAAGTGGTCTGCATAATACCAGCGGAGACTACGAAACATCCATTGTTATTTTAAAAGGCCAAGTCTGTTCCACAAGAAAGTAGGCGCAATTGAGAGGCATAAAGTGCTATCAAATGCTACATTTGAATTAACTACAATAATTCAACTGTGTGGTTATAAATTTAAATAAAGTGGCTCCGGGATTCATAGATGGTTTAACTTACAGGATTCGCTACTTGTGGTGTAAGAAGCAGCATCAGCATTTGGGAGCCCTTAAACAGTGGGGCTAGCTTGAGTTTCCACTGAAGTTACAGCCTTTGAAAGGCACTGTTTCAACATTAGAAGACAGAATGGAAGAGGGAACTGATCTAAAGATTTCCCAACTCTCAAATCCATCAGGGAGGAAATATTATAACTTTTCACATCAGGCCCTACTCCTTTTTTTAAAAAAAATGACTACATACAATTTTCCTACAGCGTAAGACATGCGGTTTATTCTGGATTGAACATTTGTATTAAATTATCTCTGACAACTACAAGTTTGAAAACACTCTTGTGACAGACAGATGTTTTTTTTTCCTTTACCAGCAAAAACAAATAAAGATGGTTTGCAACTATTATTTGTTCCATTGATGCATTTCTTGCTCAGAACTACAAATGCATCATGAGTCTGATGAACAGATATATATATGGATGTGGTTGTCCCATGTACTGCAGTATGGGATCAAAGCCTACCTGTCTTTAAGGCGTTTCTTTACCAGATCTGTGGTGATTGGGCTTAGTTCGCTACTGGGGAGAGGGTAGTTTACAGAGTCCTTGGCTTTTGGCGCCTTGTCTATGCCTTGAGGTGTGTATGTGTAAGGCATGTTGTAGGACGACCCATAAGGCTGGGCCTCAAAGGTGCTTTGGTAGTACACATTTGTATCTTCAGGTTGGCTAGCTTGGACCTAGAATAAAAAAATAATAAAAAAAAGATTCAATAAGACAGTAGTAAATAAAAGTGAATCCTAAAGACATCCTGCAGACATAGTTACCAGTAGGTCAGCAAGAGAGCATTTAAACATTTATTTGAATGATTTTCACCAACTGCTAATGTAACGGTCATAATAAAAGTATATTAAGAAGCTCTCAGATAGAAAATAAGGTTGGCAAATACCTACTTAAAATACTTTAATATTTCACATAGCAACATCACACAATTAGCCAACAAACCTGCTAACAGTGCTAACTAGTGGTTATTACAGGCAACTAGTTGACTAGTTGATGCAACCCCTTGTGTTTTTAAAATCATGCCCCCAGAGTGTGCAGCAACTTGAGCTAAGTAGCACCGTTTTCTTGGTGTTTTTTTCCCGTACCTACAGTACTCGGTGCCTTCGACGGAGTTTACCTTTAAAGAATGAGTTGCTTGTCTGTGGGTAAGTGATGTAACATTAAGGGGGTGTGTTGTGTGGGAGACGTGTGTACCTGTGGGATGCTGATGCCCTTCCTGATCTGCTCCTGTTCCCAGCGGTTCACTTCCTCATCATTGCCAGTTGTGTCCAAAGCTTCGTCATCACTGCCTTCAATACCTGGGGAACAGAATAGAGAATCAGTCAAACATTAACAGATAGAATTTAAATCCAATGGTCAACATCAGTAGTAGTCAGAGTAGCCACTTTTATAGTCCCTACTCTGGTATATGCTATGGGAAAGGCACTGTTGGGAATGAGAAGGGCTGTCATGATACTAAAATGTCAAACTTAGAAACCGGAAAATACTTAACATTCAATATCCTTTTAAATACCACAGGGTAAAAAAATAAAAAAATCACTCCAACAATATTGAGTGTAGGGTACCTGGTAAATATTGTATACATAAGATTACCTGCCCTTACAAAAAAGAGTTGATTTAATTGACACAGGGTACAACTTAGAATGTTGGAATGCTGTTATGAGATGAGACATACAGTATTTTAAAATAAACTGCGGTTAATACATCACTGCAGTTAATGCAAGTTTTTTTTTTTTTTTTCATTTGCATAAAACACTGACATGCATAAACATAATACACTGCATGAAACATTGAAAAAAAGATCAGAGCATGTTGATTACTTAATAAATAAGTAATGTACTGCCATATGTACTGTAAATGATCATTTACGTTGAACCTAAACCTCGTGTTAACAACTCCAGGCCCTTCCCTCAGTGTGCACTCACCGATCTCCTCTGCTATCTTCTGCCGCTGGGTCTTCTGCTTGACGCCGCTGAAGACGATCCTCTTCTCGTCCTCGTCTTCATCGCTGCCGCCCTGCTCGTCCTCACGCACCAGGCGCTTCTTCGCCGCCTCCGTCTCCACCAGAGGTGTGTCTCCGCCCAGCTCCCGCGCCATTTGACGGCGTTTCCGCGCTGCGTGGATGAAGGCTGCGTCCGGGATCTCACCTGCACACAGATGGATCATGGGTTATCTACTGAACATGCCCTAGTGGATTACTTATGAAAGTGAAAGCAAAGACTAGCGTTTGACAACTATTTATACATGTTTGGTCAGACCAGACATGAATTTAGTATAGTCCTACACTGAATGTGAACTGCAATGGAAATCTCATTGAAAAAAAAAAAACAACAACAAAAGTTTATCCAAGGACTAGTCTGAATCTCGATCCAGAAAATTGACCCATTATGAAGTTGCATGATGTTTGCTATGCATGTGTTAGCAATGCAAAGGCCCATCTGACACACAACTTCTTGTACAGGCCATGGTCATCTCCAAACTGGACTATTGTAATTCACTGTTAGCTGGCCTGCTTGCTTGTGTAGTGAGATTGTTACTGATTCAGAATGCTGCAGCACGCCTGGTCTTAATCAGCCAAAGAGGACACATGTAACTCCTCTCTTAGTTACTCTTCATTGGCTTCCTAGTGGCCAGAATTAAATTTAAATCTCTCACCTAGGCCTATAGGACACTTACTGAATACGTTCCTTGCTATTTAAATTCTATGATCCAGCTCTACATGCCCAATCCTATGAGGTGTTTAATAAATATCGAGATTGCACGCATTGAGGTCAGGTGTGTGGTGTTTACCAAACCCCTGCAGCGTCTTAACTTATAGAAGAGTCAGTGAAATGGGGGAAGACCCTCACGTAAAGGGTTTGTACAGGCACCTGGTCTCAGTGTGCTGAGTGTAGACAGGGTCTGGAATGAAGCTCCTCCGCCGCCGGCCTTCTGCTCAGCCTCGTCCTCCTGCTCATCGTTGCTGTCCACCTCCATCTCCTCCTCTCCTTGCTCACTGCTCGCACGACTACTATCCACACCTGGCTCCTCTTTAGGCGTGAGAAGGGGAATCTGTGTGGAGGCAGCTGAGGGACAAAACAAACAGTCTGATTCAGTACAGAGTTGCACTTAAAGCAGTGCTAAAGAAGATTTGCTCTCAGGGTCCCCTTAAAGTTGAGAAGCGCAATAATAAACAAACTGAATGTGTGACTCCGACATGACATAGAGAGAATGCACTGCCAGCAGTCTGTAGAAAGAGATCTCTGCAATGCTCTGAAATCATGCAATGCAATCAACAATGCAATAACAGGGAGATGCTGAGAGAAGATGAATATAGTAATACTGTACTATAAAAGGTTTTGCAATCTCACCATCAGTGTTTGTAACAGGCTCAGGTGCAACAGTAGTGCTCTTCTGCAAGTCCTCCTTGTATTCCTTCTTCAGCTGCTTCACAATCTTCTTACTGTGGTTGGATTTCTTCACTCGAAATTCCTCTGTATCACCTAAAACAAATGATGAATGTATCAACGGTATTTGGTCTTTTGCAACAACCTTAAAACGTCAGCGCTTCAGTTCATATTTCCACGTTGGCACAAGTAATTAGGAAATTAAACTGCGCTGACAAGATATTTTACTTATTTTATTTAACTTATGTTCGATTAGGCATATATCTTGACCTGACATAATAAAGCTGACAAAATCCTGTTATTCAGCTAACTTACCTACAGCTACCTAGAACTACCTAATCAGTTTAACAATATGCTAGCTTTTTTCTGTCTGAATGCACTGACTACTATTAAATTAATATCTTAAACAGGACATTGGAGTCAGATAAGTAATAAAACTACACTTAAAAATAAACTAAATGTGAAGCGAAATTACGCTCTACTGTTTTAAACCAGACTAGCTTCATGTTGTTTACATTTCTTAGCCTGGCTAGCGAATTAGCTTAGCAATTACCTTCATCATCGTGAAAGCTCAACAAACTTGCTTTCGGAGCTTCTCGGTTATCCTTGGCCCGCTTTTTCTCTTTAAGTGCCTTATAAGTGGCCGTTTGAAATCCATTTCCATTTTGTATGTCCAAAACGGCACTTGTAACGTTAAATGTCTGTGCAGTGTTACATTTAGCCTCCCGGTCGATGCCATCTTCTACCACAGGCCCGCATGGCTGCACTTCCATAGGCTGCGGCAGCGGTTGCTGCAGTTGCTGCTGCTGCTGCTGTTGAACGTCTTCTTTCTCGTCGTCATCAGATTCATTCCTCCTCCTCAAGTTACACCTCTTTGCCTTTTTAAACATGTTGATTTATTTCTGGAAAGCGATCATAAGTGCACATGAATATATAGCATGATTTCTACTAACTCAAGGAGAGCCGCAGATGCTACCTGTTCGCTAACCATTTTAGCTGCTGCTTCTAAATGCATCAGAAGAGGCAGACCCGCCAGTTCAGCGTCTGATCGGTAGACTTATTACTTCCGGTTTGCCTTTGACAGATACATTTCAAAGTAAAAGTGGTTGCTCCGTAGGACCCCCAGGACATTTAAAGTTAATTTTAGTTAATGTTTACCAAGACTGGCAGATCTAAGCACTGCAGTATGCATCACGTTCAGCCAGGTCTGCAAGCGCTTCATAAATTCGAATGAACCGCTTTATCATCAGAGATTGGATTTGCGTTAGAGCTTTTCTCCAGCTTTATCTCTTGACCGTTTTTTACTGCCATCTTCTGGGCTTAAGCAGAGCCCGTCTACGGAGTCAATAATGCTTTTGCTTTTGGCTAGACTTTAGAACGTCCAAATTGCCATGAGACAAAAGGAGGTGTTGTCACCGGATGTATGTAGGCCTAATAGACTTCTCCAGAATATATCCCGCCTCCTAACTTCCGTATCCATCCAACTTCCGGGCGTGGATTGTCTATGGGAAATAACATGGCGTTTTGAAAGATCGTACCTGTCAAACTCTGTAGGTGACAAATTAAAAAAAGCTGCTGGGCAGATTGACCTACACACTTCTGCCATCTAGTTTCCACTGGATTTTTTGATTTTCGGTGCCGTTTAAGTAGTATAGTCTATAGTATACTACTTAAACGGCACCGACAATCAAAAAATCCAGTGGAAACTATATGGCAGAAGTGTGTAGGCCAATCTGCCCACCAGCTTTTTCAACTTCGCTACCTACAGATGTTTTACCGGTATGATATTTCGAAACGCCATGTTATTTCTCATAGACAATCCACGCCCGGAAGTTGGATGGATACGGAAGTTACGGAGGCGGGACTTATTCTGGAGAGGTCAATAGGTGCTAGCTAATCCATCACTGTCATGGTTTATGAGAAATGCCAATTTAATCACCCTCAGGGAGAAGAGACCATTATTTGTTTACTGTAGAAGTTTAATAAGATGACATTTCAATCTACAAATCAAATTCTGAGAACATGTTTTAATGTCGATGATGAGCTTTTTTTATTTATTTTATTTCCTAGCAAGGCTGTCACCGACTCATGATCCAAATCTTCTCAGAGCAGTCTGTCCTCCCCATGGCAGGCTATCCGCAGATTTGGAGATTAGGCCTACGTTAAATTTGATTGGCTCTTGCGTTAGCATTCATGTTTTCTGCGCGCATATCTGACAACCCTGTCCCTAAAACGGTTTATCGTCTGTAAAACCACCGGCAGAGAAGGATTAATCATATTAGCCTACAATTAGAGGATTTCAAGATTGCAATGCTATGATTTGTCAGTCATGCTTTGCAGGGTAGACTGTCCTACTGCATGGAAAGGTGTCTGTCATAATGCAGGCTAAATGTGAATCACAGTGTCTTCTCCACCACTCATCTCAATAGGTGCATCTCTATTCAAATGTGAATGTTTTAGGTGTGTATGTTTATGCTAGTCCATGAGCCACAGGGGGTCGTCACTACCACTTGGGGGGGGCAAATTCTCACTATATTTTTCTGAAAGCTACATATCTCTGGAGTATAAAATGATATGATAGCAAGTTGGATCTTGTAGCTTTGTGACTGTACAGGCCTTCAAAGTTGACCTCTGATTTGAAAAAAAAAGGAAATTCCGCCTATTGGCTTTTTTTGTTAAAACACTCATAAGAGCCCAGAAAATAATCCAAATGTTATTATTACTGATGCATATGTGGTGTTTGATGTTGGCATACATATTTTGACTCATTATGTGATTTTGCTCTTCATTTTGGTTGATAAAATTCAAGATTTATGTGCAAAAAAAAGTTAATTTGAGTTTTCAAAGCAACCAGACATTATTGATCATTACTATTCTACCTTCCTTACTTTCAATTGAGAGTTGAAATTAATGTTAAATGATGACATACATAGGTCTGCAGTACAAATGTTTTTAAAATTGTAGCTGAAATGAGTACAAAGGATCTTTAATCTATTCATTGAATTCATCATCGTCAGAACAGGAGCACAGAGGATGCCATCTCTATGGCACTTCACTCTGCCCTGTCCCACCTTGACAATAGCAACACCTATGTAAGAATGCTGTTCATTGACTTCAGCTCAGTGTTCAACACCATCATCCCCTCCAAACTGATCACCAAACTCAGTGAACTGGGCATCAATACCTCCCTCTGTAACTGGATTCTGGACCACTTGTATTGCATTCATTGTGTCTACACTTGAGATAATTAAGTTTGGTTTTTCTTTTATCACATACACATATATTGCTAGATGTTTTTTCTTTACCTTGACATGTTTCGACGTATACTTCCATCTTCATCATTAGGTCACACGGTGGAGTAGTGTGACACGTTTTTATCAGCTGATGTTGTTACGGAGGTGTGATCCATCTGTCAGTTTTTTGACAGGTGGACCACACCTCCTGCTGTCAGTCAGCCGCCCCCCAGGACAGCACTCCAGGTATGGGAGAGCATATATGCTCCCTCATCTCTGTTCATCGTCTTTAGGCTCCGCTTTTTTATTTCAATCGCCTCCTTTATCCAGCGGTGGTATCGGTTGTTCTCCTGCTTAATGACTCTGGCATGCAGGAGGTGTGGTCCACCTGTCAAAAAACTGACAGGTGGATCACACCTCCGTAACAACATCAGCTGATAAAAACGCGTCACACTACTCCAGCAGTCTTGAACTGAGACGTAACAGCACTCACCGATGCACTTATTCTTACTGTACTCTACTGTTTTTAAACTGTTCTTTAAATTGTCCTAAAATTGTTGAGAATCGCTTTAAAACTTTAAAAATTGTTACCATGTTGTAAGTCGCTTTAGCTAAAAATGCGTCAGCCAAATGTAATGTAATGTAAATGTAATGTAATGTACTCCACCGTGTGACCTTATGATGAAGACGGAAGTATACGTCGAAACATGTCAAGGTAAAGAAAAAACATCTACCAATATATGTGTATGTGATAAAAGAAAAACCAAACTTATGGATTCTGGACTTCCTAACCAACAGACCTCAGTCTGTTAGGTTAGATAATCGCACCTCCTCAACCATCGAACACCAGTGTACCACAGGGATGTGTGCTGAGCCCTCTCCTCTACTCCCTCTACACCTACGACTGCACACCTGTACATGGCTCTAACACCATTGTCAAGTTTGCAGATGACACTATGGTGATTGGGCTCATCAGCAATGATGATGAGACGGCCTACAGGGAGGAGGTCCAGCACCTAACATCGTGGTGCACTGATAACAACCTGGCTCTCAACACCAAGAAGACCAAAGAGCTCATTGTGGACTTCAGGAAGTCTAAAGCTAGCACACACACACCCATTCTCATCAACAGGACTGAGGTGGAGCATGTCACCAGCTTCAAGTTTCTGGGTGTCCACACCTCTGAGGACCTCTCTTGGACCCTCAACACCTTTACCCTGATCAAAAAGGCTCACCAGCGTCTCTTCTTTCTGAGGTCCATCTGTCTCCTCAGATCCTGGTGAACGTCTACCGCTGCAACAGTTTGGTATGGCAACTGCTCTGCCCACACCGGAAAGCACTGCAGAGGGTGGTGAAAACTGCCCAACACATCACCGGTTCCTCACTCCCCTCCATCGAGGCCATCCAGGGCAAGCGATGCTTGCGTAAGGCGCGCATCATCAAAGACTATTCTCACCCCAACCACAGACTGTTCACCCCACTCCCCTCCGGGAGGCGTTACAGGTCACTCCGCATCCGAACCAGCAGGTTCAGAGGAAGCTTCTTTCCTGTGGCTGTCACCCTACTGAACTCTCCAACGAACTAAGCCCCCATCACCCCCTGCCCCGCCTGATGCCTCCTTGCCTGTGCCTGTTGAGGTGTCCACGACCATAGCAACCTTGACAGGGACAACAAGGAGGCGGACATCCCCTAGCCCCCCCCCTCACAACTGCAGTACCCTATCCCACCCATCTATCCCATCCATCTATTTATTTACAAATATACATACTGTAATTACACTTATACTGTACATAGCCATATTCTACTGCTTTTCATCCTGCACATACACTTATTATTAATACTATTGTAATGTTACTGTTTCTGCACTACAATGGTACTGTTACCACACTGCACATAGTTGTACATACTGTACATATCTGTCTATATGGTTCATACTAAATATCCATATGTATTCAGTTTTTCTGTAATATATTCTGTTAATACACTGCATATATCTATATTGTTCTTACTACTACTATAATGGTACCGCCACTACATTGCACATACCTGTACATGTTGTTCATACATTGTTCATATTACAGTACATAGCCATATTTATTCTGCTCTTATAAAGTAACTGCTAATACACTGCATATTTATATTTAATTTATGCTACTCTAAACCACCTTCTGCAAAACAACTGTATACTACTGTCTACACTGCACTATATTTCTTGTCCTGTCTATGCACCACCTGCCTATACTGTGTATATCACATTGCACTTTTCTGCTTTTTTGCACTTCTGGTTAGACGCAAACTGCATTTCGTTGTCTCTGTACTTGTTCTCTGCACAATGACAATAAAGTTAAATCTAATCTAATTTAATCTAAAAAATTATCTGCCTCTGCTTTGCCTCTTTACGGATCATGCTATGAATAGCAGCAGCAATGTCTGCATAAGTTGAGACATTGTTTTTGACCTTCTGGACCAGAGACATTCCATCAATGATTGTTGCTGTATTATATTCATCTGGAAGATTATCTGATAATGATGCAAGTTTCTGCAAATGCTTTGCAAGTGCTGCTTCAGAGGTTTTCCTTGGGGTCCCCTCAGGTGTCACCAATGACCATGGTTAAGGTCCAAGAGGGTGACAAAACACTTCTTTCATGTCCAGTCTTTAACATGATGGTCTTGCCATGTGCCTGTGTTTTCTTTTTTGACTCGTAAATGTCTTTAATTTTTGCTTTGTCAATATATCATGGAATTTGTGCTTAGGTGTATCTGACTCCAGCCTCTATGTCATGATCTTTACCTGGAGTATGAGCCTGAATCAGATCATCCCTAACCTCTTGTGTCGCTTTGCCTGCTGTAGATATGCAAATTAACTCATGTTCCTCTGAAAATGGATTGATCGAATTTCAGTTTCTGTCTCATCAGATCTAACTGTGTAGAATTTTTAAAACTGTTGTAAATGTAGGTACTTGTAGATCAAGTCTTGGAAAATAGTTATTATTTCTTTTCAATGGAAATTATTTTAACATCAGATGAAAGACAATTTTAAGTATGATAATAATAATAATAATAATAATAATAATAATTGTACATAATGATAACAATGTGTAAAGTATGAATATTTTCACCAACCAGTTCATCTACATCTCATTCCCACATTCTTACTAGTCAAAATTACAACTGAAATGTATAATGTAGATCATTTTGATGCAATTACCATAATTTCCCAACTATTAGCTGCAGCTTATACATTGATTTTGCAAAATGTCTTCAGCTATGAGGTTAATACACGGGGGCAGTTAATATGGTATATGGTTTTGTTTCTTTTAACTGCATAAAACACTGTCCTGTGGCTTATACACAATACGGCTAATAAACAGGAAATTACTGTATGTATTTCATGTGCCCTGGACATTATAAAATTATAATATTTATGTTAAGCTGGGTACATGTGGTGATGTGAACAATTTTCATATGGTATTCCTTGAATGTAAAGGTAATATGTGATTGGTAATCATGATATTTTGATCTCTTGGAATATCTCTTACGGGTAGTTTCAATAAAATACTAATTTACTGAATTTTGGGGTGTTTCCGAATAGTACATTTACAAATAGTAAATAGCATAGCAATGCAGACCTATGTAATCATTTGTATTTCAAGTCTCTGCTGGAAGGTAGGAAGGTATAAATACATTGATTAATGAGGTAGTGGGCCTTTCAATTAGTGCTGCAACATGTTGTGTCTCTGAAAACGTAGATTTGCTCATTATTACACATACATCTTGAATTTTATCAACCAAAATGAAGGGCAAAATCACATAATGATTCAAAATATGTATGCCAACATCAAACACCACATATGCATCAGTAATAATGAGGTTTGGATTATTTTCTGGGCTCTTATGAGTGGTCTAACAAAAAAAGCCAATAGGCGGAATTTCCTTTTTTCAAATCAGAGGTCAACTTTGAAGGCCTGTACAGCCACAAAGCTACAAGATCCAACTTGCTATCATACCATTTTATACTCCAGAGATATGTAGCTTTCAGAAAATAGTGAGAATTTGCCCCCCCAAGTGGTAGTGACACGCCCCTTTTTGGGCCTGTGGCTCATGGACTATATTGGGTGATGTTGTCTCCCGACTGAATGTGGCACAGAGGCTGTCACACTGATCATTTGACTCTTGAGATTATACAGGTTTTTTTTTTTTTTTTTTTTTTTCCGTCATCTATTTCCTGAATTTTTGGTCAACGATACCCGGGACACCGAAACACCGGGGCACATGAAATTTGGTGGACATGTAGCCCCACTAGAGTTTTACGGAAACATTTTGTTTTGCACACCCCCCCCCCCCCCCCCCCCCCCAAAAAAAAAAAAATTCAATAATTCTGCTTTAATCGCCTCTTCAGTTTAGATGTTCAGAACTGCACCAAATTGTATTTGTATGATTAACCTGACATTCTCTGGGGGTATGCCAAATTTTGTAGAATTTCATCCATGGGGGGGGGGGGGGGTCTAAAAATATTAAGTTATGTCTACATTTAGTGACTGTACACTCACTGGCCTGTAGATAGTGGTGCACACATATACACACGCACACACACACACAGGCACGGACATGCTATTGGTATCGGCAATTAGAACGACCGATACATAATTACAAATTCAGTAGGATTAAAGGAAAACCAAATATTCATCATCATTTGGCTGCATTTCCAGTATTGGCGCTACGTAGTCGTTTGTCCACCAGATGGCGCATCGTTTTTGTTCGAAGTGCGTGTTTAGGGTGTGAGAGGGGAGTCGATGTACTTTGATTCCATCTTGCCGACCTTACAGTTGCAAAATGCAAGGGAACATGAATCAGCCTATTGCACGAACAATAACGGACAGCAGCTCTTCAACTTGGCCCGTTAAAATGTGTATGAACAGTCTAGAGACGCATTTCATGAAGGCCCTTTTAGACATGTCATTTATTTGCACCACTTGGTTTTTAATTTGTGCATTGACAATAAAGTTGAATATCATATGAACACGATGACTAAACTATTGCATATGTAGAAGAAGAAACATTCACAAAAATCCATGACATGACCTCTCTTCTTGATAGCTGTTGAAAACTGCATGGATCTGACAGGTATTGTTTTGTTTAATAATAAATAAATAAATAAATAAATACATACATACATTATGCTGCTACCTTCTGCTTTTCCCAAATACAATGTAGCCTACAGGTGTACCTTTCATCAGTCCAGTTGCAATGGATGGACTGTGATGAACTGCCCTACTTGTGATTGTTTAGAGATTTTAAAGGTTTTATAACAATGCTACACATTTTTTGGCAAGTGCTACAAATCTATTCACATTTGCAGCGCCAGTAGGCTACTTTCTGTGTGTGCCAAGAGTGGGGGATGGAGTACAAGATGGAGAAAAATTGATTAATGTGATTTATTTTCACAGAATGGATGTACAGGACTGAGCGGAGGTCATATTTTGTACCGCTATGCGGTACATCTAGTTACACAGACTGATACTGTATATTTCAAATGTTTATTTCTTTTAATTTTGATGATTATAACTGACAACTAATGAAAATCCCAAATTCAGTATCTCAGAAAATTTGAATAATACTAAAGTTTTTTAGAAATGTTGGCCAACTGAAAAGTATGAGCACTCAATACTTAGTTGGGGCTCCTTTTGCCTGAATTACTGCAGCGATGCGGCGTGGCATGGAGTCGATCAGTCTGTGGCACTGCTCAGGTGTTATGAGAGCCCAGGTTGCTCTGATGGTGGCCTTCAGCTCTTCTGCATTGTTGGGTCTGGCGTATCGCATCTTCCTCTTCACAATACGCCATAGATTTTCTATGGGGTTAAGGTCAGGCGAGTTTGCTGGCCAATTAAGAACAGGGATACCATGGTCCTTAAACCAGGTACTGGTAGCTATGGCACTGTGTGCAGGTGCCAAGTCCTGTTGGAAAATTAAATCTGCATCTCCATAAAGTTGGTCAGCAGCAGGAAGCATTAAGTGCTCTAAAACTTCCTGGTAGATAGCTGCGTTGACCCTGGACCTCAGAAAACACAGTGGACAAACACCAGCAGATGACATGGCACCCCAAACCATCACTGACTGGAAACTTTACACTGAACTTCAAGCAATGTGGATTCTGTGCCTCTCCTCATTTTAGTCCGGTGGACAGAAAGGTGAACCCGGAAATGCTGAGTACACCAAAGTTTTATGATGGAAATATATAGTATGGGTCCCCAGCATGCAGAAACTGCCGGATGCAAATTTGCATATGTTGGGCAATTTGTGTAATTCAGCTAATTAGCATAAATTAGCATAATCACCTATATTGATCATATTATAGGAGCTGCTTGGGCAAAATGGACAATGTTAGTAAGTTTTTAGGGGTTACTGGAGATGCTGAGTCCATACCTGACATTTTCAAGATTGAAAATCACTATTTAAACATGCTTTGGTCACATTCTTACTCTCATTAAGCTGATTTTGCTGAGTTTTTGGGGCCGATTTAGACAGATTTTTGGAGGATAAAAATGTTCAGTGTTCAGGAATAATTTGGATCCTCAAGTATTTTCTGAATTCCACAATAATTTTGAAAATAGCTATTCACTGGCCCTCTGCTGTGACTCACAATTGAGTAACAAAGTGAAGAACTACTCTACTACTCCTCTCTGTCTTCATCCGTTGTCCTGTCGTCATCTTCTCCAGATTCTTCACCCCTGTCCTTTTTGCTGTGTTAATATATTGCAACATGTAACATCACTGCCTTTGCAGAAACAATAATTAGTACAGGCCAGGCCTGCAGTTGCACTTTCCAGATACATGTATACAGTTTTATCCCAGCTGTGCAGCTGATAACATCTAACAAAATCAGGAGGAGCAACAGGACTTGAATCGAGGGTGGGCGAGTTCTTCTCCTTTCTTCATACCTGTCTTCTTACTCCATCCAAACGTGGTAATATCCACAGCCGGTGGATCAGAACGGTCTGGTGCTTTCCAAAGCAGCACCTGTAGATGGGCACGTTTTCCATAGAGGAGCAAGTTGCGTTCTGTAGGAGACAGTGTCTTCAGTGCTGGAGGAGCCGGGAGTGGGAGACCTCTCCGCCAGGGATGAATCACTGCACGGGCCCAAGGGGTCAGGGGGCCCTGAAGCCCAAGCCTTTGCATGAAATCATTGCCTCAATATCAACACATTATCAGGATTGTAGGCTATGAATCTGATTGAATGTAGTATTGGCCATCCCCAAAATGCACCAGAATACAGAAAATCACATCAAACAAATTAAAACATTTCTGAGGGAGGACCTCCAAACCCCCCTTCCACATATGCGACAATTAGTGGGGGGCCCTTAATACATCTGGGCCCAGGGGCCCGAAAGTTCATAATCCGTCCATGGCTTTAGGCTGGAGTTGGCGGTGGCCCTGGCTGCGGAGCAGAGCAGAAGTGGAGCGGCAAGGAGGTGGAGCCGTTTGAGGCACGACGGTTGGGCAGCCTCGGTGGAAGGGACCTCTGAAAAACTAAACTGTAAGCCTTTGGGTGCGTGTGGGAGGCACCATGCTGTGCGGGCGCCTGTTCGAGTTGGCCTGTTCGCTGGCGCTCTTTAGAAAAATAAGGGGGGAAAAAAGTTTGTTGTGTGAAATCCGATGCCCCGAGCCAGAGAGAAGGTCTCGGCCTTGGTGTGACCGTGGCGGAGTGGAGCGGCCGGGAGCAGCGGAGGACAAGGCAGCAGAGGAGGGACACCAACGTCGGTAGCTGTAGCCTGATTGCGCAGCGTGGTCCGGCTGCGATGGAGCTGGAGTCTGCTGCCCCAACTGGCGAGACGACGGAGTGGAGCATCGGAGGTGCGGTGCCAGTTACGGTGCTCAGTGCCGGGGGGTCTGTGGCAGTGGAGGCTAGGCCCTGCCAGGTGTTGGAGGAACATTTCTGTGGTGCACACTGCGAAAGTGCGACCTGAGGGGGTTCGCTGTGGACGAGCGACGACGGCCAGGTGACTGCCAGCACGCCCGCATTGGGCCGCTGGTGGTAGTGGTTCCTCGGGGTGAGTAGGGCTCTTGTGGTGTGTGCACCCCACCTGCTGTGTGGCAGTGCCAGAGACTTTCCTGGACTGAATGTGAGAACGCCCGTGCCGAGGACGGCTTGTTGGGGGAAATGTGTAGCGTGCTGGACTGTGCTTGAAATTCCCACAATGTTTTGCGCTGGGGATTCTGGGAGAACTTTGGGGTGATATGTGTTCTTGTGCCTTTATGGTGTGGCGTCCAACCCTATGTGTGTAAGGTGCGAGCGTTCTTGACTTCCCTAGCGTGTGCTATGTTCTGTGCCTATGTCCCTGCTCCCGATCTTTAATAAAGCTTTTGATTAGACAACGCTGTCTCATCAATCGTTACACTATTAAATCTGCTTAGCATGATTAGCATGCTGCACATATTTGTTAAAACTCTTGCATTCAAGTTGAATGATCATCTCAATACCAATGTTTCCCAAAAGGGCATGTCCCAAGGAGAACAATATTACCTTAAACACACATGAGGAAACTGAACAGTCCAATCAGTAGACTATGATAAGCTAGCCAACTATGCTACTTTGTTTACAATATTTCCAGGCTTCAACCAGACAGCTGAATGTGGTAGAGTTTATAATAGAAATAGTAGGCCTAAGCTATAGGCTAATCTGCAAAAAAGTGTGCTGTCATAAATATCAGACATTCAGTATTCTCTCTTTTTATATCAGGATATAAAATAATAGATATATTATATTGTAGTCTAGCCACCCTTCCAAAAAAAGAGGTTTGTATCAAACCGTGGTTCAAAAATCACGATACGAATCGAATTGTTAAGTTGGTGTATTGTTACAGCCCTACTGTATATCGCTACAGCCCTATCCTCCAAAAATCTGTCTAAATTGGACCAAAAAACTCAGCAAAATCAGCTTAATGAGAGTAAAAACGTGACCAAACCAAGTTTAAATAGTGATTTTGAATCTTGAAAATGTCAGATATGGACTCAACATCTCCAGTAACCCCTAAAAACATACTAACATTGTCCATTTTGGCCAAGCAGCTCTTATATCATCAATATAGGCGATTATGCTAATTTATGCTAATTAGTTCAATTACACAAATTGCCCAACATGTGCAAATTAGCATCCGGCAGTTTCTACATGCTGGGAACCCATACTATATATTTCCATCATAAAACTTTGGTGTACTCAACATTTCCGGGTCCACAATGGGGCTCTATGGGCTGTCCACCAGACTATTTCCTCCAGACTCTGGGACCCTAATTTCCAAAGGATATGCAAAATTTACTTTCATCTGAGAACATAACTTTGGACCACTCAGCAGCAGTCCAGTCCTTTTTGTCTGCAGGCAAGTTGCTTCTGACGCTGTCTCTTGTTCAAGAGTGGCTTGACACAAGGAATGCAATAGCTGAAACCCTTGTCTTGCATACGTCTGTGCATGGTGGTTCTTGAAGCACTGACTCCAGCTGCAGTCCACTCTTTGTGAATCTCCCCCACACTTTTGAATGGGGTTTGTTTCACAATCCTCTCCAGGGTGCGGTTATCCCTATTGCTTGTACACTTTTTTCTACCACATCTTTTCCTTCCCTTCACCTCTCTATTAATGTGCTTGGACAGAGCTCTGTGAGCCTCTTTAGCAACGACCTTTTGTGTCTTGCCTTTCTTGTGCAAGGTGTCAGTGGTTGTCTTTTGGACAACTGTCAATTCAGCAGTCTTCCCCATGATTGTGTAGCCTACAGAACTGGACTGAGAGACCATTCAAAGGCCTTTGCAGGTGTTTTGAGTTAATTAGCTGATTAGAGTGTGGCACCAGGTGTCTTCAATATTGAACCTTTTCACAATATTCTAATTTTCTGAGATACTGAATTTGGGATTTTCATTAGTTGTCAGTTATAATCATCAAAATTAAAAGAAATAAACACTTGAAATATATCAGTCTGTGTGGAATGAATGTATACATTATACACATTTCACTTTTTGAACGGAATTACTGAAATAAAGCAACCTTTTCCATGATATTCTAATTATATGACCAGCACTGTATATGTAGCCTATGTATGTATCTAGGTAGCCTATGTGTATACATCCCACTGTTGCCTCCAATAGATGGCAGTATTTCCTCACGCCTACCTCAGTGGTCAAGCATCAGCCATTTCATCCTTAATTGGAAGTCATCTCTCTTCATAGGTAGGTAAGATCTAAACCTTATTCCTTGGGTGAGGAAGGAGAGTACTTGAGAGACTACAGCAAAGTATATTACAAATACTCAGCACTATTCTGTTTTGTATGTTTTTACATTTTCAGGTTAAATCCAAATGCAGAAGTTCATATCATATTATTTTGATACTAGTATGACCATCAGTCAAGTATTTATGTCCATACGATATCATCTTAAGATCAATCATATCTAGGAAATCAGGAAATATATAGGAAATAAGAAAATCATATTGTCCTTTGTGTCATTCCTGGTTTCAGGTAGTTCAACATGACTGCTGCACAAAAAGGGAAATTGAAATATAGTGCTTAGAACCCTTGACTGAAGCACCCGGAGACGGACAGTTCATTGAATATTGATGCACTTTTGTCCTTTAGCAGAGAAGAAATCAAATCGGAATGAATATTTCAGATAGCCATTTATATAATCTCTGAAGGACATGTATGTAAAAGACAGAAACAATAACATGGGAAAACAACTGAATAGAGACTGAATAAACACGCTGGTATGTGTTGCGCAAGCCCAGTTTTGAACTTTATTCAAACTGAAACTGAAAAATACTGTATCTGGGAGGCTTTTGAGAATCTTGTTACTATGCAACTATGACACTAACAGAGTGTATGAGGTTATTTAACATAGGCCCGAACGTTGGGAAGGCCCATTCACGTGAATGGAACTTTCTGCAGCACTCTGAAGAGCCGTGTAATAAGTTATGCCTAAAACATTTTAGGACATTATCATCACATAGTTCCAAGTAGAAAGAGCCACCGTAATGACAAGGCATCCTTCTGGTCCTCTGACAAACAATAACATGTGAGGGTGAGAGACAGTAACTCATTAAACTACATGCTGCTACAATAATGACTGAAAGAAATCTGACAGGCAAAAAATAAACATAAAAAAAAAAAGATAATAAAAAAGAAACATACTAAGAAACCTTATAACATACTGTAAACATACAAATGCCTAACCCTCTTCATGAGCTTGCCACAATCATCAGTTTATCAATCAGTTTAGGTTGAATCAATTGAGCTGTAGACAGCACTGCTCTTTAAAGTTGTAACCAAGGATTGATGAATAGTTTTCTTAATGCTTGGCATTGGGAATGTTGAACTCATTATACTCAATACTTGTTTACTAATGGAACAAGTTACCTAAGAACCCCAGTGTCAACTTCACTGAATAACATTACATGGCGAGATTGCACAGAAGACATGTAAGTGTCACAATACATTTAACTTCCTGAAAATGAACTTAATTAATTAGAGGAAGGAAATAATTGGCCATTCAGACTATAAAACGGGAGATTTTTTTGTCCTTGCTGTCATAATTCCACTCTTGCATAAAATAGTTTTCTCCTCAGGGACGAGAGAGAGAGAGAGAGAGAGAGAGGGGAGAGAGAGAGAAAGAAGCTCATTCGTCTTGTGATCCCCGAAGCGGTTCTCAGCAAGAGGTTCTGATACTGCTGTGATGTCACCTCATAAAGTAAGACATTTAATGGGGCTCCAAATTACCAACACTTTCTAAAGCTCCGCAAATGAAAGTGGGGTTAAAAGTGTGAAGTGTGTGTGTGAGTAAGAGTGTTTGAGAGAGTGTGTGTGTGTGTGTGTGTGTGTGAGAAAGAGAAAAGTGTGTGTGGAAAAGGAGGTCCTTAAGAGGGGAGGCAAACAGTGTCGGGGAGAGGGAGGATGAGGCAGAGGGGTTATATTGATCTTAGGATTTCCAATGAGCTATAAAGGGAGAAAGGCAAAATGGATTCCTTCCTACTCATCTCATCTCAGCTCATCTATAGTCAGGAAGGTCTGGCTCCATTTTTATCTACATAAATCCTCAGAAAAAAAAATGCTCAAGAAAAGTATATTTACCAACTCATTCTGCCCCAAGAGTTGTTAGATGTGCCCTCAAAGTGATGTTACTGGAAAATAGATGATTTTTTCCTCGCTCTTTTCAGCCTATTAACCCACAATTCCAATTCCACAACACGCCATGCATCACATCAATTTCTCCTCTCTTATTCGCTTTTGTGCCCATCACACATTTAGTAACAAGTGCTGATTGATACAGATGCCTATACTATGTTAGTCTCATTAAAGTGAACAGTTTTCTATGCATCCCCTTTTAGGTGAATCAAACTGGTGGCAGCCATTTCCTTAAGGTCAAACATGAGTATGTCAACACATGTGTTTTTCTTCAGTGATTGCAATAGGATCAGAGTGCAGTGAGTGCTTTTTTGTTCTTACAGGTTGAAATGAGCCATGATGGTTTAGAATACAACAGGAAATAATGAACACTATCTAGATAGCATCTAACTCTGAGGTGAAGCGGATCCAGCCTGGCTTGGGGTCCGGCCCGCATTTTAGTCTCAGCTGCTGTTGGCTGTGAAAGGTTTTATAGAGGGACATCAGTGCCCACCAGCTTCCAGGAACATATCAGATGGTGGTGATTACAGCTTGGTCCGACTCTCCACCCGATTCTCCGCTCTCAGTGGCTAATAACAGTTATCGATGTTCTCATTTGCCAGCACAAGAGCCGTCCTGCAGGGTATGTAGATCTGTGGAGACAGGAACAGGAGGGAGCACTCAGCAAGAGAGGGAAAAGGGAGGGAGAGAGAGAGAGAACGAAGGAGAGAGGGAGAGAGAGGGGGGACATAGAGAGTAGAGAAAGAACAAGAGAGAATTTTTTTCTGCTGCCAACTGACCCTCAGCAGAATGCGTTTAAAGGGGAAAAGAAAGAAAAGAGACTGTGGCTCTCTGGCCCTCTGGAGGCCTGTGGAACCTGATACAGCGTTCACCGTGCTGAAAATCACTCCAGTGAGATCAGCAGAGGTTAGGGAACTCGCTTTACTGGGAGAAGCTCTGATAAATAGAGCCTATTAAGATGCAATGCCAGATACCAAACATTAAAGGCAAAGGGGAGTGGACATAAAGTGGAAAATCTTGACAGTTTTAAAGCCAGTCCACTTCTGGTAAACAGAAAGAAAAAAACGTCCACTTCATGTAATGTTTAATCAGATTCATTAGCTTGTCGTGACCCTGAAACAAACAGCAGTGCAAAATAGTGACAAAAGAGCAAATTAGAGGTGTAATGAACTGAAATAGTGATAGAATGAAGGGAGAGATGGAGGGTAGAGGGGAGATGGGGGAAAGAAACCTGGAGTGAAATCACGGCACTCGGCGGGGGCAGCCTACGTCTCCTACGGCATCAAGCTGTGATGACCGACATTAAATAGGCACACCTCATATACCTAAGATCCTTCAGTTGGGGATAAAAACAAAACTGCAAGATTTGTATCATTACAAAAAAAAACATGCATATGTGTGTGTGTGCAGTGGCGTAACAAGCCAATGGTGGGCCCAGGTGCGAGAGCGCTACGCGGGCCCCATACCAACGAACTTTGGCCCAGGATGAATTAGCCCTGATACATGCAATACACATTAAGGGTGACTTCAATTGTTTATGCAAAGTCCCTGAGGCACCGAAGTAGTTTAGTAGTTACAGATTACAATTCCAAGTAAAAAACACACGACTACATATCCATTACATGTGAAAACATTAAAAAATATTTTTATTAACAGCCTGCAGGCCAGGGTAATCTAATATTACTGCATTAACATCAACTCGCATGGAATTATGGGAACACTCAATGCGCCTCTTCAACCCTCTGCTGAAACTGCAAGCGTAGATTGCTTGCTTATAAACTCGCACTGCGCAGAAACAAAACTTAATGTAGCCTAACTTATTTAACCGTCCAGAAACCAAATAAAATCATTCATATGCATACAATCCCCAATATGCGTGAATTAGGCCATTAGAAGAAGGCCATCTTACGAGCCTTTCGTTGTGCAAACTCGTCAACGATGTTCCCAATATTTAATGCTCTGGCTCTCGTATTTTCAATGGACAGGATAGCTAACCCACGGAGCCTCTCCTGCCCCATGCTGCTCCTTAGGTCTTAATAAGTTTGAGTTTGGAAAAAGATCGTTTAGCTGTTGCCACAGTCACAGGCAATGTCAGAAACAACATGAGTACACACTTCCCCGAATGTGGATGTTACACTGTCATAATCTACCACCAGCATTTTGGCAAGTTGAAAAATAGATGACTTCTGTGAAATCTCTGCTTTAAAGCAAGACCTGAATGAGAGGAGTTGTGTTGGGAATGTCGGTGCAATGTCCCTGCTATAATGGTTGTACGTCTTGCCTTTTCAAGCAGTTCATCATCACCTGCGAGTTGAAGGGTCATAGGACGTAAAGACTCAAACACATGACAAGTTTCCCGCATACTTGCAAATCTTTGGGAGAGCTGACTGATTATGATGTCCAGAGTTGCATTAAATACCTGCACTTTGAAGTATCTCTCTGCATCGGTTAAGCGCTCATCTTCCGATAGATCGATCGTCAAAGTGACGCTTCACTCTCCGTGCTCTAACATTCTAAAGTTCTAAAAAAAAAAAAAAAAGGAGGCGTAACGACGGGCCCCCGGAGGTCACGGGCCCTGGTGCGACTGCACTTGCTGCACCTACTATAGTTACGCCACTGTGTGTGTGTGTACAAAAATAGGAAAGATGCAAAAGCCCTCGAGAAATGTCAAAATGTCAGAATCAGACATTTTGAAATATCACATACATTCCCTTCATTATGAGCACTGCTGTGTATATTGATTTACACCAATGACTTGGCATCGGACAAAATAGATGCAAAGTTTCTAGTGTGGTGATTAAATAGTCTACTGCAGGGGTCTCAAACTCAAATGAGCTGGGGGCCACTTCGGCCAACGTCATCTGATTGGAAGGCCATGTCAGTGTTAAAGAATAATACAAAAAAGAACGGCTATTTCTGAAAATGCAATGTTTTTTTTTTTCAAATACTACACAAAACTGCAAATCTTTTTATCTCTTTTTAGACACCTGTGCTAACAACCTTAGCTTATAAATAAAATAATGATAAAATAAATATTAATACAAATTCTAAAAAACAAAAAGCATAAAAACAGGTATGTGTGTGTTTCACTCCAAATAAAAATATTTTCTTTTCATAACTTATTTAAACCTGCATGGCAAACTTTAGGCCTTTAAAACTTTAGTGGACACCGTCGTATACACGCAAAGACGCACCTCCATTCACAGACGCACCGTGACTATCACTGTCAATAGACGATCGATCATAATCTCCAAAAGGCAGATATTCTCCTTCAGAATCAGAATCTAGGTGAATAACATAGCCTATCCAAAACTTCATCATACGTGAAAGTTTTTTCAACATTTGGTGTAGGTGTATTTCTGCTTCAATTTGCGCAAAACTATGGCCTGCATCGCTTCCGCGTCATTACAAACAAATGCACGTCTTCGTGTTTTCTCGCGTGTAATACAAGTATTTCCTGAAAACTTTGTGCAGCGAATTTGGGCTTGAATCGAAGCTCTGGATGTCTAGCAACTGGTGGAGGAGAGTACAAATGGGATTTATTTCTATTTTAATAAGTGTTGTTGTTTGTCGCAATTAAAAATACCCTCAAGGGCCGAATTACATTATTATTTTGACATTAGGCCGCGGGCCGGAATTGGGCCGGGCGCGGGCCGGAGTTTGAGACCCCTGGTCTACTGTGAATAAAGGTCTCCAGTCCACAGTACTGGAGGACTGCATCCTCCAAAGCCATTCATTTCTAGCCCACAACATATCATTAAGTCACATTTTTCAGTCTCCAGAGTATTTACGATATACAAACTGGTGCATTTTATTTAATCATAAAAATAATATGCACGCTAATACCCTGTGAAATTTAAATGCCGGAAGAGATTGGGAGATCCTTTTAAACAGCTCTTAAACCAAAACAGCATGAAGTGCCACATAGAGACCTTGCATAATCATCCTTCAGTGAACTCATTATGGCCATAATCAGAGTTTACAGGCTATTACCATCAACATGTTTTCCACAAACCCAGCAAAAGTAAAGCCATTCATCAGCCAACATTTTTAATTCATTAAAAAGTGGCATTTGTGTCATCTTCAGATAGCAACCACTTATCCAAGTAATGCTGAAATATCATTCTTCAAACACCCAATGTGCAATGCTGTTAGTCATCTGTTTGGCCATATCTGAGGGGTTACACAACCTTACAACTTAAGGGGTGATATGGAAGTGACTGTAATAGTTGTAGTTTTAGCCGGATATTGAATAGAAAAGAGGGTTGGGTCAGGTTGTGTTGCTCTCTGAGGTTTCAATACTATTTGTTCCTAAAGACCACTTTGTCTCTCTCTGTTCGCTTATGTTGGGATCATCAATGGTCTGGGCAATATACAGGAGGAACCAAGAGTTAAGAAAAACATCTGAAATCTGCACTTAGGCTTTTCTATCTGGCTTCTCTTTAACATAATCTCCAATGTACATTAGAGGGTTATTTCATGTTCCTCTGGGAAGCAGAGGCTTCAGAGAAGAAAAGAAGAGAAAGGAGGAAAAGAGCAGCATGAAACCTCTCTCTCTCTCTCTCTTTCTCTCTCTCATTCTCCAGTACTACCAATCATTTATCCTTTCTGTTCTGAGTAAAGAGAAAGTTTTGTTCTTTTTTCTTGTTCGTTTCTGTGGTGCATTTGAGGAGTAGTTGGGCGAGGAAGTGCAGTGATGAGGGAGAGAGGAGGAGAGCAGCAGAAACAGAGCGGCTGAATCAGCAGATGCTCGGGCCTGTATCTCAGAATATTAAAGCCATTTCATCAAGACTTGGGGCTTTATCGCCTGCACACCTGCTGGCCTAGCAGAAAAGAGTTCAAGAAGAGAGAGAGAGAGAGAGAGAGAGAGAGAGAGAGAGAGAGAGAGAGAGAAAAAAACACTTTCAAACTAAAACTGAAAAATTCCCCTTGTGTTTTCTTTTCTTTACCTCCTATACTTTGGCTGACAGTTCATGACTCCTTCCTCTTCCCTTCCTTGTTGAGAATAATAATAAAAAAAAAAAAACCTCAGTCATGTTTGTAATTCATGGTGGTCTTCACCAAACGTGGCGTGCATTCTGCAACATAAGCATTTTGGTTTTGTTGGGAGGCTCTGGAGGCGGCGGCTCTATGTCGATTTAAGATGTGAGAGGTAAGGGCCCATAATTCTGCTAAATCATTCTCTTAGAGAGCTCGCTGTCAGGACAAACGCACACGCCCGGAGAGCAAAATGGAAGTTTACCCACACTCAGAGAGAAAGAGCGAGAGACAGAGAAAGAAAAGAGAGAGTGAGGGAGATGGGGGGAGAGAGAGAAAGAGAGAGAGAGATGAGAAGAGTGAGGAAGGAGAGGAAAGAGGGGGTGGACAGGATGGTGCGCCCCATTAAAAACAGAAAAGATGAGAGGCGGTAGAGCCATGAAACTGACTTTAAAGCAACAAGAGGCTTTTTATAAATCACGCTGAGAGTCTACCTAAAAACGGGCCTCTCTCAGGCATCACTGGTTAATAATTCATTTCCTGTGACAATCAGAGAGAGAGAAAAAAACATTCCTAGGTGAATACTGAAGAGTTGTGGTACAGTACCTGTTTCTCCCCATACATTTTTAACTATGTTTTCAACTCACATTCTCACTGTGATGGAAATATGCATGAAGTACTGGATATGAAATCCGTCACAATTATTCACTTGAATGATTGAATGAATTGAATAAACAATAAGCATGAGGATCTGAAACTAGCTTAAGCGTTACATTTTTAACATTCAATTCACATACTACATGTTTGTGAACTGTTGGACAAATATATGGACAACTAGAGTGCTGATGCATTGTACTATTTCTGTATTCAAGATGGCAAAGTCTTAACTAGAGACT